>NC_092353.1:46438261-46773569 GCF_963676685.1 Mytilus edulis | reverse complement strand
GAATCCTATGGTTTTGGTAGATTTTAAAACACTTAAAACCTTGACGGCTTAAGTAACATATACAATAATAGAATTGAATCCATGCTTATTTTTATTTTCTAATATTTTTGCCTCGAGAAACACCAATGCATTGTCGAAACGTACATCTGGTTCAGACGAATAGGCACTGTTTATCATTGAATGTTATAACATTTCACTTGCAACTTATGTTACATCACATATTCACTTTATGATTTTATTTCTTTAAAATATGCATCAATTTTATTGTATTTGAATATACTTTCATTATAATGGTTCTGTAGCTCAATACACCAATTAAAAAGTATAAAGTGTAAAATGAACCTTAATTTGAATTCAATACAAAAGTTGGGAAATAATACACGAGTCTTCTAATTAAAATCTATATTTTATTTTTAGCACTTGATGCTTGCATCTCAACGCCATAAATGTTTCATCTACACAATGAATGGGCTGGAATCTACAGAAGTACACACTCCACACGGTCTTCATGAACTTGAGGTATGTCATTCGAAAAAACAAAAACCATCTTGAGGTGTCAGAAGCAACTTACCATTTGGAAGGAAAATATTTGCTAACTGTTTAAGTTATTTAAAATTAGAATAAAATATGAAAAAAAGATGTGGTATGATTGCCAATGAGACAACTCTCCACAAGAGACCAAAATGACAAAGAAAAAAAAAACTATAGATCACCATACGGCCTTCAACAATGAGCAAAGTCTATACCGTATAGTCAATATCATGCAAAAAGTAAAATCACAAAAAAACTGAACTCTGAGGAAAATCTCAGAGATAAGTCCCTAATATAATGGCAAAATCTATAGCGCAAACACATTAAATGTATGGATAACAACTGTCCTATTCCTAACATGGTACAGCCCTTATTTATGAGGAAAATGGTGGATTGAACCTGGTTTTATAGCTAGCTACATTGTAAAACTCTCACTTGTACTGATAAAAACAGAAATTTCTGCAATAGTTTCTATATACAGATCTAGGACCTTGTAAACAATGTGAGCTTTTTTTTTACCCTTCAAGAAAAATTCGACCAATAACATCATGATTATATTTTATAATTTGCTAGTAATTGATAACATAATAGTGATTACGTTAATTTCAAAGGTTTTTTAGGGAAAACACAAAGGGTGTGATCCCCAGTTTTTATATTGAAATAAGAAAGTCCTTTTACAAAGAAGTCATTTTACAGACAGTTAAAAACAAATCTATCGTTGGACATACAGACACCCAAATTGTCTAGTCCCCGACAGTAGTTAATCTAGTTGTCAAATCATTATCTCCCTTGAAAAAGCGAAACAACTTTACCTGTTCAATGTGCCATTTACACAACGATGCTGTTGATTATAAATTATTGATTTCAAATTTTCTTTCACAAAAAAGTGTTAAATGTGTCAGTTTAAAGAAAAAGGCTTATGTTCACGTAATGCGACAAAATATAATAAAAACTAACTAATAAATGTTTACTTCATAATTATTTGAATAAAGACGAGCCTTGAAGGTGAAAAGATCTTATAACGGGCATCCCGCGAACACCCGAAAAATATATAGTTTTGGAAGTCGAACATCTTTTTTTGTTAAATTGTTGTTTTATACATACGTAGGAATGTAAATATATATCAATAGACAATATAACACTGATTCATCAAATCATCTGAAGTGATAGTTACCCTGAATACTTTATTTTAATTTCAGAAATCGATCATCACTATCATAGATGATACATCAAGAACATTCAGTACCATGTCACATGATGCCGTAATGGCCGCCAGTAAAACATTTGCACATCAATGCAACAAAAATGGAACAACAACGTTTAAATTGAATTAAAATATGATGAATTCATCTAAAATTAGTGTTCTATATATTGACCTGCATCTTTAGCCTACACATTAGGCTAAGGTTAATCACCCAAGAGTTCGCAAAACTAAATGTTAATAACTTGTGTGCTGCCTTTACATAAACCAATTTGTTCACGTTTAATTATATTGCTTCTTTAAACGAATATTTAAAGTAATCATGACTAACGTTTATCAACAACTTCGAATGGTAATTCCTCTAGAATTAAAATTGGCATAGTTTGAGCCACTTGAGCTTACGATACTACCAAATAATAACAAGGAACTAAGTAAATTTGACTGTATCTTAACATTTCATTTAAATTGCTTGATAAATGAATTAGGTATTGAAATTTCTCTTGAAAACTCTACATATACCCCACATACACTCTTAGCATACACTTACTTAAGAACTAAAATCCTAATCATAGGTATTTTCTATGTGACTTTGGAATTTCAACCAAAGATAAAAAATTGGATCTTCCGTCACTCTATTTTCTACTTATGCTACACAAGTGTTCTTTCAAACATTGGTATATCAATTGGTCTTGCAAGTGCTCCATGAAACCTATCTCTGAATTATAAACATCAATTTTATCAGCAATCAAAGCCATGCTTCAACGTTATTGTGAAACTGTCTATTCTAGAGGTGGCGTGGATCGGATGTGGATATTTAAAAAATTCAAAGATCTTTTCGAGTACATACATATAACTGAAAACTATAAAATAGTTAACGCTTCTCTAGTTTCAAATTATGTGTGCACGAGTACGTACACATATAGCTCTTCTACACACATAAGGTATGTACATGTAAATCGATACGTAATACAAATATTAAATGGATGATAGAGTTTTAAGTTTCTAAATTAAGACTACACATCGAGGTGAGTTAAATAGTTTTGATTTAATAAAACCTTATGCACTAGAGATTTAAAAAAAACACACATATTAAGCTTCCTGTCTCTCTTTTCAACATGTTCACGTCAAATTTTGACAACATCAGTCATCTCAGATCCAGAAACCAGGACACACAATAATATTTTAACATAAAACCAAAAAGTTTCCTGAAATAAGCAGCACTGTACCAATTTCACCTGAATATGCAGTACACATTTCATAACTCATACGATATTAAAGAGCTCGCAGCTGTTATTCAGTTTTTATAAAATGTCATCGTGGTTTGAGCGTTAAAGTAATGTGCCAGTGCTTTGTGAAAGAACTACTCATCCTTTTTTCTCAAAATGTTCATCGGATAGTACTAAGACATAGTAGATAATGAGTACACGGTGTGGGATGTTTTTCGCTGTCTTGAATACCCATTGTTGGCCTTTAGCTATGTTCAGCTCTTTGGTCGGGTTTTGTCTCTTTGACACATTTCCTATTTCTCAATTGTATAGTAGTTACATATTTTTTTATCTTTTGTGTTTCTTGTCATGTCATTATGTTATTTCCATGTAGAGGCGTCAATGGTTTTATTCTGTTCACATGAAATGCTAGGGTCATTTTAAAATTCAATTAGCTGAAAATATGCACTTTTAAGTTTTAACATTTCTATATATAGGGTGCTATCATAAGTATTCAACAATTCAAACACTGATAGTTGTTTTATAATTTAGATTCAAATGATCACTATATGTTTTAATAGTATGATAAAAATAAAAATTCTTTACAATAATGTTCTTTCAGACATTATTGTAAGGAATTTAAATTGTAGCTTCAAGCAAAGGAGTAGTTAAATATTTGTTGTTTTTTTTTATATGAAAAAAAGATGCCAAATATTTTGTTCGATATTAAAAGTTCCTGAAAAGCTATTTAATGTTTCTTGAAACAGCTTGTAGTAAATACTATTAGTTATACATTATGTTCATGCAATACATTTGTTTTGTTAGGAAAAATATTGGTCTATGTTTTTGGAGTGTAAAAGCAGTCATTTCCAGAAACCACGCTCTTCACACCCTGTGGTCAAAATATCCATTGTCATTCCTTATTTTTTAGAAGGAAAAAACTATAAAGTAAAACAATAGAATTGGGGTATAAGCTCAGATCACCCCTGATAAGGAGGACCTTGAATGTATTAAGTATTTACTATAAATACTATTTTCATCGAGCGTGCGTCTATCCGGATTTACAGACTATGTATGAAACGTGTGCAGATCATGTTGCGTCGTGTACATTTGTGTTATCTTGGCCAATCAAGTTTAAAATGACGTAATTAAACAAATAGTTTGAGTTCATCCAAATTATGAATTTATTTATCAGGAAGAAAAAATCAATGTACATCATAAAATGTAAAAGCTTATTATCTTTATTCAGATTTAAGCTGTATACTATATGCAGCTCGATGACGCTTCATTCAAAGCTTTTACTTTTTATCACAATTCAAAGACAGTTTTATGCTTCAATGCAAGTCGTCCTCATTTATTCGATTATGTCTTACACGATCACTTAATTACCTGTATACTTTTATGATACGATTTTATAAATTCATCTATATTTAAGGTGTTTCCCTTTATGCTGACAAACCATAAACAGTATCATTTTGTTACCTTATTGCTTTTTTGAATCTAGCCTTTAAAAAACAAATGTTATAAAAAATGCAAGCAAACTACGATGACATTTTATATTGTCCGACTTAAAGGATCGAAAGTTTTCAAAATAAACAATGTACATCATTTTTATACACGAACAAAAAGACAAAAAAACCTATGCAAAATCAGATATATGTGGAAAAATACTGTTGATTCAACATTGCAGATGGCATATTTGCATTGTTTATAAGGATATGTGTAATCCTATCGTAATGGCTGTCGTCATGAACAGGCAATATGGCCGCTAAGCAAATTAGAGAAGTACCCCTTAGTTTGCAATATAGAGCAAGGACTTTGTCAACGAACAGGTCCTCCTTTTCTAGTAGATTCATCAGAAAGTATCACGAAATAGTAGATATCTATTTAAAATAGAACAATATAGTCTTGAGTCATAGATTTTATGAGCTGAAGATATACATCTTTGTATTTACAACATTTTTTTTCGTGCTTTCATGTTACTTTGGTAGCGTGACTTTTTACTTGACTGGGCATTTATACTTTCCACTATCGAGTTTTTAACTTCATGGATTCTTGGTACAGTTGAGTTTCGAAGTTGTGATTCGGACAAACGAGGTTTTTTCATTGTAGTTTTTCGTTTTTCGTTTTATTCATTCTTGTATATAAGTAGCGATTTTTGTCCAGTGTTCGTTTTTTTTTAAACAAAGACCTAACTTCAAAACTTTAGTCTTTGAAAATATATCTACCAAAATATTTGCACTTTGATACATGTTTTTTGTTTTTATTGTAGTATAAACATGGCTACAAACATTCCTTTATGTGGGCCATGTGAAAGAGAAAATGAAAATCATCAAGCTTTGTCATGGTGCAGTACATGTGGAAAGGGGTTGTTCAAAAACTGTTAAAAAGAGCATAAGAAAAAACAGGCGAGCTCAAAACACACGGTGGTATTGCTAAAATGTACGAGGAGATTGAGTGAAACAATGATTGCACAGTGGAACCGTTGCGAGAAGCATTTTGAAAAAGAAAAAAATAACTCTATATTGCTGTAATCATGATCAATTGCGCTGTACTCGTTGTATCCCAGGCTTCCATCGCAGGTGTGATGATGTGTTATGCATAGAGCATGCATCAAAACGCTACAGACAAGGGTATGCCTTATCAGATTTGCAAAAGCAAATAGAAAATCGGAAGCATATCTATGATTCTATTTTGAAAATAAAAGAATGACAACATCATTGCCCTTGAAAATGAATCAGTTCTCATTGAACAACATATCCCAGGAAGTAATCTAACTGCCTATTTGGAGAAAAACCAAAAAAAAAAACTAGGGAGGATTTTTCAACTAAAAGGGATATGCTTACTCAAAGGATTGCAGAAGAGCGTAGTGAAATAACGAAGCGAGTGCCCCGTTTAAATGATTTATTACGTATTTACACACACTTATCAAAGATGAAGCAGATCAGCAGCTATTCGTCGCTGTTAAAACGTTTGACACTACTCTACATAAGCTAGAACAAGAAATGCAAACAGACCAGTTTACTAAGTTGCATTCAATTTTTTCAAGAACGACGATCTTCTGATATCTCAAAAACGCTTGCAACACTGCAAATCATTGAACATAATATGGATGACATACCAGAACATACTAAGCTTAATCAATGCCAAGCGTTATTGGTTTGATCTGGAACCTTAAGCTTACAAAAATATTGACTTGAAAAAAATAGTTGAAACGGAAATGCCACAAGTGTGGAAAATTTGGTGTTTTCCTTCCATTAAAAAAGTTGCATTATCTGATACGCTAGGCAATTGTATTTACATTTACGACTGCGAAAGTGACATGCTTGGCACAATGATACAATGCGAAAGATTTTAACCGTATTACATAACTACATTTGATACCAATCATGCTCTAGTTTCTGCAATGAAGGATGGTCAGCTTTTAAAAATCAACATTTTAGATTTATCCATCATGGAAGATATCAAAATCTGTTCAAATACCCAGTTCCCGATGCTATGTGTCGGAAATTATTTTCTTGTTTGTGATGACCACTTTAATATCATAGTATCAAAGCATGATCGGATTATTAGGAAAATACATGTGAATGCTGTAATAGGTTATTTGTGTCCTTATGGAGATGATAAATTTATTTATACTTCATATTACCACAATATTATTGAATGTATTACTCTCGAAGGTCATTCAGTATTCTAAGTTACTTCATCAGATTTAAACAATCACTTTTAAGAAGAATACAGTTATGGACCAATGGGTGTTTGTATTGATAAGTATAACTACATTTTCGTTGTATTGTTACACACAAACACACATCCTCCAGAAGATTAACTCCAGAGGGAAACATTGACAAGTTTGTACTTGATCTAAAGTTTAATGGATATGGAATAGTATATAATAGTGAAACTCATGTACTTGGTTTGATTAGAAAACAAGATATTATTGAATTTTACACAATCGAATAAAACACAGTTAACAGAAACAGAATATATTGGAAGATAACCTGTCCCGTAGTATTTCTTATAGTAAATGTAACACCTATTCCGTTTAAATTTACTTGAAAATATGCAATTTGAAATCAGACCAAGTATTTGTATGTTTTTCGTCTATCATTCACGAGATAAATGCGATAAGATTTTTAGTGTCTGTAAGTGATTGACTTATTAGACGCTGGCAATTACACCTACTGTAGGCAAAATGTGTACTCTATGTCGGGACTTTGGAAATGAATAATTTCTTGTTTTATGTGCATGTCAGTAAGATTCTTTTGTGAATTATAAAAAGAATTGTTTACCATATACTATATTGATGAACACAATTGATGCAATATTGATGAACAACATTTCAATAAAAAGAGGGACTATTTCCAATTTGTAATTTGAATGATTTATATTTTTGATTACTTTTTAAATTGTACAATAGCAGATATTCTACGAATGAACTATTTCAGTTTTACTATGAGGACATACACATTTTCAAACTAACTACATTTTGTACAACTCGCGTGAAGTTTTTTTTTTTCAAACAAGCAGTTATTGTCTAGCAATGGCATTTAAAAATAGCTATACGAATACTGAAATATCTGTCTTCAGAGAACGTGTACAACCAAAACCCTATTATATCTGTCCAGAAGGCTAATTTTAGCTATATTTAAGACAATTAGATGGACTTTAAATCTATATATGCTCATGTCAAGCAAATATAATTTATTGATAGATTGATAATATACACTCAGATATTCAAGTTACAAAATGACTTGTATGTTTATAACCATACTTGATAAGACAACAATTTTATCAACAATTTCATTATGAATATTGTACTTGTACTTTCAAATTTTCAAAAATATTACCTCATCCAAAACATCTAAATATAGGCAAATAGAATATGAATGTTAACATTTAAATATTGTATTTTGTAGTTATTGTCATGTGTGTCTTGGTTACAATCGAATATTTGGATTGAACACCAATACAATGATTAGATTTAATTTATAGTATAATAACTTACAATAATTATGCATGGCGTATATGAATTTTACTACATAATCTACAGTTATGAAAAAATGAAGCATTCCTCCAAATCAAAATACATTGTATTGTATAAATATGTTTCATTACTTGATTCTACGTTTCGATACGCTTCGTTACGTATATTCCCGTTTCGTTACGCTTTAAAAACGTAGGAAAACATAGCTCTTGAAAGGTGACAGTGTGACTGGGGCTTAAAATATTTACAAAGGAACCGAATAAGAAAGGTTAATAAACTTTTAACACAGACGTATTAGAAATGTATTACATGTAAAATGTATCGCCTGTTTAAAAAAATTGATAACATAATGTACATTTTTAATTCTAAATAGCAACCCATTTACATATTAACTATGCAAACAACAATATTACATGGCTGTTGAATGTCGAAAGCAAAGATGATTTGTTGGAAAGAATTCAGTTGCATACAAAATTTGATTGATATACATGCCACTAGGGATATCATTCAAACCGACCTTATTTGCTGACTTTTTTTCGCAAAATATGCAATATTTTCAAAGTCAATAGATTATTAGTAGGACCAACTAAGGATTACGAGACTGAATACTTTTAATCTCGCCCGAAATCCAATAAGAAAAATAATTTCCTGTAAATAACTACATGTAAATGATATTTACGAAATCATTCCAAAAAATAATCGTAGATAAAGACGGTGTCTTTATTTCTTTATAATTATGACATTTCTTCCGCTCGCTAAATATTCTTTATTCTTAATGTATGAACAGCATTGGCCCAATATTTTCTGTTCTGAAATTCCCATGACCATCATATATTGTATATATGGATAGTGGGTTACTAATGTCGTATTCAACAGATGCGTTCGTTGGAATTTCACAGAACAATGTAACGAATAGATTGATAATGAATGACCTTGCCAAAAGTAAACAAAAACAAACGTTCAGTTGTGTAAAAAATCGTGAGGAAATTTATTTTAATTATGAAACAAACAAAATGACAACAGTAATATATATTTGGAAACACCATAACAATAGCTTAGAAAATAAAAGGTGCATGTTACATGAACTGCTTATACGTCGTTATTAATTAAAAGACCGGACATACAGTTTATTTGACTTCGGATACACATTATATCGGTCAAACTTCATTTCATGTCTTAAGGGTTAAAGTCTTATCTGTAAACTGTAACAATATTAAACTGGAATACTCTAGACAAGATACGTATTCGGCTCTACATATACATGCTATCGTGCTATACTTTTCTTGTGTTTCATGTTCTAAGGCATGTCATTGTAATTAATAAATAACAAGTTTGAGGACAATAAAACTGTCTTACAAGTGAGAAGTTTGCTTTTTAGAACATGTTTATCTTTTTCTTCAGATTGCCGGTCAGTATTATGGCAGTTATATTTTACTTGTTTCGTTGATTGATAGCGTTTAATTTTGTCAGTTTTTATGGAATTCTTTTGAATATGCTTTGGAGTTCATTGGACAAAAAACATTGCGATATTTCACGGTGGTTTAGTGGTCTAAGTAGTCGGACTATAGTGTTGCTATTCTGTTAACACATAGAATGTACGTTCAACTCTAATCGATATTGATTAAAATTTTCAGATGTTCTACCAAAGGTCGCTCGTTCTCTCTTAGTTCTCTGGTTTCCTCCACCACACCACCACGAAATAGCGCAATAGTGCTGAAGGTGGAGTGGCGTGAAAAGCTAATCAATGAATCAATAACATGTGGAACTTAATATTATTGAAAAAAACATCTCTCCGCTTACCCCTCCTAATCAGCACATTTTATCACGCGGTTTTAATTGCTTAGTAAATAGTTATCAAAGGTTCCAGGATTATAATTGAGTACGTCAGACGCGCGTTTCGTCTACATAAGGCTCATCAGTGATGCTCATATCAAAATATTTATAAAACATTAAAGTGCAGTATGCTTAATTAAATTCATAACTAGTTATTCTGACGACCGAAATCAGTATGGGAAAAGAGGTGGACGACACCAATGAGACCATAATCTCAAACTCCGAAACAGTGGTGACGTTGCTTCGCTAAACTATCAAAGTCAACGTATCGTAGTAAAGAGGACGTAACCACTGTTTCGGAGTTCGCCATAATCTAAACTGATTAGTTCTTCATTAACTTTGTTAGCTTGATCGCCATGGTAAACACAAAATAAAAACCCGAAGAAAAATCGAAAAGTGCACAGAATATTAAACAATTACATAAGGATTGTACAATATCAAAATTTAAACGCTTTGCTCCTTCTATTATCTAACATTGTATAATGCATACACATGCATTAACATTTTATATGGTAAACGATATTTTTCTGAAGGCATTGTTGTCTATATAATAGAATTATTTATGTCTGTCATACAAGTGAGAGTTTGAGCTAATTATACAACAAAGTGTAATCTAACATTTTTGACATAAGGTAATGCCTGCTTAAAGTAGCACAATACAAAGATTTTTTCACTCCCAATCAGACATCTTTAAACTAATGTAATTCATTTAATCCTTCTTTATATTTTGTAAGTGAGGTACCAAAAGAAAGAAGAAAGATTGATCTTTCAAATTGTGATAATTTCATTATGACATAATTATTACATAATTAATGATTATGTAATTAGTTGTTATATTGTGATGTCCACACTTGAATGAATTTAGCGTCTTTGTTCTTCATGGCATCCCAAAATATTTTAAAGATTCTTGTTCAACACAGCTTGACCTCCATAACTGTGTCTCAGATTTCCAAAAACATCAATAGAACAAATTTTATACCTATTTAGAATTAAGTGGTCTCTTATGAATTGGTGTTGCAAACTTCATTGAAGATTTATGAGAGAATGAAATACAATAGGAAAAATCTGAGACACAGTTTTGGAGGTCAAACTGTGTTGTGCAAGAATCTATAAAATATTTTGGGATGCTATGAATAACAAAGAAGCTAAATTCATTCAAGTATGGACATACCAATGTGGCAACTAATTACATAACAATTAATTATGTAATAATTATGTCATAATAAAATTATCACAATTTGAAAGATTAATCCTTCTTCTTTCTTTTGGTACCTCATTTATAAAGTTTAAAGAAAGATGAGTGGAATTACATCAGTTTAAAAATGTCTAATTTGGGATGAAAAATCTTTGTATTGTGCTACCTTAAATTCAGGAATAGGACAGTTTGTTTTCCGTTTGTTAGATGTATTCAAGCTTGTGCTTTTGCCATTTTGTAGAGAATTTGCCGTTTTGAATTTCCCTTGAAGTTTAGTATTTTTATTATTTTACTTTTTACGTTCTTTAGTTTGTTACCTCAATGGATCAATTATGATTCATAGAATTTTACGCCCCTTTTTGGTCGGATGTGACGGTGACTTGGATCTCATTTGCCAAATATCGCCCTATCCTAGCAACAGTTTTACTGTCGGTAGGAAGAATACCGAGATGACTATACTTGAAAAACCCCATAACATTTTGGAGTTGTGATCAATACTTAGATCTGTTACTGTTTTAAATGACCTTTTATTCTAATTTGCAATAAAAGTTACAAAATATGTTTTGTTATCTTGATAAGAATTGAACAATAGATAATCATATATCATTTCATCTTATTCATTGCTACAGCTAAATGTTTGAAACTAACCTTTTTTGTTTGAAATAAATCTTTTGACATTTTAATAGAATTGTTTGAAATGATGAAAACAAAATTCTAATGCACACTGTTTTTTTTTTTGTCTATAAGATTAAGTTTTAGATTGCTGTCTTACAGACGTATACTGTATATATTTTTTTAAGATTGGCATAATTGAAAAAAATATCACTACAATGAATAATCTCAAAGTTCTTGATCGAAGTGATAATAAATCTTGAACTTACCTTTATAAGGTCTCACCAAATTCATATACAATTTAAAATTACCTGTAAAAGGCCTCACCAAATTGATATAAAAAGCGTATGATCTGTTCAGTTTTCACATTTGTCACCAAGTCTTTAAGGAGGTATCAGATTTTCAGCAAAATGAACGTAGCAGTAGTTCTGTCTTTGTTCCTGGTTCAGGTAAATACGATATTTATATTTTCCTTACAAATATAGTTTTTATTTTGTATCTTTAAAGTGATAACAATCTCATTCCTTCCGGAATTTTTTTTGTTCAATTTTTGTACATAAATTAGGCCGTTATTTGCCTCGTTGGATTTTTTAATACATTGTCATTTCGGGGTCTTTTATAGCTGACTTTGCTGTATGGGCTTTGCTCATTATTGAAGTCCGTTTGGTGACCTATTGTTGTTAATTTCTGTCTCAATTGGTCTCTTGTGGAGGGAGAATTGTCTCATTGGCAATCATACCACATCTTTTTTTACATTTTCTAATTATCTGTGATTTACAACACGTTTCAAAATACTTTCGGTGTCTGTTTTTTTTTTTTTAATTTTCAATTACGTTTAAATTGTCGTTTTCGTTTCGTTGATCTTAAGCTTTAGTTAATTGAAGACTTATTTTACTAAACGTGTGTTTTCTTTGCATAAATTAATCACACAAGAACGAAAGGAAGAACAACATATTTTCCATGACGCGTATCACGTGTCCACTGGTATTATTCATATCTATATTATATTACATCACGTGACTACTTGTATTATTCATATCTATATTATATTACTATTAATTTATATAAGTTTATTTATTTTATCTCATTGTTGATATTATAATTTTTATGAGGATTGTTAATATTATGATATTTTTTTTTTTATATATAAATTGTTTTTAAAAATATTATTGATTTTCCTCTTGTCAAAATTTAATTCATACTGTAATAAAGAATAAAATAAAAAAATTACTCAATTTCGAGGAAATTTAAAACGGAAAATCTCTAATCAAAAGGGAAATTCAAAAGCTCAAACACATCAAACGAATGGAAAACAACTGGCACATTCCTTACTTGGTACAGGCATTTTCTAAACAAGCTGATCTGTTGTGCAAAACAATCTAAACTAGGCCAAATGTATTGTTAATCATGGATTTGTTTTAATCTAGTAATATTGAACTAAAATGATTTAATGATTTCATGTATTATTTATTTCTGTGAATCCACTAGTCACATTAAAAATGCCAAACTAAATTCGACAAAGATTATAATTTACTATGATATATTTTAATCTTTTCACATTTCAGACTTTTAATATATTTGTTATAGGAATAAACCGCAAGGTTAAATCGGTATTTTTCAAATTTATTTCAGGCTTTTGCCATGACAACCAAACACCATGGGCACCATAGGCACCATACAGGACCAACACACGAACCAGTGGAACACGAATCCCTTCAATTCAAATATGATCCTCATTCGGTAATGTTATGACAAGTCACTTCACATTGTTTTTTATGAAATTTTGGTCATGAAATTTTGATCATGAAAATCGTCATAGGCATTTTTAGATATAATCCAATAGTTTAACATCAAACAGTGGTAACAAGGTCATTAATTACTTATCAGACAAAAAGTATGTATGTTTTCTCGTTCTTGAACATCATTTACACATATGGTGTTAAGAATTAGAGATCTAGTTTAAACCGCCCTTATCAGTTATTAATGTACATAGTAATATTGCGTGACAGATAATATTGAAGATGTTTATCAAGTCATACGAGTACATGCATGACAATAGCTGAAAATGTAGAATAAATCGATGGAAATATGCACGGTATCTCAAATAATTTTCTGTATATACATTTTCTTCTCACTTGTACATGAACGGTCAGTTATTCATAATATATTGTCACTTCATCAACTATATATATCAAAATTGAACAGTTAAGTTAGGGAAAAACAAATTTCTCAATTTTAATTTGGTTTCTAATATCTTTCGGTGTTCTATTATTTTGTCGTAATGATACATAAACGAAGGCCGAGTTTTTAAATCGCGCATATATGATACAAGAACAGGTGTTTGTCAGATCCGTGTAAATGAAGCTCGGACACATGTATATAAATCAGATTGAAACATCGGTATACTACTGTTGCCTTTATTAAGTAATTCAAAAACTTAGATTATTTCAGATGACGCTGATGATGGTTGCTCCTCATATGTGCTACCTGTATACAGCAACCGGATCCCAGTTGACGGAAGTACACACCGCACATGGACTACATACCTTGGAGGTATAAATCAATTTAAAAACTAATTTATGTTACACATTCAAACAAATAGACTGCACCTACGGGTTAAGGGTGAGTCTTTTGTATATTATCTCTTGTTCTCTTACTGCTAAGGCGTTGCGGGCAAGCTTTTATGATATCTATTTATTCACGGCATTGGTTTTGTTTGTTAGTTGTTCTTCAAAATTTGGACTGAATCTCGAAATTCGATACTTTTGCATTCAATGAAACGATTTTAGATATAAATACATCATTTAAAAAGTATATACAATAATATCTGAAGCCTTTAAACCTTATGTGCAAATATCTGAGGGTATATTATTTTTCAAAATCATTTTGCTTTTGGGTTTACCCAGATCATGTGTTTGTTATGTTTGAAATAGTATAAATATAATGCAAATGTAGTGTGTTTGTGAATGGTAAAAAAACCTTCACCATAATCCTACGTACAAAAACCATCTGCTAAGTCGATGTTGAACTATATTTTGGCTTTAAAGGAAGCAGGAAATAACATCTATTAATTCATTTTACGTGAAACCATACATTGATAAGTATAATAATTGGTGACATGTCATGTAGCCAATGAGCCAACGACACAAGAAAAACAAAATACAATTATGTCATGTAAATATCTAAAATCAAATTCAAAGATTTTATTTATCAAGAAACAGCAGATAAATTGATAGCAATAACCATTTAGTTTCTTGCAATATTTGCCTATACCAATATCGCATTCTTTCAGATGGAAATGATAAGACTAGTTGATGATACAACAACAACCCACACTACTATCTCACATGATGACCTTATGGCTATGAGCAAGCCCCTAGCTCATACGTGTCATAACGCTAAATCTGTAATTACTAAACTGAATTAAAGATTTGAAATTAATTTGTCTCAGTATTGACATATAAATTATTCATGATTCATATCAGCATACATTTGCAATAAAATAGTGTCATGTAAAATTGAGAATGGAAATGGAGAATTTGTCAAAGAGACAACACGCCCGACCAAAGACCAGAAAAAAGCCGTCTCATCATATTTAAAAGGTTATTGAAATATATATTAGATCTTAAATGAGAATGTAGTTACAGTGTGAAAGTGGTAACATTCCCCCTCTTCTAGTTGACGATAATTAACAAACATATTGTTGAATTTAATAAACACGTACGTGGCAGAGGCATTTATATTTAATATTAAGCAAATTCCCAGAAGGAAGTTGAGATATGTTGAAAATTTTAACTCGATGATGTAAGCAAAAACGTCAAGGATCTAAACATACGTGAATACCTTCCAACTTGGATGACAATATCGACCCCAAATGAGTAGCAAAATTCATTGTAGGTTATTATCTTAGGTTTTCTTTACAAGAATTAACTGTTTCAATTACAGAGAAATTATGAAAAATACATCACGTCAGTATCGATTCACTGGGCTCACTTTTCAGATGATTTTTATCACAAAATTGCCGCATCCGTGGTCATCCTGAAACTTCATATTTGTTATGCGCTTCGGACGCAAGAAAATATTAAACGTGTTGTTTTCAATATTTTACATCACTACCTGTGCTGGTGGACTATCAGTCCCCGAGAGTATCATCAGCTCAGTAGTCAGTGCTTCGGTACTGACATGATTAAACAAACTTTACTAAAATTGTCCGTTAATAAATTTTTAATATATGTGAAACTAAGGTTTCAACTCCCTCAGGCAAAGTTGGCTTTAGATGAATTTGGCTATTTATTTTAAGTATTTTTGACATAAAGCTCTTCAACGATTTTCGGTACTTATCTATCTTTGGATTTCAAATGTTTGGCTTTGAGCGTTCCTGATGAAGGTAAATCCAGAAAAGTGCTTCGGACGCAAGAAATTATTAAACGTATTGTTTTCATTTTTTTATGCATTATCATCAAATACAACTTTCATTAAATATTAAGAATGAAAACAAATGCGGCCACTGCCATTTAAGACAGAAACCGTCTAAAAAATTAACTCAAATGCTAAAAATGTGAAGATTTCTGTAATTTAACTTAATGATATTAGTACCCTATACATGTGCATTGTATTGTCTAAAACAACCCATATTTATGTATCAGAAGTATTCTTCTTTCCAATAAAAAGCTAAACGTTTACTTTTTTGGGCAAAAAAAGGGGTCTTAAAGATACCAGCGGGACAGTCAAACTCATAGATCGAAAATAAACTAATAACGCCATGGCTAAAATGAAAAATACAAATAGACAAATAATAGTATACAAGACACAACATAGAAAACGAAAGACTAAGCAGCAAGAATCCACCTAAAATGATGTTGAGCAACAACACGGGTCTTTAAACTGTTTTGAATTGAGCGCACACCTTTACGATACTCACCAGAGACAATTTTTCGATTTCTATTTTTTTAGATAAAAAAGCTTGTCTGATCAGAAAATTGCGTCCTTCTCAAATTTCTCATTACGGCTGATGCATGCTTGTCAGAAAAGTTTACCCTGTCGTACGTACCGAGTCACAATCATGTACTAGTTTGTGTTACCTCTTTTTATATCAGTGCAATGCATTCATGTGATTTGAACATCGGTACTGTTTCTTATATATGTATATTTAGAAATAAAGTTATAATGTAACTTAGTTGCAGCGTTGTAGAACATACATTTCAATAGCTTACAACATTCAATCGCCTTTCCATATGGGTTTTGTAAACCAGACATATGATTTGATTGAATAAGTTCATTTTCGTGGCTCGAGGGAAAAACAGGAACAACTCACTAATCTACACGATTTGTTTCTATGATATTTTTGCGTCGTATGATATATCATATGATAATCAAATAAAATATGCAAACATAACACAGATATTAGATTAATAATTTTTGAAAGATGAGCAATACATTTAAGATAAGAAGATGATGAAAATGTAGAAGCTTTGGTCACTTGTTTCCTAAGCTTCGGATCAACTGGAAATTTAGGTGCAAAGGGGTGAATATTATTAAAAAAACGAACTAATATGGGTCGCTGGTCGGACACGAAAAGGCAAAAAATGGCCGTTATGAGAATGACAATTTAAAATTTAATGTAACCGTTAATGCAAAATATAAAAAATCAAAGAATTTAGATTTAAACATGTTAAAAGAAGAAGAATCGAGTTTTTGATACACAGTCTCCAACTAACGAAATGTATCTCGGTAGATATACGGAGACACATATTATGGGGATCAAAGTGTAATAAGTACTCTTATATCAGTCAATCTAATAAATAGTACATGTCTGGAGCAATAGATGAACCAGTCAGCGAGTATTGCTACTCAGCAATTTCGAAATCACTTAACTGTTGGCTAGTCAAAATGTCCTCTGTAAGTGCATCTTTAATTGGGGTGTAAATAGTTATCAAAGGTACCAGGATTATAATTTAATACGCCAGACGCGCGTTTCGTCTACACAAGACTCATCAGTGACGCTCTTATCAAAATATTTATAAAGCCAAACAAGTAAACAGTTGAAGAGCATTCAGGATAAAAAATTCCAAAAAATTGTGCCAAATACGGCTAAGGTAATCTATGCCTGGGATAAGAAAATCCTTAGTTTTTCGAAAATTTAAAGTTTTGTAAACAGGAAATTTATAAAAATGACCACATTATTGATATTCATGTCAACACCGAAGTGTTGACTACTGGGCTGGTGATACCCTCGGGGACGAAACGTCCACCAGCAGTGGCATCGACCCAGTTGTGTAAATAGTTATCAAAGGTACCAGGATTATAATTTAATACGCCAGACGCGCGTTTCGTCTACACAAGACTCATCAGTGACGCTGTTATCAAAATATTTTTAAAGCCAAACAGGTAAACAGTTGAAGAGCATTCAGGATAAAAAATTCCAAAAAATTGTGCCAAATACGGCTAAGGTAATCTATGCCTGGGATAAGAAAATCCTTAGTTTTTCGAAAATTTAAAGTTTTGTAAACAGGAAATTTATAAAAATGACCACATTATTGATATTCATGTCAACACGGAAGTGTTGACTACTGGGCTGGTGATACCCTCGGGGACGAAACGTCCACCAGCAGTGGCATCGACCCAGTGGTGTAAATAGTTATCAAAGGTACCAGGATTATAATTTAATACGCCAGACGCGCGTTTCGTCTACACAAGATTCATCAGTGACGCTCTTATCAAAATATTTATAAAGCCAAACAAGTAAACAGTTGAAGAGCATTGAGGATCAAAAATTCCAAAAAATTGTGCCAAATACGGCTAAGGTAATCTATGCCTGGGATAAGAAAATCCTTAGTTTTTCGAAAATTCAAAGTTTTGTGAACAGGAAATTTATAAAAATGACCACATTATTGATATTTATGTCAACACCGAAGTGTTGACTACTGGGCTGGTGATACCAACAATGTGCGCATATTGGCGAATAACAGGGTGTGAACGACCAATACTAAAAGAGAATTTAAGTCGCAGTCGATATATATTTACTCATACTTTACAAACGTGTGTATATGTTTAGCCATGAGGCAAACACCTGGTCGAACTAGTTATGCATAAGGTTTAAAGGAATGCACTGACAATGATAAGGCTAATGTTGAAAAAAACACAGTTGATAAATCAGGGGTAAGACTTTTAAGCAAAATGTAGAACCAACTAAACTTTAGTGATCACACTAAGTGCAAAAGCATAAGAATCCGCTATTATATTAACTTCTAGAGATGCAATATTGCATTAACCAAGATAGAGAACATACAAGATTTTTTCATCAGTCTTTGAAACTATGATCTCAAATAACATTGAAATGTCCACTGATGACTTCATTTTGATTAAGCATAATCGTTAGGTCTTTTTTTGAGCTGTTGCGCATGTGCCTCCTCTTTGAAGTATATATTATTTCTATCCAAGAATAGAAAAAGATGCAATGATTTTGATCTTAGTTTTTGTTTCTATGTTGAGTTTATTTGTTCTAAGCGTCAGAAAATTTCAGCAAGTATTGCAGCTTAATGTCTATGTATATATAAAGTCTTTGTTTTATCAATATTTTCCATGATCAATTCAACCATCGCAACATGTAGATTATGCATACCCTCCACAGTATTTTTGCCCATCCATAGTTATTTTGTGGATTTGAATAGCTTATTTTTGTGACCTATTTTTAGTGTTGTGTAGGCTGCTGTTTAACTTTTTGTAAATGAATAGACAAACTGATTGTGCCCTTAGTCAAATTTAACATTCTATTATAACGGTTTTCACTTCTTAACGTTTGTACTTATACTTATTATAATTTGGTGATGATATTATTAGCAATGCATGCCATCGATATTTGTATAGATAAGTAGACAATAAAGTCTTTACAAATATCTGCATAATTTTTACTAATCGATAAATAAAATTTTCGATTATTTCAAAGATCGATGAAAACAATCCCACATTCATGTAACTCAGCAATGATGTGTTTATCGACCATGCAAAGACCTTAAATATCGACGCATACAGAAGAATTCAAAGATACCAAATCGATATTGACTAATAAGTCAACAAAGATTAAAAAAACAAGAAAAGGCAAATAACAGTGCACAAATTATATCATAGAAAACTAATTACTGAGAAATACGAACTCCTCGGAATACCGGGAAAAAATCAAGGTGCACCTAAAAGATACGCATAATTTTCTTCGTATGTGGTATCCACTCTGTTGTCCATGTTAGCACTAACCCGGTGATAAGTTTATATAGATCACCATCGATGAATAGGGATGGAATTGTTGTTATAAGAGTTGAAATACATGGTATATGTTTTATTCATTATTTAAGACTTGTATGTGACCTTTATTTGTTAACTATTTGGTAAGTGATCGATAATGGTCTCATTGGCAATCATATCACAGCTTCTTATTGTTATATATACGTCGTCTTCTGTGAAAAATATTCCTCATAGGCATCAGAAATAAACTTTTGATCGTCTACAAAAGACTTATTAGCTGCAATTGAGTTACGGTCTTTAACACGCAGCCTTGGCTCACACCGAATAACAAGCTATATTGGGCTCCAAAATGAATATTGTAAACAATTCAAGGTACAAACCACATGTCTAATCTATATAAAAAATTGAACCTTCAAAGTCAGCAAACAAAATATTTTATTGACACTAGTAAAGGAGACAAAACGCCCGTCGTTAATTTCAAATTAGAAGGCTGATACCGTTGTTCGATTTATATGTAATCTCATTTTTATCTCATACTTTTATGCTCATAATAGTTATCAAAGTTACCAGGAGTATAATTAAGTACGCCAGACGCGCGTTTCGTCTACAAAAGACTCATCAGTGATGCTCATATCAAAATACTTATAAAGCCAAACAAGTACAAAGTTGAAGAGCATTGAGGATCCAAAATTCCTAAAAGTTGTGCCAAATACGGCTAAGGTAATCTATGCCTGGGATAAGAAAATCCTTAGTTTTTCGAAAAATTCAAAGTTTTGTAACAGGAAATTTATTAAAATGACCACATTATTGATATTCATGTCAACACCGAAGTGTTGACTACTGTGCTGGTGATACCATCGGGGACGAAACATCCACCAGCAGTGGCATCGACCCAGTGGTGTAAATAGTTATCAAAGGTACAAGGATTATAATTTAGTACGCCAGACTCGCGTTTCGTCTACATAAGACTCATCAGTGACGCTCATATCAAAATATTTATAAAGCCAAACAAGTACAAAGTTGAAGAGCATTGAGGATTCAAAAGTCCAAAAAAGTTGTGCCAAATACGACTACGGTAATCTATGCCTGGGATAAGAAAATCCTTAGTTTTTCGAAAATTTAAAGCTTTGTAACAGGAAATTTATTAAAATGACCACATTATTGATATTCATGTCAACACCGAAGTGTTGACTACTGTGCTGGTGATACCCTCGGGGACGAAACGTCCACCAGCAGTAGCATCGACCCAGTGGTGTAAATAGTTACGAGGATTATAATTTAGTACGTCAGATGCGTAACATTAGACTGACCATACATAACTTTAACAAATATCAGATTCATCAGTTAACAAAAACTGTAAGTATAAATATTTGTTCATGACATAGAACAGATGAATTCTGGGTAAATTCTTTTTAATTCAGATTTAAATCTGTGAAACAGTCAACGGGTATTTATTCGTGTGTTGTTGTCTAGGCTGATGAACGAGTGTTATGCTTCTTTCCACAGTGGCTCTTTGTAGTTTTGGTATTTGTTGTAGTCGGTGGCGATGAAGTTGTTATCGGGCATGCTTTAGGAATGGTTTCACTCGAATCACAAACTTCACCAGGTGGGGAACATGATGATGGCCTATTGCAGCCTAGCGACGGAGGCAGTGGGGTAGCTGAAAGTATATTTGAAAGATACATTTAGATGAATTTTAATAGTTGTGCAATACACTGTGTGTTCTATGTTTGTTAAAAAACACACGATTTGACAAGATAGATTTTGATACAAATTTTGATTATTATAGTTTTATACCGTTTAAGTATTATGCTATTATACTGATTTTATCTTTATGCGTATACTGATGGTTTCATTATGCTCATTCATTATGCTAATTATAATTATGAAAATAAAAAAAATAATACTACAAAACATATCTTACAGTCGGTTGCATTTAGTGTGTAGGTAAAGGTAATCTAGTTTGTTAGCTTGCTTGCTAGCTGAACCGTGAAGTCATTTTTCAGTAAGATATGCTATCCTCCATTCGAAGTAGCCTAGTCCTACAGACAGACAGTTTGGTTATCTGTCGGACTAGTCTACTCTTAAAGGAGGGCAGTTTACCTAACCTAATAATGACTTCACAGTTCAAACTGTCTGTCTGTAGGACTAGGCTACTTCGAAAAGAGGATAGCACATCGTACCGAAAAATGACTTCACGGTTCAGCTAGCAAGTAAGCTTACCAAAGATATTGCCTTTACTTACGCACTCAATGCAATCGACTGTAACAACAAAATAAGGCAATATACTGTATACAGAATATGAAACGCATTTATTTTGTAGTTTATTATTTCAGACAATGAATCAATTATGTAACTACGTAATTAACTTACAAGGTGGTGTTCTTCCTGCAAAATATTTATCAATGCTTAGTGAACTATTTTTTGAAAGTTGGTCTTTAAACAGTATTGTCGTTTTACCTTTACTCCTTCGTTATGTCATTTATACCTGATAATTATTATTGAATCTGTCGACATTATCGATTTCAGTTCCAATTCAACAGGTAGATAAACTATAATAATTTGTTTTCATTTAAGTTTAGGGATTTTGCGTGATGATCTGTATTGTTTTTTTGATCGAAATTTGCTTGATTGTTTTTCGAATTATGATTGGAATCCTGAGTACTGAAGAGTAATGACTAACAAAAATCGTTACTCGTAAAGGAAAATAATTTATATTTCGTTTAAAACTTCATTAAAGCACAAACTCCACAAACAAATAGACGGTGACACATGCTAAGGCATATTCAGGTTAATGTATTACTTAAAGGAATAGACAAAAGGCAAAAATGCTTCTCTATGAATTACATGTTAACATTAAGGATAACAAAACCAGAATTTTCAACATCTTTGGAGAATAAGTATTTACAATTCCACTAGCAACATGTTATATTGGCATACTCTAAACATGCGGCATTGTTTAAGTTTTCCTATACAGAGAATTGAATCATGTACATGGATGATTTGTGTTGTTGTTCTTCATCTCAAAAGTTGCTAGAAAGTGTTAAGCGAAGGATGCACTTCAGTTTAATTACATCAAAGCGGTTCCTGTGATATTTTTACACTGTATAATTAGTGCAATGTATAATGAAACTATATAATATTTGTTTTCATAAACTAGCCGTTTCAGAATCTAATGCAGTGTGGGTAATATTTCCAAAAGCGTACACCAAAACGTCGTGATTGGTTAAAATGTCATAAACAAAAGACATTCAACCAATGAGGTAAATTTATTTTCATTCTGGTGTACGAAAAATGAAATTATCCATGATTCTTTAGATTCTTAAACAGCCAATCATAGACATAGTAGAACAACGTATACAGTACTAGTGTTAACATTGTAAAATAAGATTAAACAATTTTCAACCACTTACAAATAATAAAGTATCTATGCCTACATGTAAGATATGGGCAATTAAATAATTTGGCATGGTTGCCTCTAGATTTCTAATTCATTAATTATTGGAACTATTTATTTTGGAAAAAATAATAACAAAGAAAACCAAGGTTTTGAAAAGATTTTCAGAATGTAAATGACGTAAAATCATGTTATAAAATGTTAAACTGAAAAGTAGAGATAAATGTGTTAAATTCGTAATAACACTAGCTAGATAAAATAAGACGACTCCGAATATCTGACAAAAACTCAAAAACATTCTTTGTTACATAGAAGTACATAATTTTTTTTCTTCACTCAGCCAGGACTTACCAACTGTCCACAAAAACGTAAAATCTGGCACTTCACAAAATTCACATAGATCTGTAAATGCTGTGGTCTGGTTTACAGAACGAAATGAATCTGAAAAAAATGTGAGGTAAGTTTTTTTTTCTTCAATATAAGCCCAAACATCAATAAAACAACACAACACATACTCGGCATGATGTATATATTTTTTCAGAAATATTAGTTATTCAGAGTTTCATTATTTCAATATGCTGCTAACATGAAAATGCACGACATATGCATAACTAAGCGTATAGCAATTTTCCAATCACAATGATTTTAATAAGTGTTGATCTAAATATAAGCCGCAGAAGATACCAAAGGGACTTCCAAAACTCACAAGTCAACGAAAAACTGTCATCGCCATGGCAATAATCAAAATTCAAAAGTTATTAAACAATGACGAACTTATAATAATAAAAAAAAACATCTTAAATTGGCAGTTTAAGATAATTGTCAATCTGTTGTAACAGCAAATTCTTGATACATGCATGTTCATGACAATGCCGAAGTTACGGTTATAGGTTAAACAATCGGTGTATAAACTTTAGGAATACAGAATTTTTATACGATGGTTCACGTAAAGGAAAAAGTTTTTGTTTTTGCGCTTTCGTTTGTATTTCGTCATGTTTTGAAATGTCTTAAATGTGCCAAGAGCATTTAAATGACTTTCGCGGAAATTTATTTTATTTTGATTTTGTAGATTTCTGCTAGCTCCTGTCCATTAATTATTTTTGTTATGCATCCCAATAAGAATAAAAGCTCTATTGTCTGTTTTTAATTGAAATCTTGAAAACAATGAACTCTGCATAGCGTTTGCAAATTGGTTCATATACATATGGATTTACGTAGGAGGTAGTTTGTAACATCCATTATTATATATATCTCTGAGTCTGCGCTAAGTATAGACATATCGAGTATTTAATCATGGGGTTGCTTACAAAGCGAAAGAAGCACGTCATACTATAATAAGCATTATTCTCTTGATTAGAGGAATCTTGTTAGAACTAATCGGGAAAAATACAAAGGAAACAAATCAATTATATGTAAGACTCAGGTCGAGGTCCGGTCTCTAATCGACGTCCGTTCCTCAAATCGACGTCCAAATCTGACGTCGCAATACAATATCCTCAAACCGATGGCCGATTTGATGCCTATCTAATCAACGTCCAATTTTATCTTCTCTAATCGACGTCCAATTTTAGCTGCTCTTATTGACGTCCGTTTTGGACAAGTAAAACAATATTGAACTGAATTGATGACTATCTGTTATTTACTACTATAAATAGGTTGTGATATCAATTATATTTTTGTTTAAGATAACATAAAGATCAGGTGATGTGATATGATTTCCGATGGGACAACTATCGACCGGAGTTCAATTAAACTGAATCTTAGCAATTATAGGTAACCCTACGGCTTTCAACAATGATAAAAGCCTGAACGGCAATGCTATGAAAGGCCTCGACATGAATTATGTAAACAATTCAAATTAGAAAATTGAGAGGCGGATATAAAGGGTTTTCAAGACCCCCCATTTGTTGGAAAAATTTGGCCCGTTGGGAACACTCCTTTCAAAAATGGCTTGATCCGCCCCTGCGTTGGCACTTAGTTGGCCCCCTTATGAAAATTTCTGAATCCGCCAGTGGCAACGACAACCACTGGACTATAGGCACATTAAGAATACCATGGGGTTAAACATGTATGTGTTAGTATTAACCCTCCACTAACCTGGAACAGCGGTATAGTACATAACAAATATAATGCCATTTTTTGAGAATATGTTTCAATCCAGGTGTAAAACTCATAGCTTTGTTGAAAACTCTCTTACAGAGTCCGTATTATAAAACTTCTTTATCTTGTATATTGTTGAAGACTGAATAATGCAGCTAGATATCGTTTGATTTCCTTGTCGTTGATTTGCCTTCTGATTGAATTACTCTTACATGTATGTCATTTATCAATTCGAATAGGAATGAGTGACACACTATTATGTAGTTCGATTGGATTAACTTTTTATCACGATAAACATTAATAAGTATGTTACCTATTTGGGGTTAATACTATTCTATATGAAAAGTATGTATAAATATTTGAAAGTTTAGATGACATAAGCATGATAAGAATCTAACAAAACATGTACATGTATAGATGTTTGTTCAGTAATTTGTTATTTTTTAATGACGAACATCGATTAGAGAAGACTACAACCAATCGTACGTCGTTTTGGCAATACATGACGTTACATTGGACGTCGATATTAGAGGATAAAAATATTGGACGTCGATTTGAGAATTTGATGTTACATTGGACGTCGATTAGAGGATCACAATATTGGACGTCGATTTGAGAATGTGACGTCAGATCTGGACGTCGATCTTAGAAACGGACGTCGGCTAGAGGCCGGATGTCTATCTGTGTTTAACATATATATGTATCATCTATTGGTATAAATATGTAGCATACATTTAGTACGGACATGCCAATATCTGGATTTTAAGATAATTATTGCATGCATAATAATGTGATGAACAGCGGATAAACTTACTCCAACCTCCCATTACAAACTCAAGAGGAATATCCGAATTATAACTGATCGAAAAGCACCTGAAGCTGTCAGTGCCCTCTAATCTGAAAAAGTGTATCTTTAGTTAATCATGTTCGAAGTATGCACTACCTTATTTTCCTATACTTTATATTCTATTTCTATTTTATGATATTATACATTTATTTCTTGTGCCAGAAGGAGATATGGTAATCTGAGAAAAGGTAGATGATTTATTTCACTTCCTATTCTTTTTTTTTAACTTCCGGACATAAGATATAAAAACCACATAACGTTTTTTTTTTTTTTTAGATAACTGAACACATTGTCAACATACACAACAATACTCAGTACTGATTCAAAGTTAATTATTTGTCGTATATGGTTTGTTTTTAGTTGTGAAATATTTAAAAAAAAACAAGATTACTATACTATCCCTTTTTTCAGCTCAGGCGATTTCCTGAGTTGTTGTTTTTTGGTATCTTGAGGCTTCGAGCTATTAGAAATTTTCATCTCAATGGATAAAACTTGAACTTCTATTAAACCATTGTCTTTTTTCCATTTTGTTTTCTTTCAGTATTTACTTGTATCCTCTTTGAATTACAATTTCTAATTTTTAATGGCATATTCTATTGAATTTTTTTAAGCCTGTGCTGATCTTTCGAGTCTAATTCACTTATCTGTTCTTCCGACTGTCCAAACTCTAACATCAAAGTGAAAAAAAAGCTAACACTGTATGAATACATGTTTGGTATACAGCGTCTTGCTGGATAAGCATATATCTACATGTATCGAATGATGAATATAACATACAGTGGAGATCAGTTCTAACCTCTCATAAATTCTGTCAGAATCTGTCAGGAGAACTGTTCTAGAACAGTATGTAGAACTGTCAACCTGACACCTTTTAGTCAGTTCTAGGTTAGAACTGTTCTAACTAGAACTGATTTGGTCAGTTCTACCTAGAACTGATCCTGACAGTTCTACCCTAGAACAGGTTTAGACAGTTCTACCTAGAACTGACTAAATTTTTGGTCAGTTCTAACTTCTATGACTAGAACAGTTCTACGGCTAGAACAGTTCTACGATTAGAACTGAGTTAGAACTGAGTTTGGTCAGTTCTACGGCTAAAATTGATTTAGTCAGTTCTATCCATAAAACAATTTAATAACTTTTTGCAATTATAATAGATAAGTCAAAATAAAAGAAAATAATATATAAATATATACATTGTATATATCGCAGAACTGTTTTAACATTTCTCGTTACGGAAAATGTCCATAACCGTCTCGGTCGCTTTTACAGCGGAAATTTTATTACGATGGATGATGGAGGAGAGTGGCAAAATAAACAATTTTATGAAATATTTGAACTCTCAGGTAAAGAAAATACCAACTTCATTATTTAGAAGTCATAATGAACGACTGGCTATATTCTGACGGGAAAGGGGTGACACTTTTTGTGGATGGAACATGCTTTTTTTTATCATAAAATTTATAAGCTTGTTACCGTTTGATCATTGTTGATCTAGGTCACTGTTTTAGCTTGTTCACATTCTTCATAACTATTTTATTTTTTAAACCCTATCTTGTGCAGAGCTAGCAATTTTATCAGGCCTAAGAATACTGTAACAATAACATACATGTACTATGTGTTACTGTAATATGATATCTGATTATCAGCCCCACCCCTTGTCCAAATAATTATGACGTCTTGAAAGGCTATTATATTTTTTTTCTTTGACGCCTTGCATAAACTTCTTGCACTGCGGGTAAATTATCACTTTGTGATTGGTTTAACGCCGTCATGTCGTGACCCCCTATGAGACTGTAGGGGGTTGGTGACGCGGTATTGGTGACGTCATCTATAAATGTTGTTGTGTTTCTTTGATTATTTTTCAACAAAACGCAGCAGAAAAAGTCTAGTGTGCGATAAATTTGTTATACGTTTAACTACTGACCCCAACGGATCCATAGAGGGTTTGTAAAATCCATAGGGGGTGAGGTCGGAGGCCGAATCACTTATGGATTTTATTCACCCTCTATGGATCCGTAGGGGTCAGTAGTTAACCGTATAACTTATAATCTAAGGCTTCAAAGAAAAAATACAATAGCCTTTCAAGACGTCATATTTATTTGGACTACCCCACCCCTATCTTAAGGGGGTAATGTATTTTTTTTATATGGAAGAGGGATATTTCGTCAGAGCTTACTCAATGTTGAATAGCTGATCACAGAACTTCACAGCGTCAGATCCAAAAATTTTCATAAGTGGGGCCCACTGCTGAAGAATTGTGCTTCAGTGATTCCCTATATATTCATCCATTTTTCCCCCTCATAATCCGCCACTGGTTTCTAGGAAATACATCAAAACTGTTCAGGAAAAACAAGTTTAACCTTCATCACAGAAACGTTAATAAAATTTAATGAATTATATAGCAGTTGAACTTGACACCAACTGTTTTCACAACATAGATTAATTCTGTTCAATGTACATCACTTGTGGCTATTTATATAGCTCTTCTTTCATCATTGTTCATGTTCTTTCCATGTGACTTCATCAGGCATGGTCACCTTTTCTCATGCCGTCACAATAAGAAATTCAAAGGAAAGCAAGAAAATTCAACGTCACAATCTGATTTTAACCAATGAAGTACTGAGATCAAACAAACCACATGTTGATTAAATTTTTTTTATACAATGGGTGCAGAAAGGGATAAATTATCAAAGAATTAGAGAAATACATTTTACATGTTCTATGCTGTTTTATATCTCTTTTGAAGAAGGTTCCTGTTAAGCAGCACCAATTTCCTTTATTTTGGGTCACAGTTAGAAATTTATTATATGGCTTGACCACATGTTATTTTGATATTTGAAGATTATTAGTCTGATTTAGTGTTTTAAACAAACAACTCATTGTCCATGGTCATTACTAATAGTTTAATATTTACAACAGTTATTGCTAGGGACTGTTGATATTGATAAGTGGCTTCCCTTTTTGTAGACCTTTAGGTAGGCAGCCATATCAATGATATTATACAACTTGAGATCATTATTAAATAAAATGAAACAAATTAAATTGCGCTTTCCCTGTTTGTTAAAAAAGAAAAAAGGATAATTGATCTGATACAAGTATATTATGACTTTTTACTATGCATATATATAAAAAGACTCTAGTTAAATTATTCATTGCATGCATGTACATAGTGACTATTTCATGTGCATTCCAACATACTTCTGATAAATAATTATACCCCACGCAACGAAGTTGCGGAGGGTATAATGTTTTTGACCCGTCCGTCAGTCCGTCCGTCCGTCTGTCCGTCAGTCTGTCCGTCAGTCCTGTTTCTTGTCATCGCAACTCCTCTCAAACCACACAACAGAATTTCACGAAACCTTTTCAGATAATAAGGACATACTATGTAGTTGTGCATATCGACGGGAAATTGCGATTCAATTTTTTTTCTAGGAGTTACGCCCCTTTGAACTTATTTACTTTAATGTACTACTGCAACAGTTTATCATCGCAACTCCTCTCAAACCACACAACAGAATTTCACGAAACTTTTTCAGATAATAAGGACATACTATGTAGTTGTGCATATCGACGGGAAATTGCGATTCAATTTTTTTTCTAGGAGTTACGCCCCTTTGAACTTATTTACTTTAATGTACTACTGCAACAGTTTGTCATCGCAACTCCTCTCAAACCACACAACAGAATTTCACGAAATCTTTTTATATGAAAAGGACATATTATGTAGTTGTGCATATCAACGGGAAATTACGATTCAATTTTATTTCTAGGAGTTACGCCCCTTTGAACTTATTTGCTTCAATGTACTACTGCAACAGTTTGTCATCGCAACTCCTCTGAAACTACATAACAGAATTTCATGAAACCTTTTCAGATAATAAGGACATACTATGTTGTTGTGCATATCGACGGGAAATTACCATTCAATTTTATTTCTAGGAGTTATGCCCCTTTGAACTTATTTGCTTCAATGTACTTCTGCAACAGTTTGTCATCTCAACTCCTCTGAAAACACACAACAGAATTTCATGAAATTTTGTAGATAATAAGGACATACTATGTAGATGTGTATATTAACAGGAAATTATTATTCAATAATTTTTCTTATACAATTTTATTTTCTTATACTTATTTAATTTCTCCAATGACAATGTGGGGACGTGGGATATGTGAGCGTGCTCACTAAGGTTCTTTAATTTTACTCAAAAATATATATTGTGACTTTTTTTCCTGTGACCTGGTGACTTTTTCTTGTGATTTTTTTACTAGGTATTTTGTGACTTTTTATTTACCTTTCATCAGCTGTTTTCTTATGCACATAGATATAGGAAGATGTGGTGTGAGTGCCAATAAGACAACTCTCTGGACATCCAAATTACAATATAAAAAAGTAAAACATTATAGGTCAATGTACGGCCTTCAACACAGAGCCTTGGCTCACACCGAACAACAAGCTATAAAGGGCCCCAAAATTACTAGTGTAAAACCATTCAAACAGGAAAACCAACGGTCTAATCTATATATATATAAAAAAAAAACAAGAAACAAGAAACACGTAAAAATAACATAAACAAACGACAACTACTGTACATCAGATTCCTGACTTAGGACAGGTGCACATGGTAATATGTATTGCTATATATGTTTCTAAAGACACTAAGGGAGCCATATGGCATTGATTCTAAAGGTATAAAATTATTCTGAATTTGCCGATCCATATTTCATAAAATTAATTATACACTTTATTTGATCAAATTATTATCTGCACAAAAACGAAGTATGTACCTAAACTTTCTTACTTGAGGATCCTTACGGTCTATATTTCATGTATTTATATGTTTGTATTTTCTTTATTTGAGTTTAAAACACTAAAAAAAAAAGATAAAAAGATAAAATTAATTGAGGTTAAACTGTTTCTTCAAATTTAATGTAATTTATATAGAACAATTTAGTACAAATTACAGGCATGACAGGGCCCAGATGCAATTGAAAATTTACAAAATTGGAAACAACAATAATATGTGCAGTTATATAGTTATATACCATGTATACTATATATATATAGTTAATTGCTTACAAAAATACACCAGACATCTTGAAAATCAATTGATCATATGCCAAATGCAAATAAATTTTATGGGAATTATTTATTTTCTAATGCATCAATATATACATGAACATCTTTTCTTTAATTTTATTTCTTTTCTACATGCACTAGATGTTATCCTCCATGCTAGTCATACTAGATTAAGATAAAAATTGAGATTTTTTTTATAAAAATTTCTACCGGTGAAAAATTTAAATGTTTAATTAATTTTGTGTATTTGATATACATGATATATATAATATAATTTTTTTTTTTGACATGCATGTTTTTGGTGCCAAAATGTCTAGCCCTAGACATATTCAACCAATGAATTAGAAGGTTGAAATTTATATTTGTTGAATACAGGTAATAGACATGATAGTTGTAAAATCATTAGGAAGAAGAAAACAATGGCCTATGAAGCCATACCGATTGTCATTTACAGTTAGTCCAAAGCCAATAAACAGATGTCATCCTAGGTCCCCCAAAAAGCCGTTCTTGCAATTTGCATTACACATGCCATCCTTGGTCCACCTAGATATAAAGTCTTTGGAAAAATGGGAAATCATCACTTGAGAATTTGCCATCATGACATCCACAACAACAAGAAGACAAAGAACTGCTGGTAAGTAAATTTTGTTTCATTATCATTCATTATCATTCATGTACAAAATTGTCTATATATGTTCCTGATTTAAGTAACCATTTGTGAACTCTGAATCTAGATTATCACAGAAAAAAGGTTCAGAATATTTGTATTCATGGTCCGTGGCTGTAGGTCAACAGCATGTTTGATGTACATTTGACAATTTACAACCTTATTCATTTCATATGCTACCATAATTCTTCTTTTATTTATCTGATTAATAAAATGAGTGTTTAGATGCTTTAAGGGGGCTCACAGGTCTATTTTTTTTTTTTATTTAATATAAGATTTTGCTAATTTTTTCTATAAATGAACTTTATCTTATACCTAACATGCCTAATATAAAAATAAAATAAAAAAGAGGGGTCACCAATCATTTATGCTCACAATCTGCCTTTGAAAGAAACATACAATTTTGTGAAGGTACTTTTTTCTGTTGAACTAATAGGAGTAAAGAGGTAATATCGAAATAAAAAAAGAACCTAATTAAAGAAATCGCTTAATTTTAAAATTATTTAGTTAATGTACAGCTTATTTGAAAACAATAATTAAAAATATAGGTCACCAATGAGTAAAAAAAGATATTTCAATTTTAATGTAAAAAAAATAGCAATTTTGCACCAAAGGGAGATAATTTTGAGCTTTTTCAATGATATCTACATTTGAAAAGTCAAATGGGGCCAACACGAATTGATTATTTGGAATGATTTTTGTGCCATATGAAAAAGTAATAACTACTTAAGGTAATTTATAAAATTTGCAATGAAAGTTAAATGTTCAATTTTTTTCTGAAAATCTTATACCCGAGAGCCTCCTTACGGCTAAATACATTGTGTAATATGATATTCAAGAGCATTTAAAAAGTCAATTTTTGAAACATATCAAATTTTTATGCTAAAAGCTTGACCATGTTGACAGTTAAACATTTTTTAATTAGATGTAAATAAATAAACATCCAAATGTCAATACTAAAATGGCTATAATATATGGCATAAGGCCGTGAAACTTTGCCAAATATCTTATATTTTCCTAAGCTTAGGTCATGCAAAAGTTGATTTAGATTGGTCAAGTCTTTCTGTCCTACATTGTCCTATAAGACACTACTTTTTGTCATTTTACCACACGTAAGCTCAACACAAGATAATGAAACCGTACCCACAAATACAAATCAGACAAGTCAACAGTCATGAATGGAAGTAACTGGACTTTTGAGTAGGTTATCATTTTTCAAGTAGAAATACCTTAATATTAAATAATAAAATCTGGAGGAGCTCCTCAGACAAGACCCATGGGAAATATAATATATTTTCATGTACCCAGGTTTCCTACACGAGATGCTAATTAGTCGTTATAATATAGCTGTCGTCGTTGCAAGTTATGTTGAGCACCAAGAATCAGACAACACACACACTATATAAAACTTAAATTTGATATTAGCATTGGCCATTTTCGATCTAACAAAATAGAAACATATTTGGCCGAGGCAAGGTCATTGTTTTACAGGAGAGATGTAACATATTCTGTCATAAACCGGTACAAGGAAAGTATTATTAACCTCGACATAACTAGATAAACTTCTAGATTCAGGTATGACCTGAGGACAAGATTAAACCAGTCGTGATATAAATAAATGTTCATATTAACGTGAAGAAAACAAATTGAGAGATTCCCGTTACAAGTGAATGGTGTGAAAAAAAGATGTTGGGCATGCACAAATGACACATTCATCTAACGGAAAAAGGGGGATCAATATAAACAAATATCTTAATTCATGATCTTTAGGACAATATAAGTCTGTATCAATAGTTAAGTTGATATAATATGTCAAGCAGTACATTGTCACGAGTATGCAATTTATATGAAAGCTGCTAATTAGTTAATACAATTAATATCAATAGTTGTGTCACAGATAAAAGAAACGGCTCGTGTTGTTTTGATTAAAACACAGTTGAGTAGAAACGTTTTTGTTGCGTGGATTTTTCGTTTTGATTTTGTACATTGTTCATGTAGTTTTTCTGTTTGTGTCCTTGTCCTAGATCATATATCAAACTAATTTTAGTAAAATTTGAGGTGTTTTAAATCCCTTTTTGAAGCACATCAGCTTCCTTCTAAATATAAATAAAACCAAACAGTATGCCCAGATATTGTCATCTAATAACATATTCATATGATTATGGTAGACACACTGTAAACCACCGTCTGGAATTGTACAATAACAGTACAAAATCGGTCATGTTCTTTGTTAAAATTGGAAATCTGAAAAATGTGAAACAGATATGCTATTAGTTTGTATAAAGAAAATAATTGATTGATTGTATAATCCAATATGTTCCAAATATAATACCAAATATTTGTGTTTTTTTTGGAATACATTTTTCAAGTTTTTGAAGTAGGGTGCTAAAGAAATTTATTTTAGCGAACGTCATGATGTAAATGCTGAGGTGGTGATAATGATATATGAAAATATAAAGAGGGCTTGAACGCCGATTAAGTAAGACCATACCGAGAGTTCAAATCAAAATACTTAAAATATGCAATGACAAAAAAAGGAATAAACAACAAAACATTACACAAAAAACTATAGGTTTAGCACACAATTTATCGTCGAATTCCAATGGTTTAAAGAAGAGGAGCAGTTTCTGATCCACTACTGACATCATATCTTATACCCAGAATATCATGTTTCATGAATTTAAATTGCTGAAAAAGTCACATATTATGAAAGATCAGTGCACTTATTTCCAATGTTTGTCACCTTTACACTTCAAGTACTTTGACTTAGTACTAAATTCAATGAGAACTGACGCAGGTTGATGTCGACGGAATCAGAACTTGTTACTATTTAAGGGTTTATCTACTAGGTCAAACCGAATAAACTTTGTATCTTTCTTCTAGAGTATTATAGTGAATTAGTATAAATACTATCGCAAGTTTCAACTTTTCTCCGAAGAAATATTCACTGTTCTACAAATACAATCAACATGATCTTCACAATACTTTTATGCTGCATGGTCGGTCAGGTAAGTGTTTTAAAAATGTTTTATACTAATATTTTATTAATATAAAAATGAGAAGATTTGTTATGACGGAAAATGGGACAACTACCCCCACATTTAAGGGAACACACATATAACTTCAAAAAAGATTAAAAATAGGGGGGGGGGGTATGAATTATTTTCTTATAATATATTATGTTCCCTAATTTGTTAAACAAAAATCTTACGAAGCAGATGACAAAAACAAATTCTGAATCCAGATTTCCCCTATACCTCATAGTGTTGAATATTGAAACACATAATTTGATTAAAAGTAAAAAAGTAAGTTCACGAGAAAAATTGTTCTGACTCAGGAAAAAACACACCCTCTTGAGGCCCCTAAACAAAAGTTGTAGTAGGCTACCGATTGAAATGTACATGTGGTGGATCATTGTCTCATTGACAATCATACCACGTACTATTTTAGACGGTGTGGTTTTTTCTTTAGTAGTCGGCTATTAAGACCTTGGCGTGAAAAATGTGAAACAGTTCAAACAGTATTGTGAAAATGCAAGAATTTTAATAATTTAACATTGTTTTAGGTAGAGAAATAGCTTTTTTTGATTCACTGCTTTGATTAAAAAATAATGGACACTAGTTTTTATATATTAACATGTCTTTCAGAATTTTGCTGCAACAACCATGAACCCTTCCACAAAACATCACGCACACCACAATACCGGTACTCATCCAACGCATGCTCATCTTACTCACCCAACAGTGGAGCATCCCGTAAAGGAATCGTTTGCATTTAGATATGATCCAAATATGGTAGGTACTCCAATGGAAAATGCAATTATTTGTTAAATAGATTTCGATATGATATTATTTAGAAGTGACGTTTTGCTGATGTAAGATCCTGATGCAGTGTTCGGGATACAAAAAGGAAACACAAGGGAAAAATAACGCATATAATTTGAAAGTGGTGAATTCCAAAATCTAATATCAAAGCATATTTGATAAAGGCTATATCTTTTCATATAGTTTAGAATGAAATCTTTGAAAATTTTATAAAATTCTTGTTTTTTTTTCCCCTCGTTTTTGAAAGAAAATAGTGTCAATGTTAAATATTTTGAAAAATCTAGAGAGAATTATTGCATACAAATGGGTACCGTTTATTTGTCATACATTCCTTTTGGATTAATTGTTTGTACATACATGTATATTCCCTTTATAATTTTGCTACTTTAAACATGCATCATTTCTTGTTAAATGCAAATGTTAGTACTTTTTATATTCGTTCATTTAAAAGGTATCTGTAGCACAATACATTGATCAAGACAAGTAATTCAAATGAAAAAAAACCTTTCATTTTAATTCAATAGAATGTAAAGGACACAAAACACGTTTCTTACAATTTATAAATATCTTTTTTTTTCAGCACTTGATGCTTGCATCTCAACGTCATAAATGTTTCATTTACACAATGAATGGGCAAGAATCTACAGAAGTACACACACCACATGGACTTCATGAACTTGAGGTAGGTCATCCGAAAAAAAAAACATCTTAGGGTTTGAAAAGCAAATAACCATTGGAACTAAGGAAAACCAAACGTCTAAATGTTTAAGTTATTTCAAGTTAGAATAAAAATCAATATCATACAAAAATTAAAATCACAAAAGAACTCTGAAGAAAATTCAAAGAGATAAGTCCCAAATCAAATGGCATAATCTAAAGCTCAAACACATTAAAGGAATGGATAACAACTGTAATTTTCCTGACTTGGTACAGGCATGTAGAAAACTGTGTGGATAACCCCGTTTTATAGCTAGCTAAACCTCTCACTTGTACTGATGAAAAAAGAAAATTCAGTAATAGTTTCTACATACACGTCTAGGACGATAATTTAAGGTGGAAAGTGTGACTTGTCATAATCATCTGTTGTTGACATGTTGCAGAAGTATTATTTTAGTGAAAAAATATTTAACCAGGGATCATTCAATATACAACAGAAACATCAAATACTAAAAATGTTTACCTACAACTACAAAAAAATGAAGTGTTTAAAAATTTCAGAAACAATCCTTTTCGAATCAGGGGCACATATTTATTTTCAATTTCATAATACAATGTGTGCTTTTTTTTACTCTTCAAGAAAAATACGGCATAGAACATCATGAAAAAAAAACATTGAATATTAACCAATTCTCTTGTGAAAAGTTATCTTATTGGAAATCATTCCACATCTTCTTATTTTTATATATAAGAAAATAATTAACTAAACTAAATTGTTTTCTTGTTACATTTGATTGAAAATGATCCCTTGAAGGTATCGTCCCCGAGGGTATGACCAGCCCAGTAGTCAACACTTCGGTGTTGACATGAATATCAAAAATGTGGTCATTTTTAAAAATTTACTGTTAACAAAACTTTGAATATTTCGAAAAACTAAGGATTTTTTTATCCCAGGCATAGAATACCTTAGACATATTTGGTACAACTTTTCGGAATTGTGGATCCTCAATGCTCTTCAACATTTTACTTGTTTGGCTTAAAAAATATTTTGATATGCGCGTCACTGATGAGTCTTATGTAGACGAAACGCGCATCTGGCGTACTAAATTATAATCCTGGTACCTTTGATAACTAATTATAATGTATGATCATGTTCATCATGCAAACACCCGAAACATATATAATTATCTATTTCTTGTCTTTTGGTAGTCGATCACCATTTTTTGTGTCAAATTTTGTTATATATATATCAAAATACAATATAACACTGGTTTATCAAATTATTTGACGGTAACCCTAAACTATCTCTTTTTTTTTCAGAAAACGATCATCACTATCATAGATGATACATCAAGAACATTCAGTACCATGTCACATGATGCAGTAATGGCCGCTAGTAAAACATTTGCACATTTATGCAACAGAAATGGAACAACAACATTTAAATTGAATTAAAATATAATGTATTCATCTAAACTGTTCTATATATTGACCGTAATCTTAAGCCTACACATAAAGCAAAGGTTGATCACCCATTTCAACTTGGTGTGTTTGAATATTATCTATTAATTTGTTAGATGTAAAAGTAGCTGGCTTATACATTTCATAATCATAACCAATGCTTTATCAGAGGTAAAAACAGTTTTTTTCGTGAGTTTATGGCTGGTCGCCACCTTCTCTGATTTCTGTTAGTATTTTAACAAAATGGCAACATAGTGGGCTTAATTTGTAAATTTTGAATATGAATACGCTTGTCGTATTCCTTTGTCTGTAAATAGCGCAATGAATGAACCTGATTTTTGTACAAAACCATCACCTGTAGAATTTGAAATTCACAATCATTTAAAAAAAAAATTGATATATCATTGATCATAATATCACATAAAGTGAACAAATACAACCATTTACCATTTTGTTCAACTCTACTCTATACAAGCAAATGTAAATGAAGCAATGTACCACCTCTTCTCTAATCTAATACCCATAAAAATGACCAGACACACGACCACTTATTCAGCTTACTGACGTCTGCTTGTCAACAACACCAACTATTGGTATTATCACAATTCCTCTATAATAATGCTCGTAATTCTGCTCAACAGTATCCTTTCTTTCCCACTACACTCAATAATGTTTCTAATATACCATATTCTTGCAATAGGCTAAATATATTTTGTGTAGAATATGGTTGTAAAGTTATTAGGTTTAACCGACCTTCATCTCATTTAGATGTATCACTGATGGTGTTGAGTTTATGTGATATGTATAGTATCTTCATTGTACAGACTATTGAGACATACATTAATCATTCTAAGTAGAGAAGGTAAGATATAATGTCATTGTGTGCACTTTTATTATTTATCGAACTTTTTTCTGAATAATTGAGGTGTCTGAAGGATAAGATTTTTGAATCAAACAACTCGCAGGAAACATTCAAAGAAAAGCACGATGTTATAGTATTATGCTCATCTAAAATAATTCGTGCTATGTATGAAGTTGTTAGATTTGATATATGCCTTGTTGTGCTTCGTTAAATATTTGTTGATTTGGATTGCTCATGTTGCTAGCAAGATACTTGTGGTACTTGCACCTCCTGTCATTATGGTTTATGATATTCTCCTATTCTTGTCTTTTGTTTTTCCTAAAGTGCTTTGTCTATATGCCTTTTGGTGTTACATCGAAAACTTGTTTGTTGCTTGTCTATGATTTTGGCTATTTGCTTTGTCTATATGCCTTTTAATGTTACATATATAACATGGCTCTGTACTTAAACACTCCGTTTTTTGTGTTATTGTACTATGGTAAATTAGTGTATTCTTGTCTTTAATTTTTGCTAATATGCTTAGTCTATATGCCAGTTTGTGCTTTTTTGTTACATATTTGTATGTTTTTTAGTATAACACAATGTTGATTTCTGTATTTTTGCATTCTTTATCTATAATATATGTTTGTTTTATTCACGCACCGTTGTTAATATAATTTAGTCAACCATTTTCTATCTAAAAAAATGCCTGTATCAAGTCAGAAAATTGACAGTTGTTCTATTCGAATCTATTCGTTTGATGTGTTTACAAATCTTTAAAAAAAAACAATACCCGATTACTTTAAAAATAAAGCTACACCTGTTATTTCTTATAATTACACCAAGTCTATTGCATCCAAGATTTTTAACCACAAGAGAGTTTTAGAGGCCTTTAACCTCAAAGATGTGAATTCCAAGCCTCCGGATGGCTCATGTTCATCGTAACAATACAATTATAGTCCAGCTGGTCAGGTTATTACTGGTGACCTTGGCATCGGTACCAATGAACAACTAAGAGAGTTGTTAGGCAAGGGATCAAAATATATCCTCCAGCCCATCAACTGGAAAAAAAACTTCAAGTTACTGATGGATGCAGTTGAGGACTATGCAAGAAAATGGGTAAAGCCCGAACCAGACGAAGCAGAACTTGACACTTTGTCTGAATGGATCAAATCTATTCGCTCATGCATTCAGAAGCGCATTCAAAAACTACGAAGCAATATGAATACTAGAGATACTAGCCCTTTCAAGAAACCGGAAATTGTGGATGCTTTACCCTCTTTGCATGACAAATATGTCGTTGTTCCAGCAGATAAAACCTCAAATAATATTGTCTTCATATGTAAAAAAAAAACATAATTTGCAATGTCTAACAACAGAGCTTGGAATAAATATAACTACTGGTAACCCTACATATTCTTTAACATCATTTATCAAGGACGAAATTGTACAAAATCTATAAATCTGTCCTTCTTTCTTTTGGTATCAACATCAAAGAAAACTCCATATAAAGAACGATACATAGCTGGGTCTTCAAAATGTTCGACTAAACATCTTTCTAAAGTACTGACTACTTTTCTTCCTACAGTTAAAGATGGGCTTCAAAAATATTGTGATGAGATTTATTCTACCAGTGGTGTTAACCAGATGTGGATTCTCAAAAATTCGAAAGATCTACTGCTTAATCTTCGATCACAATCTTTGCAATTTTGCAGTAACATAAAGACTTTTGATTTATCTACGCTTTATACTTCTATTCTCCATGCTCAGTTGAAAGATCGACTTCACCATCCCATTAAACAGAGCTTTTTCCTTAAAAATGGGAATCGTAGATACAAATTTCTTGTTTTGGGTTACAATAATTCATATTTTGTGAAGATACACACTGAATATTAAAGAAAATATACTGAAAATGATATTATCAAAATGCTGGACTTTTTGATCGACAATATATTTGTTGAGTTTGGAGGATTTATATTTTAACAGACAGTCGGTATTCCAATGGGGTCTTATTGTGCACCCCTACTGGCCGATTTGTTTTTGTACTTGTTTGAAGCAGAATTCATTCAAAACCTTCTAAAAGACAGAAAGAAAAAGGCACCTTGCGAAATTTTTTAATTTTACTTTCCGATATATTGATTATGTTCTATCATTGAATAACCCATATTTCAGCCCATACTTACATCTCATATATCCCAGTGAACTTGAAATTAAGGATACTACTGAAACCAGAAGGAGTGCTTCATACCTTGATCTTTTCCTCAATATTGAAGCAGATGGACGACTCCACACGAAAATCTATGATAAACGGGACGATTTCAACTTCCCAATTATCAATTTCCCATTTATCAGCAGTAATATACCCTCTGCCCCTTCGTATGGTGTTTACATATCCCAATTGATACGTTATTCTCGTGCTTGTTCACACTATACGGACTTCATATACAGGAGTGTGCTCCTTACGCAGAAACTGCTCCAACAAAGTTATGAAGAGGACAGATTAAAATTGACACTCCGTAAATTTTACGGACACCATCACGAATAGGTTGATCCACACGATGTGTCTTTGACCAAACTAGCTAAGGACATTTTTACCACATGTTAGATTGTGGTTTGTCATTACGTAGTCTTACCTTTAATTACCAAACGTGACTAGTTCCCGATTGTGACTGTTTTGCTGAGTGTGAATTCGCATTGCTACAGGACATGTTACGGTACTTTTCTATCCCAAATTCATGTATTTAGTTTTGATGTTATATTTGTAATTCTCATCGGATTTTGTCAAATGTCTTCATATCTTTTCGGTTATGTTCATGTGTAATGGTAAAGAAAATTAATCACCGCCTTCATTTATTAGATTTGATTTGGTTCAACGATGTATCACGTTTGCAGTTAGATTCTGAATTAACCGGACATAGAATATAGTTAATTGTCTAATTGCTACCCGAGTTTGATACTAATAAGTATTGCAAGTTTAATTGGTATTAAATGTTATATCAGTATTTAGTACAAATATAATCTTAAATCAATCCTATTTCTATCTTATTTTTGATGGATAATTTTATTCATTCAAATGTGACGTCATTTTTCATTTTTGGTGTGCTGTTTTACAAATTCAAATGTGACGTCACTTTGCGTTGATGCCTTGACTAATTCGGTTGTGTCGATTTTTTTTTTAGTTGGATTGTGTTGGATTTTGTCGGGTTATGTAATGTATCCGGTTGTTTTCTGTAATTGGTTAATACTTCAGTTTTATTATGTGTATATCTTTTATATATATATAGTCATTTTATAAAATTTACTGTTTGCAAAAGTATAAATTATTCTAAATAATAGGGATGCTCTGGTACCTAACAGAAAACCCTGACCGTTTTTGACATAACTTTTTCGAACTTATGGTCCTCGATGCTGCTTAAGTTTGTATTTGTTTTGGCTTTTACACTTTTGTATCTGGGCGTCACTAGTAAATATTGTGTGGACAAAACGCACTTCTTGCGTATTAAATTTTAGGGCTGGTGCCTTTTGTTAGCTATTATTCGTGTATTTCTTTGTCAAATGAGTTCTTCTATTTATTTGAATTGTAATCCTGTAATGTTGTGTTGTCATTTTAATGTTATATTTAACATGGCCATAAAAGAGAGAGGTTTGGCATGCCACAAAACCAGGTTCAACCCACCATGATTTCTTTTAACAAATGTCCTGTACTAAGTGAGGAATATGGTCATTGTTATATTATAGTTCGTTTCTGTGTGTGTTATATTTCAACGTTGCGTTTCTTTTGTGTCGTTTGTTTCCTTTTATATTTGAATGTGAATTCACATTATCATAAGACGTGTCACGGTACTTTTCTATCCCAAATTCATGTATTTAATTTTGATGTTATATTTGTTATTCTCATCGGATTTTGTCTAATGCTTAGTTCGTTTCTGTGTGTGTTTTATTTTAATGTTGCGTCGTCATTCTCCACTTATATTTAATGCGTTTCCATCGGTTTTAGTTTGTGACCTGATTTTTTTCTATCGATTTATGAGTTTTGAACATCCGTATACTACTGTTGCCTTTATTTTTGACCCTGTGATGTTGCCATTTGAATAGGGACCCTCCGATTTGAATTTTCGTCGGAGTTCAGTACTTTTGTGATTTTACATTTTGGACGCATGAAATTGATCACGTGTTGTTTTCAGTTTTATTCTAAAACACTTGGTAGATACCTCTGCTGATAGACTATCAGACCAAAAGGGTATCATCAGCTCAGTAGTCATTTCTTTGATACTGACATGATTTATTACTCATACAAAATTGTTCGTTTATAGATTTTGAAATTATATAGAACCTAAGGTTTAAGTGATCTCAAGCATTAAATGATATCTCCTAAACAGCACTTACCGTTGAGTAAACTACCAACCTTACATGACCCATAGGTGGCCTTCGGCTGTTGTCTGCTCTATGGTCGGGTTGTTGTCGCTTTGACACATTCCCAATTTCCTTTCTCAATTTTATGATACGTAGCAAATCGGGAAACCTCTATTAGACCATGCAGGAATATAGGTTACTAACGTTTTATAAATTTTTCATATATTTTCTTTTTTTCTTTTTTTAATCATTAATTACACGCATGTTAATTACTTATTATTTAACAAGTTTTTCTGCAACAATAACAAAAAAGTTGATTGAAAACACCGTCTTTACGTTTATTGTCTGAAATTGTGCTACTTTTTGTCATTCTGCCACAGGTATGCTCAACACAAGATAATGAAACCGTACCTACAAATACAAATCAGACAAGTCAACAGTCATGAATGGAAGCAACTGGACTTTTGACTAGGTTATCATTTTTCAAGTAGAAATACCTTAAGTTAATGTTAAATAATAAAGTCTGGAAGAGCTCCCCAGACAAGACCCATGGGAAATATAATATATTTTCATGTACCCAGGTTTCCTACACGAGATACTAATTAGTTGTTATGATATAGCTATCGTCGTTGCAAGTTATGTTGAGCACCAAGAATCAGACAACACACACACTATATAAAACTTAAATGTAATATTAGCATTGGCCATTTTCGACCTAACAAAATAGAAACATATTTGGCCGAGGCAAGGTTACTGTTTTACAGGAGAGATGTAACATATTCTGTCATAAGGAAAGTATTATTAACCTCGATATAACTAGATAAACTTCTAGATTTAGGTATGAACTGAAGACAAGATTAAACCAGTCGTGATATAAATAAATGTTCATATTAACGTGAAGAAAACAAATTGAGAGATTCACGTTACAAGTGAAGGGTGTGAAAAAAGATGTTGGGCATGCACAAATGACACATTCATCCAACGGGAAAAGGGGATCAATATAAAAAATTATCCTAATTCATGGTCTTTAGGACAATATAAAGTCTGTATCAATAGCTCAGTTGATAAAATATGTCAAGCAGTATATTGTCACGAGTATGCGCATCGTACTCACCCAACAGTGGAGCATCCCGTAAAGGAATCGTTTGCATTTAGATATGATCCAAATATGGTAGGTACCCCCATGGAAAATGCAATTAATTTGTTAAATAGATTTCGATATGATATTATTTAGAAGTGACGTTTTGCTGATGTAAGATCCTGATGCGGTGTTCGGGATACAAAAGGAAACACAAGGGGAAAATAACGCATATAATTTGAAAGTGGTGTTAATGGAAAATTCCAAAATCTAATATCAAAGCATATTTGATAAAGGTTATATCTTTTCATATAGTTTAGAATGTCATCCTTGAAAATCTTATAAAATTCTTGGTTTTTTTCCCTCGTTTTTGAAAGAAAATAGTGTCAATGTTAAATATTTTGAAACATCTAGAGAGAATTATTGCATACAAATGGGAACCGTTTATTTGTCATACATTCCTTTTGCATTAATTGTTTGTACATACATGTATATTCCCTTTATGATTTTGCTACTTTAAACATGCATCATTTCTTGTTAAACGCAAATGTTAGTATTTTTTATATTCGTTCATTTAAAAGGTATCTGTAGCACAATACATTGATCAAGACAAGTAATTCAAATGAAAAAAACCTTTCATTTTAATTCAATAAAATGTTAAGGACACAAAACACTTTTCTTACAATTTATAAATATCTTTTTTTTTCAGCACTTGATGCTTGCATCTCAACGTCATAAATGTTTCATTTACACAATGAATGGGCAAGAATCTACAGAAGTACACACACCACATGGACTTCATGAACTTGAGGTAGGTCATCCGAAAAAAAAACTTCTTAGGGTTTGAGAAGCAAATAACCATTGGAACTAAGGAAAACCAAACGTCTAAATGTTTAAGTTATTTCAAGTTAGAATAAAATTCAATATTATACAAAAATTAAAATCACAAAAGAACTCCGAAAAAAATTCAGAGATAAGTCCCAAATCAAATGGCATAATCTAAAGCTCAGACACATTAAAGGAATGTATAACAACTGTAATTTTCCTGACTTGGTACAGGCACTTAAAACGTCGCCTGAAGATTGCCAGAAGGCATGAAACGCTAGTGACAATATTTCAACGAACTGTTATTATTTGATGTGAAATGTAGTTTGCAAATTTAAAAATATTCTTATATATATATATATATATATATAATATATATATATATATATATATATATATATATAGGAGTGTAAATATATATCAAAAGACAATATAACACTTGTTTATCAAATTATTTGACAGTAACTCTAAACTATCTTTTATTTCAGAAAACGATTATCACTATCATAGATGACACATCAAGAACATTCAGTACCATGTCACATGATGCCGTAATGGCCGCTAGTAAAACATTTGCACATTTATGCACAGAAATGGAACAACAACATTTAAATTGAATTAGAATATAATCTATTCATCTAAACTGTTCTATATATTGACCGTAATCTTAAGCCTACACATAAAGCAAAGGTTGATCATCCATTTCAACTGGGGGTGTTTGAATATTATCTATTAATTTGTTAGATGAAAAAAAGTAGCTGGATTAAACATTTCATAATCATAACCAATGCTTTATCAGAGGTAAAAAAGTATGTTTCGTGAGTTTATGGCTGGTTGCCACCTTATCTGATTTCTGTTAGTATTTTATCAAAATGACAACATAGTTGACTTAGTTTGCAAATTGTGAATATGAATACGCTTGTCGTATTCCTTTGTCTGTAAATAGCGCAATGAATGAACCTGATTTTTGTACAAAATCATCACCTGTAGAATTTGAAATTCACAATCGTTTAAAAAAAATGATATATCATTGATCATAATATCACATAAAGTGAACAAATACAACCATTTACCATTTTGTTCAACTCTACACTATACAAGCAAATGAAAATGAGGCAATGTACCACCTCTTCTCTAATCTAATACCCATAAATATAACCAGACACACGACTACTTATTCAACTAAATGACGTCTGCTTGTCAACAACATCAACTATTGGTATTATCACAATTCCTCTATAATAATGCTCGTAATTTTGCTCAACAAGAATTCTCCAACAATATCTTTTCTTTCCCACTACACTCAATAATGTTTCTAATATACCATATTCTTACAATAGGCTAAATATATTTTGTGTATAATATGGTTGTAAAGTTATTAGGTTTAACCGACCTTCATCTCATTTAGATGTATCATTGATGGTGTTGAGTTTATGTGATATGTATAGTATCTTCATTGTACAGACTATTGAGACATACATTAATCATTCTAAGTAGAGCAAGATATAATGTCATTGTGTGCACTTTTATTATTTTTCGAACTTTTTTTCTGAATAATTGAGGTGTCTGAAGGATAAGATTTTTGAATAAGATAACTAGTAGGAAACATTCAAAGAAAAGAACGATGTTATAGTATCATGCTCATCTAAAATAATTCGCGTTATATATGAAGTTGTTAGATTTGATATATGCCTTGTTGTGCTTCGTTAAATATTTGTTGATTTGTATTGCTCTCAAGATACTTGTGGTACTTGCACCTCCTGTCATTATTGTTTATGATATTCTCCTATTCTGGTCTTTTGTTTTTCCTAAAGTGCTTTGTCTATATGCCTTTTGGTGTTACATCGAAAACTTGTTTGTTGCTTTGTCTATATGCCTTTTAATGTTACATATATAACATGGCTCTGTACTTAAACACTCCGTTTTTTTGTTATTGTACTATGGTAAATTTGTGTTTTCTTGTCTTTAATTTTTGCTAATATGCTTAGTCTATATGCCAGTTTGTGCTTTGTTGTTACATATTTGTATGTTTTTGAGTATAACACAATGTTGATTTCTGTATTTTTGCATTCTTTACCTATAACATCTGTTTGTTTTATTCACGCACCGTTGTCAATATAATTTAGTCGACCATTTTCTATCTAAGAAAATGCCAGTATCAAGTCAGAAAATTGACAGTTGTTCTATTCGAATCTATTCGTTTGATGTGTTTACAAATCTTTAAAAAAAAAACTATACCCGATTACTTTAAAAATAAAGCTACACCTGTTATGTCTTATACTTACACCAAGTCTATTGCATCCAAGATTTTTAACCACAAGAGAGTTTTAGAGGCCTTTAACCTCAAAGATGTGAAATCCAAGCCTCCTCATGTTCATCGTAATAATACAATTATAGTCCAGCTGGTCATGTTATTACTGGTGACTTTGACATCGTTACCAATGAACAACTAAGTGAGTTGTTAGGCAAGGGATCAAAATATATCCTCCAGCCCATCAACTGGAAAAAGAACTTCAAGTTACTGATGGATGCAGTTGAGGACTATTCAAGAAAATGGGTAAAGCGCGAACCAGTCGAGAACTGGACACTTTGTCTGAATGGATCAAATCTATTCGCTCATGCATTCAGAAGCGCATTCAAAAACTACGAAGCAATATGAGTACTAGAGATACTAGCCCTTTCAAGAATCCCGATGTTGTGGATGCTTTATCCTCTTTGCATGACAAATATGTCGTTGTTCCAGCAGATAAAACCTCAAATAATATTGTCTTCATATGTAAAAAAAACATACTTTGCAATGTCTAAAAACAGAGCTTGTAACCCTACATATTCTTTAACATCATTTATCAAGGACGAAATTGTACAAAATCATCAATCTGTCCTTCTTTATTTTGGTATCAACATCAAAGAAAACGAAAAAAGTTTACCATCATTATACTGGATACCTAAATTACACAAAACTCCATAGAAAGAACGATGCATAGCTGGGTCTTCAAAATGTTCGACTAAACATCTTTCTAAAGTACTAACTACTTTTCTTTCTACAGTTAAAGATGGGCTTCAGAAATATTGACAATGCTGCTAACAATATGTGGATTCTCAAAATTTCGAAAGATCTACTGCTTAATCTTCGATCACAACCAATTTTGCGGCAACATAAAGACTTTTGATTTTTCTACGCTTTATACTTCTATTCCCCATGCGCAGTTGAAAGATCGACTTCACCATCCCATTAATTAGAGCAAAATGCTGGACTTTTTCATCGACAATAAATTTGTTGAGTTTGGAGGATTTATATTTCAACAGACAGTCGGTATTCCAATGGGTTCTTATTGTGCACCCCAACTGGCCGATTTGTTTTTGTACTCGTTTGGAGCAGAATTCATTCAAAACCTTCTAATTGACAGAAAGAAAAAAGCACCTTGCGAATTTTTTTTATTTTACTTTCCGATATATTGATGATGTTCTATCATTGAATAATCCATATTTCAGTCCATACTTACATCTCATATATCCCAGTGAACTTGAAATTAAGGATACTATTCAAACTAGAAGGACTGCTTCATACCTTGATTTTTTCCTCAATATTGACGCAGATGGACGACTCCACACGAAAATCTATGATAAACGGGACGATTTCAACTTCCCAATTATCAATTTCCCATTTATCAGCAGTAACATACCCTCTGCCCCTTCGTATGATGTTTACATATCCCAATTTATACGTTATTCTCGTGCTTGTTCACACTATACGGACTTCATATATAGGAGTGTGCTCCTTACGCAGAAACTGCTCCAACAAAGTTATGAAGAGGACAGATTAAAATTGACACTCCGTAAATTTTACGGACACCATCACGAATAGGTTGATCCATGCGATGTATGTTTGACCAAACTACCTAAGGACATTTTTACCACATGTTAGATTGTGGTTTGTCATTACGTCGTCTTACCTTTAATTACCAAACGTGACTTGCTCCCGATTGTGACTGTTTTGTTGAGTGTGAATTCGCATTGCTATAAGACATGTTACGGTACTTTTCTATCCCAAATTTATGTATTTAGTTTTGATGTTATATTTGTAATTCTCATCGGATCTTGTCAAATGTCTTCACGTCTTTTTGGTTATATTCATGTGTTATGGTAAAGAAAATTAATCTCCGCCTTCATTTATTATATTTGATTTGGTTCAACGATGTATTACGTTTGCAGTTTGATTCTGAATTAACCAGACATAGAATACAGTTAATTGTCTAATTGCTACCCGAATTTGATACTAATAAGTATTGCAATTTTCATTGTTGTTAAATGTTATATCAGTATTTAGTACAAATATAATATTAAATCAATCCTAATTCTATCTTATTTTTGATAGATAGTTTTGTTCCTTCAAATGTGACGTCTTTTTTCATTTTTGGTGTGCTTTTTACAAATTCAAATATGACGTCATCATTTTTTTGTCCTTTTTTTAAATTTCAAATGCTACGTCACTTTGCGTTGATCCCTTGACTAATTCGGTTGTGTCTATTTTTTTTAGTAGGATTGTGTTGGATTTTGTCAGGTTATGTAATATATTCGGTTGTTTTCTGTAATTGGTTAACATTTCAGTTTTATCATGAGTCCCGAGAACACAGTTATTTCGTAGTGCATTTCTTTTAGACAATAAATTCAAATTAAAAAAATCGCACCTGCTCTTTCTTAAAAAGATTTTTACAGTGTAGTGTACTACCAGTGAGACAAATGATATCAAAATTATAGAAACTTCTACCAGCTCTAACTTAAAATATTGACAATTCTGTGTTGAGGGAGTGTAAAATTCAGTTTGACAGCTTCAGACGTGATAAAATTTGACCTTTTTACACTGGACCAAATCACTACTTAACATAAAGATTCAGCACCCAAATTTTTTTAACATGTAATTACACCCCCCTACTTAATATTTCATGCATTTAATATCAAGAAATAAATTGGGAAATTGTTTCAAATAAAACATGCAAGTTATACACTGTCTACACTAGGGACTATATTCGTAGACAACGAAAACCAAAGGACGATAACTGTGTCCTTGGACCATGTATATATCTTATATATATATAGTCATTTTATAAAATTTACTGCTTCCAAAAATATAAATTATTCTAGATAATAGGGATGCTCTGGTACCTAACAGAAAACCATGACCGTTTTTGGCACAACTTTTTCTAACTTTTGGTCCTCGATGCTGTTCAACTTTGTATTTGTTTTCGCTTTCAATCTTTTGTATCTGGGTGTCACTAGTAAATCTTGTGCGGACAAAACGCACTTCTGACGTAAGAAATTTTAAGGCTGGTGCCTCTTGTTAGCTATTATTCGTGTGTTTCTTTGTCAAATGAGTTCTTCTATTTATTTGTATTGTAGTCCGGTAATGTTGTGTTGTCATTTTAATGTTATATTTAACATGGCCATAAAAGAGAGAGGTTTGGCATGCCACAAAACCATGTTCTAACCACCATTATTTCTTTTAACAAATGTCCTGTTCTAAGTGAGGAATATGGTCATTGTTATATTATAGTTCGTTTCTGTGTGTGTTATATTTTAACGTTGTGTTTCTTTTGTGTCGTTTGTTTCCTCTTATACTTGGGTTGGAGCTCACATTATTATAAGACGTGTCACGGTACTTTTCTATCCCAAATTCATGTATTTAATGTTGATGTTATATATGTTATTCTCATCGGATTTTGTCTAATGCTAAGTTCGTTTCTGTGGGTGTTTTATTTTAATGTTGCGTCGTCATTCTCCACTTATATCTAATGTGTTTCCATCGGTTTTAGTTTGTGACCTGAATGTGTTTTTTTTCTATCGATTTATGAGTTTTGAACATCCGTATACTACTGCTGCCTTTATTTTTGACCCTGTGATATTGCCATTTCAATAGGGACTCTCCGATTTGAATTGTCGTCGGAGTTCAGTACTTTTGTGATTTTACATTTTGGACGCATAAAATTGATCACGTGTTGTTTTCAGTTTTATTCTAAAACACTTGGTAGATACCTATGCTGATAAACTTTCAGACCAAAAGAGTATTATCAGCTCAGTAGTCATTACTTTTATACTGACATGATTTATTACTCATACAAAATTGTTCGTTAATAGATTTTGTATTTTGTATATAGAAACTAAGGTTAAAGTGATCTCAAGCATTAAATGATATCTCCTAAACAGCACTTACCGTTGAGTAAACTACCAATCGTACATGACCCATTGGTGGCCTTCGGCTGTTGTCTGGTCTTTGGTCGAGTTGTTGTCGTTTTGACACAATCCCCATTTCCTTTCTCAATTTTATGATACGTAGCAAATCGGGAAACCTCTATTAAACCAGGAACATAGGTTACTAACGTTTTATAAATTTTTCATGAATTTTCTTTTTTGCTTTTTTAATCATCAATTACACGCGTATTAATTACTTATTATTTAACGTGTTTTCTGCAACAACAACAAAAATGTTGATTGAAAACACCGTCTTTATGTTTATTGTCTGAAATTGTGCTACTTTTTTTTCATTCTGCTACACATAAGCTCGACACAAGATAAAGAAACCGTACCTACAAATACAAATCCGACAAGTCAACAGTCATGAATGGAAGTAACTGGACTTTTGACTAAGTGTATCAATTTTTTTGTAGAAATACCTTTATGTTAAATAATAAAATCTGGAAGAGCTCCTAAGACAAGACCCATTGGAAATATAATATGTTTCAAGGTATCCAGGTTTCCTACACAAGATACGCATTAGTCGTTAACGGTTATGATATGGTTATCGTCGCTACAAGTAATGATTAGCACCAAGAATCAGACAACAGACAAACTATATAAAACTTTAATGTAATAATCATAATCATCTGTTGTTGGCATGTTGCAAAAGTATTATATTGGTGTAAAAATATTTACCCAAGAGTCATTTAATATACAGCAGAAACACCAAATACTGAAAATGGTCACCTAAAACTACAAAAAATTAAGAGTTAAAAATTTTCAGAAACAACCCTTTTCGAAATCAGGGGCACATTATTATTTTTAATTTTATTTAACAATGTGTGCTTTTTTTACTCTTCAAGAGAATTACGGCCAAAAGCATCATATTTAAATTTTATAGTTCGCTAGTATTACTTAAAAGCAATTTTTTCATTAAATAATAATGTAATATTCGCATTGGCCATTTTCGATCTAACAAAATAGAAACATATCTGGCCGAGGCAAGGTAATTGTTTTACAGGAGAGATGTAACATATTCTGTCATAAACCGGTACAAGGAAAGTATTATTAAAAGAGGGACGAAAGATACCAAAGGGACAGACAAACTCATAAATCTAAAACAAACTGACAACGCCATGGCTAAAAATTAAAAAGACAAACAGAAAAACAATAGTAAACATGACACAACATAGAAAAAGAAAAGAATAAACAACACGAACCCAACCAAAAACTAGGGGTGATCTCGACATGACCAGATAAACTTATAGATTCATGTATAACCTGACGACGAGATAGAACCAGTCGTGATATAAACAAATGTTTATATTAACGTCAAGAAAATAAATTGAGAGATTCACATTGTACGTGAATGGTGTGAAAAAAGAGATGTTGGGCATGCACAAATGACACAGGCACCCAACGGGGAAAGGGGGATCAACAACAAAAAAAGTCTAAACTAATGATGTCTAGGACAATATAATGTCTGCACCAATAGTTCAGTTGATATAATATGTCCATCAGTACGTTGTCACGAGTATGCAAAATATATAAAAAGCTGCGAATTTGTTAATACAATTAATATCAAAAGTTGTTTCACAAATAAGAGAAACAGCTGATGTTGTTTTGATTAAGACAAAGTTGAGTAGAAACATTTTTGTTGCTTGGATTTTTTATTTTGATTTTGTACATTGTGCATTTATTTTTTCTGTTTGTGTTTATGACCTAGATTATATATTGAACTAATTTTTTAGTAAAATTTGAGGTGTTTTAAATCACTTTTTTGAAGCTTTCTACTAAATATAAATGAAAACAAACAGTCTGCCCAGATATTGTTATGTAATACCATTGATTAATATGTTTATGGTAGACACACTGTATCCCGTAATCTTGGTTTGTATAATAGCAGTACATAACCGGATTTATTCTTTGTTTAAAACTAGAAATCTGAAAATTGTGAGACCGATTTGCAATTTATGTGTGTGCCTGTTTGTGTAAAGAAAATAATTGATTGATTGTATAATCCAATATGTTTCACAAATACCAAATATTTGTGTTTTTTGGAATACATTTTTCAAGTTTTTGAAGGAGGGTACTAAAGAAAATTATTTTAGCTAACGTCATGATGTAAATGCGGAGGTGGTAATGAAATATGGAACTATAAAGAGGGCGTGAACGCTGATTAAGTAAGACCATATCGAGAGTTCCAATAAAAATACTTAAAATATACAATGACAAAAAAAGGGATAGACAACAAAACATTACACACAAAACCATAGGTTTAGCCCACAATTTCTCGTAAAAATCCAATGGTTTAGAGAAGAGCAGCAGTTTCTAATCCACTACTGACATCATATTTCATACCCAGAATATCATGTTTCATAAATTAAAATTGCTGAAAAAGTCACATATTATGAAAGATCAGTACACTTATTTCTAATGTTTGTCACCTTTACCATGTTTACACTTCAAGTACTGTAACTTAGTACTAAATTCAATGAGAACTGACGCAGGTTGATGTCGACGGAATCAGAACTTGTTACTATTTAAGGGTTTATCTACTAGTCAAACCGAATAAACTTTATATCTTTCTGCTAGAGTATTATAGTGAATTAGTATAAATATTTTCAACTTTTCTCCAAAGAAATATTCACTGTTCTACAAATACAATCAACATGATCTTCACAATACTTTTATGCTGCATGGTCGGTCAGGTAAGTGTTTTGAAAATGTTTTATACTGATACTTTATTAATATCAAAATGAGAAGATTTATTATGACAGAAAATGGGACAACTACCCCTACATGTAAGGGAACAACCATATAACTTCAAAAAAGTTTAAAAAAGAAGGGGTATGAATTATTTTCTTATAATATATTATGTTCCCTAATTTGTTGAACAAAAATCTTACGAAACATTTGATAAAAACAAATTTTGAATCCAGATTCCCCTATACCTTATAGGGTTGAATATTGAAACACATCATTTGATTAAAAGTAAAAAAATAAGTTCCCGAGTAAAATTGTTCTGACTCAGGAAAAAACACACCATCTTGATGCCCCCTAAACAGAAGTTGTAGTAGGCTACCGATTGAAATGTACATGTGGTGGATCACTGTCTCATTGACAATCATACCACGTACTATTTTAGACGGTGTGGTTTTTTCTTTAGTAGTCGGCTATTAAGACCTTGGCATGAAAAATGTGAAACAGTTCAAACAGTATTGTGAAAATGCAAGAATTTTACTAATTTAACATTGTTTTGATTTGAAAAAAATGGACATTAGTTTTTATATATTAACATGTCTTTCAGAATTTTGCTGCAACAACCATGAACCCTTCCACAAAACATCACGCACACCCCCATACCGGTCCTCACCCAACGCATGCGCATCGTACTCATCCAACAGTGGAGCATCCCGTAAAGGAATCGTTTGCATTTAGATATGATCCAAATATGGTAGGTACCCCAACGGAAAATGCAATTATTTGTTAAATAGATTTCGACATGATATTATTTAGAAGTGACATTTTGCTGATGTAAGATGATGTTGCAGTGTTCGGGATACAATAGGAAACACAAGGGAAAAATAACGCGTATAATTTGGAAGTGGTGTTAATGGAAAATTCCAAAAGCTTATTTGATAAATGCTATATCTTTTCATATAGTTTAGAATGTCATCCTTGAAAATCTTATAAAATCCTTTTTTGTCTCCCTCATTTTTGAAAAAAAATAGTGTCAATGTTAAATATTTTGAAAAATCTAGAGAGAATTATTATATACAAATGGGTACCGTTTATTTGCCATACATTCCTTTTGCATTAATTATTTGTACATATATTCCCTTTATGATTTTGCTACTTTAAACATGCATTATTTCTTGTTAAACGCAAATGTTAGTATTTTTTTATATTCGTTCATTTAAAAGGTATCTGTAGCACAATACATTGATCAAGACAAGTAATTCAAATGAAAAGACCTTTCATTTTAATTCAATAAAATGAAAAGGACACAAAACACATTTCTTACAACTTAACAATATCTTTTTTTTCAGCACTTGATGCTTGCATCTCAACGTCATAAATGTTTCATTTACACAATGAATGGACAAGAATCTACAGAAGTGCACACACCACATGGACTTCATGAACCTGAGGTAGGTCATCCAAAAAAAAACCATCTTAGGGTTTGAGAAGCAAATAACCATTTGGAACTAAGGAAAACCAAACGTCTAAATGTTTAAGTTATTTCAAATAAGAATAAAAATCAATATAATGCAAAAAGTAGAATCACAAAAAAACTCCGAAGAAAATTCAACAAGAACATCGTGAAAAAAAATTATATTTCGCTAGTATTGATTTAAAGCAATTTTCTCATTGAATATTAACCAATTCTCTTGTGAAGAGTTATCTCATTGGCAATCATTCCACATCTTCTTATTTTTATACATAAGAAAATAATTAACTAAACTAAATTGTTTTCTTGTTACATTTGATTGAAAATGAACCCTTGAAAGTTATAATTTATGATCATGTGCATCATTCAAAAACCCGAAACATATATAGTTATCTATTTCTTGTCTTCTGGTAGTCGATCACCTTTTTTTGTGTCAAATTTTGTTATATATATATTAAGGAGTGTAAATATATATCAAGAGACAATATATTTTTTATTTCAGAAAACGATCATCACTATCATAGATGATACATCAAGAACATTCAGTACCATGTCACATGATGCCGTAATGGCCGCTAGTAAAACATTTGCACATTTATGCAACAGAAATGGAACCACAACATTTAAATTGAATTAAAATATAATGTATTCATCTAAACTGTTCTATATATTGACCGTAATCTTAAGCCTACACATAAAGCAAAGGTTGATCACCCATTTCAACTTGGTGTGTTTGAATATTATCTATAAATTTGTTAGATGTAAAAGAAGCTGGATTATACATTTCACTACTATAACCAAAGTTTTATCAGAGGTTAATACGTTTTTTCTTGAGTTTATGGCCGGTTGCCACCTTATCTGGTTTCTGTTAGTAATTAAAAAAAAAGTGACAACCGTATGCACTTAGTTTGTGAATTTGGAATATAAATTATGGAATACGCTTGTCGTATTCTTTTGTCTGTATATAGCGCAAAGCATGAACCTGATTTCTGTACAAAACCATCACCTGTAGAATTTGAAATTCACATTCGTGTAAAACAAATTGATATATCATTGATCATAATATCACATAAAGTGAACAAATACAACCATTTACCATTTTGTTCACCTCTACACAATACATTCATATGTAAATGAAGTAATGTACCACCTCTACTCTAATCTTATACCCGTAAAAATGACCAGACACTTTTACAACTTGCTGACGTCTGCCTGTCAACAACACCAACTATTACTATCATCACAATTCCTCTATAATGCTAATAATTCTGCGCATAAAGCATTCTCCAACATTATCCTTTCATTCCCACTACACTCAATAATGTTTCTAATATACCATATTCTTGCAATAGGCTAAATATATTTTATGTATGATATTGTTGTAAAGTTTAAATGTATTTGGTTTAACCGATCTTCGTCTCATTTAGTTGATCATTGATGGTGTTGAGTTTATGTGATATAATAGTACAACCTTCATTTTACAGACTATTGGCATAAATTAATCATTCTAAGTAGAGAAGGCAAGATATAATGTCATCGTGTGTACTTTTTTCTCAATATTTGAGGTGTCTGAAGGATAAGATTTTTGAATAAAATAACTCGTACCACTAGAAGCAGGAAACATTCAAAGAAAAGAAAGATGTTATAGTATTATGCTGATCTAAAAATATTTCGTGCTATGTATGAGATTGTTAGATTTCATATATGCCTTGTTGTACTCCTTCGTTAAATATATATTGGTTTTTATTGTTAGTAAGATACTTGTGGTACTTACACATCCTGTCATTATTGTTTATGATATTCTCCTATTCTTGTCTTTTGTTTTTGCTAAAGTGCTTTGTCTATATGCCTTTTGGTGTTGCATCGAAAACTTGTCTTTGATTTTGGCTATTTGCTTTGTCTATATGCCTTTTAATGTTACATATATAACATGGCTCTGTACTTAAATACTCCGTTATTGTGTTATTGTACTATGGTAAATGTGTGTATTCTTGTCTTTAATTTTTGCTTATATGCTTAGTCTATATGCCAGCTGTTTGTTATTTTTTGTTACATATTTGTTTGTTTTTTTAGTAATAACACAATGTTGATTTCTGTATTTTTGCATTCTTTACTAATAATATCTGTTTGTTTGATTCCCGCACCGTTGTCAATATAATGGAAATTGTTGCAACTGTCATACAAGTGAGATATTCAGCTAGCTATAAAACCAGATTTAGTCGACTATTTTCTATCTAAGAAAATGCCTGAATCAAGTCAGGAAAATGACAGTTGTTCTATTCGAATCTATTCGTTTGATGTGTTTACAAATCTTAAAAAAAACTATACCCGATTACTTTAAAAATAAAGCTACACCTGTTATTTCTTATACTTACACCAAGTCTATTGCATCTAAGATTTTTAACCACAAGCATGACAAGAGAGTTTTAGAGGCCGTTAACCTCAAAGATGTGAAATCCAAGCCTCCGGATTGCTCATGTTCATCGTCACAATACAATTATAGTCCAGCTGGTCATGTTATTACTGCTGATCTTTGCATCGTTACCAATGAACAACTAAGAGTTGTTAGCCAAGGGATCAAAATATAGAATTCCCCAGCCCATCAACTGGTAAAAGAACTTCAAGTTACTGATGGATATAGTTGAGGACTATGCAAGAAAATGGGAAAAGCGCAAACCAGACGAACCAGAACTGGACACTTTGTCTGAATGGATCAAAGCGATTCGATCATGCATTCAGAAGCGCATTTAAAAACTACGATGCAAAATGAGTACTAGAGTTACTAGCCCTTTCAAGAATCCAGATGTTGTGGATGCTTTATCCTCTTTGCATGACAAATAAGTCGTTGTTCCAGTAGATCAAACCTCAAATAATATTGTCTTCATATGTAAAAACCATTATTTGCAATGTCTAACAACAGATCTAGAGCTTGTAATAAATAAAACTACTGGTAACCCTACATATTCAACATCATTTATCAAGGACGAAATTTTACAAAATCATAAATCTGTCCTTCTTTCTGTTGGTATCAACATCAAAGAAAACGAAGAAAATTTACCATCATTATACTGGATACCTGAATTACACAAAACTCCATATACAGAACGATACATAGCTGGGTCTTCAAAATGTTCCACTAAACATCTTTCTAAAGTACTGACTACTTTTCTTTCTACAGTTACAGATGGGCTTCAAAAATATTGTGATAAGATTTATTCTACAAGTGGTGTTAAGTAGATGTGGATTCTCAAAAATTCGAAAGATCTACTACTTAATCTTTGATCACAATCTTTGCAATTTTGCAGCAACATAAAGACTTTTGATTTTTCTACGCTTTATACTACTATTCCCCATACTCAGTTGAAAGATCGACTTCACCATCTCATTAAACAGAGCTTTTTCCATAAAAATGGGAATCGCAGATACAAATGTCTTGTTTTGGGTTACAATAATTCATATTTTGTGAAGAATCGCACTGAATCTAACATAAAATATACTAAAGATGATATTATCAAAATGCTGGACTTTTTGATCGACAATATATTTGTTGAGTTTGGAGGATTTATATTTCAACAGACAGTCGGTATTCCAATGGCTACTTATTGTGCACCCCTACTTGTCAATTTGTTTTTGTACTCGTTTGAAACAGAATTTATTCAAAACCTTCTAAAAGACAAAAAGAAAAAAACGCCTTGCAAAATTCTTTAATTCTACTTTCCGATATATTGATGATATTCTATCAACGTGATAAACGTCACAATTTTAGCTTCCCAATTATCATTTTCCCATTTCTCAGCAGAAACATACCCTCTGCCCCTTTGTATTATGTTTACATATCCCAATTGATACGTTATTCTCGTGCTTGTTCACACTACACGGACTTCATATACAGGAGTGTGCTCCTTACGCAGAAACTGCTCCAACAAAGTTATGAAGAGGACAGATTAAAATTGACACTCCGTAAATTTTACAGACACCATCACGAATTGGTTAATCCATACGATGTGTCTTTGGCAAAACTAGCTAAGGACATTTTTACCACATGTTAGATTGTGGTTTGTCATAACATCGTCTTATCTTTTAATTACCAAACATGACTTTGTCCCTATTGTGACTATTTTGCTGAGTGTGAATTCGCATTGCTATAAGACGTGTTACGGTACATTTCTATCCCAAATTCATGTATTTAGTTTTGATGTTATATTTGTAATTATCATCGGATTTTGTCAAATGTCTTCACGTCTTTTCGGTTATATTCATGTGTTATGATAAAGAAAATTTCATTTATTAGATTTGATTTGGTTCAATGATGCATTACGTTTGCAGTTTGATTCTGAATTAACCGGACATAGAATATAGTTAATTGTCTAATTGCTACCAGAGTTTGATACTAATAAGTATTGCAATTTTCATTGTTGTTAAATGTTATATCAGTATTTAGTACAAATATAATCTTAAATCAATCCTAATTCTATCTTATTTTTGATAGATAGTTTTATTCATTCAAATGTGACGTCATTTTTCATTTTTGGTGTGCTGTTTTACAAATTCAAATGTAACGTCATCATTTTTTTGTCATTTTATAAAATTTACTGTTTACAAAAGTATAAATTATTCTAAATAATAGGGATGTTCTGGTACCTAACAGAAAACTCTGACCGTTTTTAGCATAACTTTTTCGAACTTTTGGTCCTCGATGCTGTTTAACTTTGTGTTTGTTTGAGCTTTTAAACTTTTGTATCTGGGCGTCACTAGTAAATCGTGTGTGGACAAAACGGACGTCTGGCGTATTAAATTTTAGGCCTGCTGCCTTTTGTTAGCTATTATTCGTGTGTTTTTTTCAGATGAGTTCTTCTATTTATTTGTATTGTTGTCCTGTAATGTTGTGTTGTCATTTTAATGTTATATTTAACATGGCCATAAAAAAGACAACCGTAGTATACCGCTATTCAAAATTCATCAATCATAAAAGAGGGAGGTTTGGCATGCCACAAAACCAGGTTCAATCCACCATTATTTCTATTAAAAAATGTCCTGTACTAAGTCAGGAATATGGTCATTGTTATATCATAGTTCGTTTCTCTGTGTGTTATATTTTTACGTTGTATTTCTTTGTGTCGTTTGCTTCCTCCTATTTTTGAGTGTGAATTCATATCATTATAAGACGTGTCACGGTACTTTTCTATCCCAAATTCATGTATTTAGTCTTTGTGTTATATTTGTTATTCTCATCGGATTTTGTCTAATGCTTAGTTCGTTTCTGTGTGTGTTACATTTAAATGTATTGTCGTAATTTTCCACTTATATTTAATGCGTTTCCCTCGGTTTTGGTTTGTGACCTGAATTAGTTTTTTTTCCATCGATTTATGAGTTTTGAACATCGGTATACTACTGTTGCTTTTAGTTGTGACCCTGTGATGTTGCCATTTGAATAGAGACTCTCCGATTTGAATTTTCGTCGGAGTTCAGTACTTTTGTGATTTTAACTTTTGGACGCATGAAATTGATCACGTGTTGTTTTCAGTTTTATTCTAAAACACTTGGTAGATACCTCTGCTGATAGACTATCAAACCAAAAGGGTATCATCAGCTCAGTAGTGATTACTTTGATACTGACATGAAATATTACTCATCCAAAATTGTTCGTCTATATATTGGAAATTATATAAAAACTAAGGTTAAAGTGATCTCAAGAATTAAGTGATATTTCCTCTAATCATCACTTATCTTTGAGTAAAATACCAACCGTACATGACCCATTGGTGGCCTTCAGCTGTTGTCTGCTCTTTGGTCGGGTTGTTGTCGTTTTGACACATTCCCAATTTCCTTTCTCAATTTTATGATACGTAGCAAATCGGGAAACCTCTATTAGACCAGGAACTTAAGTTACTAACGTTTTTTAAATTTTTCATGAATTTTCTTCTTTTCTTTTTTAATCATTAATTACACGCGTATTAATTACTTATTATTTAACATATTTTCTGCAACAACAACAAAAAAGTTGATTGAAAACACCGTCTTTATGTTTATTGTCTGAAATTCCGCTACTTTTTCTCATTCTGCTACACGTAAGTGCGACAGAAGATACTGAAACCGTACATACAAATACAAATCAGACAAGTCAACAGTCATGAATGGAAGTAACTGGACTTTTGACTAGGTATATCAATTATCAAGTAGAAATGCCTTAATGTTAAATAATAAAATCTGGAAGAGCTCCTCAGACAAGTCCCATGTGAAATATAATATGTTTGAAGGTAGCCAGGTCTCCTACACAAGATACTCATTAGTTGTTATGATATGGCTATTGTCGCTGCAAGTTATGTTGAGGATCAAGATACAGACAATACACAAACTATATAAAACTTTAATGTAATATTCACATTGGCCATTTTCGATCTCTCAAAATAGAAACATATATGGCCTGCTTTACAGGAGAGATGTAACATATTTTGACCTAACGACAAGATAAAACCGGTCGTGATATAAACAAATGTTCATATTAACGTGAAGAAAATAAATTGAGAGATTCACGTTACACGTAAATGGTGTGAGAAAAGAGATGTTGGGCATGCACAAATGACACCGGCATCCAGCGGGAGAAGGGGTGATAAAAAATGTCATAATTAATGATCTTTAGAATAATATGAAGTCTGCATCAATAGTTAAGTTGGTATAATATGTCAAGCAGTACATTGTTACGAGTATGCAAAATATATAAAAGCTGCGAATTAGATAATACAATGAATATAGTTGTGTCATAGATAAAATAAACAGCTGGTGTTGTTTTAATTAAGATAAAGTTAAGTAGAAACATTTTTGTTTATTGTTCATTTATTTTTTAGCCGTTTGTGTCCAATAAGTAAATTAAACTATTTTTTCTAGTCTAATTTGAGGTGTTATAAATCCCATTATGGAATCACATCAGAACCTAATAACATAATAATATGTTTATGGTAGACACACTGATACCACCGTCTTGGATTGTACAATAGCAGTACAAAATCGGTTTTGTTCTTTGTTTGAATCTTGAAATCGAGAAAAAGTGACACAGATTTATTTTTTTATGCTTAAACTGTTTGTATATAGAAAACAATTCATGTATTGTCAAGTTCTCCAAGATGTTTGACAAAAGCCAAATATTTGGGGCTTTTTTAATCTATTTTTCAACTTTTTTTATGAGAGAACATTTTATTAGAGAAAACCATTTTATCTAACTTCATAATGTTGGTAAATGCTTAGGTGACAATGATATTTGAAAAAAGGAATAAGGATTGCACGCTGAACAAGTGATACAATACCATGAGTTCCAATCAAAATACATAACACAGATAATGACAAAAGCAATGAAGTAAACTAGAAAACATAACACACACAAAAATTGTAGGTTTACCACACAATTTCTAGTAAAAATCCAATGGTTAAGGGAAGAGTCAGCGGTTTCTGATCCACTACCATGACTACTGACATCGTATTTTATGCATAGGATATCATGTTTCCTGAACTAAAATTTGCTGAAAAAGTCATATATTAAGAAAGATCAGTGCACATATTTCCAAAGTTTGTAACCTTTACACTTCAAGTGCGTTAACCTAGTACTCAGTTCAATGAGAATTGACGCAGATTGATGTCAACGGAATCAGAACTTGTTACTATTTAAGGTTTTATCTAATAGGTCAAACCGGTAAAAGTTATATCTTTCTTCTAGAGTATTTTGGTTTATTAGTATAAATACTATCACTAGTTTCATCTTTACTCTAAAGAAACATTCATTGTCCTACAAATACAATCAACATGATATTCACAGTACTCTTATGCTGCATGGTCGGTCAGGTAAGGCCTTTGTAAATATTCTATACTCATCTTTTATCAACATAGCAATTAGGCCTAGACATTTGGTATGATGGCACATTGGACAACTATCTATTACATTAAACGGAAGTGGTAGTAGGCTATTAACATGTTAAATAGCATTTTACCCCTTTTTTTACATGTGTTGTATAGTTGTCGCATGTTGTTCTTTATATGGTAAAATTAAGCAGTCAAAGAGATTTACAAGATTTCTAAAATTAATACATAGTACAAGGACATATATCTACGTAACTTGTGTTCGTTTATTCTCATGATGAACATTATATATAAGACAATCAATTGAAGTTCCAACTTGGGCCTCGGTGAACAAATGGTCTAAGGTTGTCAGTTTGTTTTAGATTTATGAGTTTGACTGTCCCTTTGGTATCTTTCGCCCCTCTTTTATACTACTGTTATCACTAGCCAGTCAACACTGAGGTTGTGAGATCGAAACCCGTCCGTGCAGGTGCACTCGACGACTACAATCGTAATTGCCAATTGTTAGTTTTCCTATCAAAAGTTGGTAGTTTTCCCCGGGCACTCCGGCGTCCTCCAACAATAAAAACAGCCCGCAACGATAAAGCCCAAAAGTGACGCTTAAAAACGTTAAAAACACAAACATTCAATCAATTATTCACAACTGAATTTCAAAACAAAATGGTGGGTTATATAGCTTGTCAAGTATTTTACACATTTCAGGCTTTTAATTTTTATTTATGAGAGCGGAAATCTAGAAAAGCATATCGAACACACCAATTTTTAAAAGTGTTAAATTCAACCCTTGAAAAAAAATTTCAAGCAGATATGTATTAGAAGTACTTGACAATAATGTAAAAGAGAGACGAAAGATACCAGAGGAACAGTCAAACTCATATTTCGGAAATAAACTGACAACGTCATGGCTAAAAATTTAAAGACAAACAATAGTATACATGACCAAACATAGAAAACTAACTAATAACATTAAGAAACAGTTATAAGGCATACATATATCATGATATATATGGACCGTAACAAAAAGTCGAAAATGAACCTTAAAATCTTCGAGTACGTGTTGTTTTTACTTCCAAATACCAAAAAAAAAAAAACTTAATTTTATGTAGACATTTATCTGAAGTTTTAAAAATTGACTTAACAAGAATGAAGCGTTGGTACGTTTCCTAAAAAAGAGAAGACATTATTTGAGCAATCGAAAATCAGCAATAAAGAACGGGAAAATAGAACGCAGTTCACACAATGATCTATTGATAAACGACGAAAACACAACTCTTGATAACAGTAAAAAAATCCTCCTCACTAAAACCCACAGATAAAACATTATAACAATTATTATTTAAAATGCACGAATTGTAACAATTTAACAATATTTCATGCAGAGATAGAGATAGCTCATTTGATTCGCTGCCTTAATTCAAAACTAGGAATTAGTAGAGGAAGAAAATTTGGTTACTAGATTATATATATTTAACATGTCTTTCAGTATTTTGCTGCAACAACTATGAACCCTACCACAAAACATCACGCACACCACCATATTGGTACTCATCCAATGCATGCGCATCGTACTCACCCAACAGGGGAACATCCCGTATATGATTCGTTTGTATTTAGATATGATCCAAATATGGTAGGTTCCCCCAAGGAAAACACAGTTATTTATTAACTGTATTTCATAAAAATGGATTCAGATATGATGTTATATAGAAGTGACGTTTTCGTGATGAAAGATATTGATGTAGTGTTCGGGATAAAGAAAAAAGTTGGGGGGGGGGGGGGGGGGGGGGGACAATAACGCGTTAGCACAGTATAGAAACTAAAAGAAGTGTTAATGGAACATTCCACAATCCAATTTTAAGGGTTAATGGAAAATTCATAAACCCAAGCCTTTTTAATTACTAATGTTCGCTCCTCTTGTATTTGAATTTTTGCCAGATATCGGAATCCTCTGGTTTTATCTCTAATAGTGCTATGAACATTTTTGCCATTTGCCTTTACTTTTAGCAATGTTTAGTACATATATATATATACTTTTTCGTTGAAAATTTTATAAAATCCTTGTTAATTTTTTATCGTTTTTTTTTTTAGAAAAAAAAGGTGCCAATGTTAAATATATAAAAGTCTAGAGAGAATTATGTCCGGCCAAGATTTTAATGGCTTATATCTCGAAAACAAGCACACGGACTCTAAATATTTGTATCTGCCTTTATTAGCTTCTTTATTTATATACTGTTAGTTGTTAACTGCTTTTTAAATAAACTAATCATAGATACCAGGACTAATTTTTGTATATACGCAAGACGAGCGATTTGTCTACAAAAGACTCATCAGTGACACACAAATCCCCAAAAGTTACAAAGACCAAATAAAGAGCAATGAGGACCAAAATTCCTAAAAGTTTGGCCAAATCCAGCTAAGGTAGTCTATGCCTGAGGTAGAAAAGCCTTAGTATCTCAAAAATTCTAAATTTTTTAAACAGTTAATTTATAAATATAACCATATCAATGATAACTCATGTCAAAGCTTGTTATTTTGAAACAGAGAAGCAAACATTCTTATAAAATAGGGATACTTATAAATATCTGATTAGACTTCGGTTACTTCTAATTTAAAGATTCTACAGAATCCTATGGTTTTGGTAGATTTAAAAACACTTAACACCTTGACGGCTTAAGTAACATATACAATAATAGAATTGAATCCATGCTTATTTTTATTTTCTAATATTTTTGCCTCGAGAAACACCAATGCATTGTCGAAACGTACATCTGGTTCAGACGAATAGGCACTGTTTATCATTGTATGTTATAACATTTCACTTGCAACTTATGTTACATCACATATTCACTTTATGATTTTATTTCTTTAAAATATGCATCAATTTTATTGTATTTGAATATACTTTCATTATAATGGTTCTGTAGCTCAATACACCAATTAAAAAGTATAAAATGAACCTTAATTTGAATTCAATACAAAAGTTGGGAAATAATACACGAGTCTTCTAATTAAAATCTATATTTCATTTTTAGCACTTATGCTTGCATCTCAACGCCATAAATGTTTCATCTACACAATGAATGGGCTGGAATCTACAGAAGTACACACTCCACACGGTCTTCATGAACTTGAGGTATGTCATTCGAAAAAACAAAAACCATCTTGAGGTGTCAGAAGCAACTTACCATTTTGAAGGAAAATATTTGCTAACTGTTTAAACTATTTAAGTTATTTAAAATTAGAATAAAATATGAGAAAAAGATGTGGTATGATTGCCAATGAGACAACTCTCCACAAGAGACCAAAATGACAAAGAAAAAAAAACTATAGATCACCATACGGCCTTCAACAATGAGCAAAGTCTATACCGTATAGTCAATATCATGCAAAAAGTAAAATCACAAAAAAACTTAACTCCGAGGAAAATCTCAGAGATAAGTCCCTAATATAATGGCAAAATCTATAGCGCAAACACATTAAATGTATGGATAACAACTGTCCTATTCCTAACATGGTACAGCCCTTATTTATGAGGAAAATGGTGGATTGAACCTGGTTTTATAGCTAGCTACAATGTAAAACTCTCACTTGTACTGATAAAAACAGAAATTTCTGCAATAGTTTCTATATACAGATCTAGGACCTTGTAAACAATGTGAGCTTTTTTTTACCCTTCAAGAAAAATTCGACCAATAACATCATGATTATATTTTATAATTTGCTAGTAATTGATAACATAATAGTGATTACGTTAATTTCAAAGTTTTTTTAGGGAAAACACAAAGGGTGTGATCCCCAGTTTTTATATTTCAATAAGAAAGTCCTTTTACAAAGAAGTCATTTTACAGACAGTTAAAAACAAATCTATCGTTGGACATACAGACATCCAAATTGTCTAGTCCCCGACAGTAGTTAATCTAGTTGTCAAATCATTATCTCCCTTGAAAAAGCGAAACAACTTTACCTGTTCAATGTGCCATTTACACAACGATGCTGTTGATTATAAATTATTGATTTCAAATTTTCTTTCAAAAAAAGTGTTAAATGTGTCAGTTTAAAGAAAAAGGCTTATGTTCACGTAATGCGACAAAATAAAATAAAAACTGACTAATAAATGTTAACTTCATAATTATTTGAATAAAGACGAGCCTTGAAGGTGAAAAGATCTTATAACGGGCATCCCGCGAACACCCGAAAAATATATAGTTTTGGAAGTCGAACATCTTTTTTTGTTAAATTGTTGTTTTATACATACGTATGAATGTAAATATATATCAATAGACAATATAACACTGATTCATCAAATCATCTGAAGTGATAGTTACCCTGAATACTTTATTTTAATTTCAGAAATCGATCATCACTATCATAGATGATACATCTAGAACATTCAGTACCATGTCACATGATGCCGTAATGGCCGCCAGTAAAACATTTGCACATCAATGCAACAAAAATGGAACAACAACGTTTAAATTGAATTAAAATATGATGAATTCATCTAAAATTAGTGTTCTACATATTAACCTCCATCTTTAGCTTACACATTAGGCTAAGGTTAATCACCAAAGAGTTCGCAAAACTAAATGTTAATAACTTGTGTGCTGCCTTTACATAAACCAATTTGTTCACGTTTAATTATATTGCTTCTTTAAACGAATATTTAAAGTAATCATGACTAACGTTTATCAACAACTTCGAATGGTAATTCCTCTAGAATTTAAATTGGCATAGTTTGAGCCACTTGAGCTTACGATACTACCAAATAATAACAAGGAACTAAGTAAATTTGACTGTATCTTAACATTTCATTTAAATTACTTGATAAATGAATTAGGTATTGAAATTTCTCTTGAAAACTCTACATATACCCCACATACACTCTTAGCATACACTTACTTAAGAACTAAAATCCTAATCATAGGTATTTTCTATGTGACTTTGGAATTTCAACCAAAGATAAAGAATTGGATCTACCGTCACTCAATTTTCTACTTAAGCTACACAAGTGTTCTTTCAAACATTGGTATATTAATGGGTCTTGCAAGTGCTCCATGAAACCTATCTCTGAATAATAAACATCAATTTTATCAGCAATCAAAGCCATTCTTCAACGTTATTGTGAAACTGTTTATTCTAGAGATGGCGTGGATCGGATGTAGATATTTAAAAAATTCAAAGATCTTTTCGAGTACATACATATATCTGAAAACTATAAAATAGTTAACGCTTCTCTAGTTTCAAATTATGTGTGCACGAGTACGTACACATATAGCTATTCTACACACATAAGGTATGTACATGTAAATTAGACGCTGGCAATTACACCTACTGTAGGCAAAATGTGTACTCTGTGTCGGGACTTTGGAAATGAATAATTTCTTGTTTTATGTGCATGTCAGTAAGATTCTTTTGTGAATTATAAAAAGAATTATTTACCATATACTATATTGATGAACACAATTGATGCAATACTGATGAACAACATTTCAATAAAAAGAGGGACTATTTCCAATTTGTAATTTGAATGATTTATATTTTTTTGGATTACTTTTTAAATTGTACAATAGCAGATATTCTACGAATGAACTATTTCAGTTTTACTATGAGGACATACACATTTTCAAACTAACTACATTTTGTACAACTCGCGTGAAGTTTTTTTTCCAAACAAGCAGTTATTGTCTAGCAATGGCATTTAAAAATAGCTATACGAATACTGAAATATCTGTCTTCAGAGAACGTGTACAACCAAAACCCTATTATATCTGTCCAGAAGGCTAATTTTAGCTATATTTAAGGCAATTAGATGGACTTTAAATCTATATATGCTCATGTCAAGCAAATATAATTTATTGATAGATTGATAATATACACTCAGATATTCAAGTTACAAAATGACTTGTATGTTTATAAGCATACTTGATAAGACAACAATTTTATCAACAATTTCATTATGAATATTGTACTTGTACTTTCAAATTTTCAAAAATATTACCTCATCCAAAACATCTAAATATAGGCAAAAAGAATATGAATGTTAACATTTAAATATTGTATTTTGTAGTTATTGTCATGTGTGTCTTGGTTACAATCGAATATTTGGATTGAACACCAATACAATGATTAGATTTAATTTATAGTATAATAACCTACAATAATTATGCATGGCGTATGAATTTTACTATATAATCTACAGTTATGAAAAAATGAAGCATTCCTCCAAATCAAAATACATTGTATTGTATAAATATGTCTCATTACTTGATTCTACGTTTCGATACGCTTCGTTACGTATATTCCCGTTTCGCTACGCTTTCAAAACGTAGTAAAAAATAGCTCTCGAAAGGTGACAGTGTGATTGGGGCTTAAAATATTTACAAAGGAACCGAATAAGAAAGGTTAATAAACTTTTAACACAGACGTATTAAAAATGTATTACATGTACAATGTATCGCCTGTTTAAAAAATTTGATAACATAATGTACATTTCTAATTCTAAATAGCAACCCATTTACATATTAACTATGCAAACAACAATATTCCATGGCTGTTGAATGTCGACAGCAAAGATGATTTGTTGGAAAGAATTCAGTTGCATACAAAATTTGATTGATATACATGCCACTAGGGATATCATTCAAACCGACCTTATTTGCTGACTTTTTTTCGCAAAATATGCAATATTTTCAAAGTCAATAGATTATTAGTAGGACCAACTAAGGATTACGAGACTGAATACTTTTAATCTCGCCCGAAATCCAATCAGAAAAATAATTCCCTGTAAATAACTATATGTAAATGATATTTACGAAATCATTCCAAAAAATAATCGTAGATAAAGACCGGTGTCTTTATTTCTTTATAATTATGACATTTCTTCCGCTCGCCAAATATACTTTATTCTTAATGTATGAACAGCATTGGCCCAATATTTTCTGTTCTGTAATTCCCATGACCATCATATATTGTATATATGGATAGTGGGCTACTAATGTCGTATTCGACAGATGCGTTCGTTGGAATTTCACAGAACAATGTAACGAATAGATTGATAATGAATGACCTTGCCAAAAGTAAACAAAAACAAACGTTCAGTTGTGTAAAAAATCGTGAGGAAATTTATTTTAATTATGAAACAAACAAAATGACAACCGTAATATATATTTGGAAACACCATAACAATAGCTTAGAAAATAATAGGTGCATGTTACATGAAATGCTTATACGTCGTTATTAATTAAAAGACCGGACATACAGTTTATTTGACTTCGGATACACATTATATCGGTCAAACTTCATTTCATGTCTTAAGGGTTTAAGTCTTATCTGTAAACTGTAACAATATTAAACTGGAATACTCTAGACAAGATACGTATTCGGCTCTATATATACATGCTATCGTGCTATACTTTTCTTGTGTTTCATGTTCTAAGGCATGTCATTGTAATTAATAAATAACAAGTTTGAGGACAATAAAAATGTCTTACAAGTGGGAAGTTTGCTTTTTAGAACATGTTTATCTTTTTCTTCAGATTGCCAGTCAGTATTATGGCAGTTATATTTTACTTGTTTCGTTGATTGATAGCGTTTGATTTTGTCAGTTTTTATGGAACTCTTTTGAATATGCTTTGGAGTTCATTGGAAAAAAAACATTACGATATTTCACGGTGGTTTAGTGGTCTAAGTAGTCGGACTATGGTGTTGCTATTCTGTTAACACATAGAATGTACGTTCAACTCTAATCGATATTGATTAAAATTGTCAGATGTTCTACCAAAGGTCGCTCGTTCTCTCTTAGTTCTCTGGTTTCCTCCACCACACCACCACGAAATAGCGCAATAGTGCTGAAGGTGGCGTGGCGTGAAAAGCTAATCAATGAATCAATAACATGTGGAACTTAATATTAATGAAAAAAACATCTTTCCGCTTACCCCTCCTAATCAGCACATTTTATCACGCGGTTTTAATTGCTTAGTAAATAGTTATCAAAGGTTCCAGGATTATAATTGAGTACGTCAGACGCGCGTTTCGTCTACATAAGACTCATCAGTGATGCTCATATCAAAATATTTATAAAACATTGAAGTGCAGTATGCTTAAGGAAATTCATAACTAGTTATTCTGACGACCGAAATCAGTATGGGAAAAGAGGTGAATGACACCAATGAGACCATAATCTCAAACTCCGAAACAGTGGTGACGTTGCTTCGCTAAACTATCAAAGTCAACGTAGCGTAGTAAAGAGGACGTAACCGCTGTTTCGGAGTTCGCCATAATCTGAACTGATTAGTTCTTCATTAACTTTGTTAGCTTGATCGCCATGGTAAACACAAAATAAAAACCCGAAGAAAAATCGAAAAGTGCACAGAATATTAAACAATTACATAAGGATTGTACAATATCAAAATTTAAACGCTTTGCTCCTTCTATTATCTAACATTGTATAATGCATACACATGCATTAACATTTTATATGGTAAACGATATTTTTCTGAAAGCATTGTTGTCTATATAATAGAATTATTGATGTCTGTCATACAAGTGAGAGTTTGAGCTAATTATACAACAAAGTGTAATCTAACATTTTTGACATAAGGTAATGCCTGCTTAAATTCAGGAATAGGACAGTTTGTTTTCCGTTTGTTAGATGTATTAAAGCTTGTGCTTTTGCCATTTTGTAGAGGATTTGCCGTTTGGCATTTCCCTTGAAATTCAATATTTTTATTATTTTACTTTTTACGTTCTGTAGTTTGTTACCTCAATGGATCAATTATGATTCATAGAATTTTACGCCCCTTTTTGGTCGGATGTGACGGTGACTTGGATCTCATTTGCCAAATATCGCCCTATCCTAGCAACAGTTTTACTGTCGGTAGGAAGAATACCGAGATGACTATACCTGAAAAACCCCATAACATTTTGGAGTTGTGATCAATACTTAGATCTGTTACTGTTTTAAATGAGCTTTTATTCTATAATTTGCAATAAAAGTTACAAAATATGTTTTTTTTATCCTGATAAGAATTGAAAATAGAAAATCATATATCATTTCATCTTATTCATTTCTACAGCTAAATGTTTGAAACTAACTTTTTTGTTTGAAATAAATCTTTCGACATTTTAATAAAATTGTTTGAAATGATGAAAACAAAATTCTAATGCATACTGTGTTTTTTTTTTTTTTTTTGTCTATAAGATAAAGTTTTAGATTGCTGTCTTACAGACGTATACCGTATGTAATTTATCAAGATTGGCATAATTGAAAAAAAATATCACAACAATGAATAATCTCAAAGCTCTTGATCGAAATGATGATAAATCTTGAACTTACCTTTATAAGGTCTCACCAAATTGATATACAATTTAAACTTACCTGTAAAGAGCCTCACCAAATTGGTATAAAAAGCGGTTGATCTGTTCAGTTCTCACATTTGTCACCAAGTCTTTACGGAGTTATCAGATTTTCAACAAAATGAACGTAGCAGTAGTTCTGTCTTTGTTCTTAGTTCAGGTAAATACGATATTTATATTTTCCTTACAAATATAGTTTTTATTTTGTATCTTTAAAGTGGTAACAATCTCATTCCTTCCGGATTTTTTTTTTGTTCAATTTTTGTACATAAATTAGGCCGTTATTTGTCTCGTTGGATTTTTTAATACATTGTCATTTCGGGGCCTTTTATAGCTGACTTTGCTGTATGGGCTTTGCTCATTATTGAAGTCCGTTTGGTGACCTATTGTTGTTAATTTCTGTCTCAATTGGTCTCTTGTGGAGGGAGAATTGTCTCATTGGCAATCATACCACATCTTTTTTTACATTTTCTAATTATCTGTGATTTACAACACGTTTCAAAATACTTTCGGTGTCTGTTTTTTTTTTTTTTTTTAATTTTCAATTACGTTTAAATTGTCGTTTTCGTTTCGTTGATCTTAAGCTTTAGTTAATTGAAGACTTATTTTACTAAACGTGTTCAAAGTGTTTTCTTTGCATAAATTAATCACACAAGAACGAAAGGAAGAACAACATATTTTCCATGACGCGTATCACGTGTCCACTGGTATTATTCATATCTATATTATATTACATCACGTGACTACTTGTATTATTTATATCTATATTATATTACTATTAATTTATATAAGTTTATTTATTTTATCTCATTGTTGATATTATAATTTTTATGAGGATTGTTAATATTATGATATTTTTTTTTATATATAAATTGTTTTTAAAAATATTATTGATTTTCCTCTTGTCAAAATTTAATTCATACTGTAATAAAAAATAAAATAAAAAAATTACTAAATTTCGAGGAAATTTAAAACGGAAAATCTCTAATCAAAAGGGAAATTCAAAAGCTCAAACACATCAAACGAATGGAAAACAACTGGCACATTCCTTACTTGGTACAGGCATTTTCTAAACAAGCTGATCTGTTGTGCAAAACAATCTAAACTAGGCCAAATGTATTGTTATTCATGGATTTGTTTTAATCTAGTAATATTGAACTAAAATGATTTAATGATTTCATGTATTATTTATTTCTGTGAATCCACTAGTCCCATTAAAAATGCCAAACTAAATTCGACAAAGATTATAATTTACTATGATATATTTCAATCTTTTCACAATTCAGACTTTTAATATATTTGTAATAGGAATAAACCGCAAGGTTAAATCGGTATTTTTCAAATTTATTTCAGGCTTTTGCCATGACAACCAAACACCATGGGCACCATGGGCACCATACAGGACCAACACACGAACCAGTGGAACACGAATCCCTTCAATTCAAATATGATCCTCATTCGGTAATGTTATGACAAGTCACTTCACATTGTTTTTTATGAAATTTTGGTCATGAAATTTTGATCATGAAAATCGTCATAGGCATTTTTAGATATAATCCAATAGTTTAACATCAAACAGTGGTAACAAGGTCATTAAAGTATGTATGTATGTATGTATGTTTTCTCGGTCTTGAACATCATTTACACATATGGTGTTAAGAATTAGAGATCTAGTTTAAACCGCCCTTATCAGTTATTAATGTACATAGTAATATTGCGTGACAGATAATATTGAAGATGTTTATCAAGTCATACGAGTACATGCATGACAATAGCTGAAATAATTTTCTGTTTATACATTTTCTTCTCACTTGTACATGAACGGTAAGTTATTCATAATATATTGTCACTTCATCAACTATATATATCAAAATTGAACAGTTAAGTTAGGGAAAAACAAATCTCTCAATTTTAATTTGGTTTCTAATATCTTTCAGTGTTCTGTTATTTTGTCGTAATGATACATAAACGAAGGCCGAGTTTTTAAATCGCGCATATATGATACAAGAACAGGTGTTTGTCAGATCCGTGTAAATGAAGCTCGGACACATGTATATAAATCAGATTGAAACATCGGTATACTACTGTTGCCTTTATTAAGTAATTCAAAAACTTAGATTATTTCAGATGACGCTGATGATGGTTGCTCCTCATATGTGCTACCTGTATACAGCAACCGGATCCCAGTTGACGGAAGTACACACCGCACATGGACTACATACCTTGGAGGTATAAATCAATTTAAAAACTAATTTATGTTACACATTTAAACAAATAGACTGCACCTACGGGTTAAGGGTGAGTCTTTTGTATATTATCTCTTGTTCTCTTACTGCTAAGGCGTTGCGGGCAAGCTTTTATGATATCTATTTATTCACGGCATTGGTTTTGTTTGTTAGTTGTTCTTCAAAATTTGAACTGAATCTCGAAATTCGATACTTTTGCATTCAATGAAATCAAATTATATACAATAATATCTGAAGCCTTTAAACCTTATGTGCAAATATCTGAGGGTATATTATTTTTCAAAATCATTTTGCTTTTGGGTTTACCCAGATCATGTGTTTGTTATGTTTGAAATAGTTCAAATATAATGCAAATGTAGTGTGTTTGTGAATGGTAAAAAAACCTTCACCATAATCCTACGTAAAAAAACCATCTGCTAAGTCGATGTTGAACTATATTTTGGCTTTAAAGGAAGCAGAAAATAACATCTATTAATTCATTTTACGTGAAACCATACATTGATAAGTATAATAATTGGTTACATGTCATGTAGCCAATGAGCCAACGACACAAGAAAAACAAAATACAATTATGTCATGTGAATATCTAAAATCAAATCAAAAGATTTTATTTATCAAGAAACAGCAGATAAATTGATAGCAATAACCATTTAGTTTCTTGCAATATTTGCTTATACCAATATCACTTTTCTTTCAGATGGAAATGATAAGACTAGTTGATGATACAACAACAACCCACACTACTATCTCACATGATGACCTTATGGCTATGAGCAAGCCCCTAGCTCATACTTGTCATAACGCTAAATCTGTAATTACTAAACTGAATTAAAGATTTGAAATTAATTTTATTCAGTATTGACATATAAATTATTCATGATTCATATCAGCATACATTTGCAACCAGGGTTTCCGCTGGCGGTCGCCATTTTCGCAATTTGCGAAAAAATAATAATTGTGGCGATAAAAAATCGTCATTTGCGAAAGAATTTGGCGAGAGAAATATATATATAGAACGATTTATTTTCCTCCATCTTGTTTATTTACTTTTTTTCGAGTTTCTCGGACTTTACCCTTTCAGAAAATACTCGGAATTCACCTTGACCTCATTAAGGTTTGGAGAGAAAATCAATAATCAGCTGATTGCATTTTATCGACAACAAAGGACTATTAATAAAGGTGTTGATTGAATTGTTTGACAAAATGATATGGTTAAATGGCTTCCGCTAAATGTCACATACAGAATTTATTTACCACTTTACGACGCACGTGTTTGAAGCAAACTTTTGACGTCTCCTCTCCTTTTAAAGATAGTTTAGAAAAGAAAGCTGTTGTTGTGACGAAAAATGTTCAAAAGCAAGAAAAATATCCGATTTAAAACTTTAATTATCCTTTGAATTTAATATCGGTAATTGATTAGAGAGACTACAGTGGCGGATCCAGAACTTTTCCTAAGGGGGGCCCGCTGACTGACCTACGAGGGGGCCCGCTCCAGTCATGCTTCAATGATTCCCTATATAATCAACCAAATTTTTCCCACGAAAGGGGGGGCCGGCCCCCCCCCCCCAGGGCCCCCCTGGATCCGCCTATGGACTACTTTAAAGTCGTTTGAGTGACACACGTATTTCAAGCGTAGTTTTACGTCTCAACTTTTTCATTTACGATGGTCAAGAAAAGAAAACTGTCATTATGAAGAAATCTATTCAAAAGGTTGAGAACAAGCTCTTGAACGAGAGTAGCCCTTTAATGTAATGCCTACACATGAAACGAGGGATCAATTTCATGTGATAAAAGCTTTTGTTTTGTTATAAAAACCACTTCTTAGTACAAAAGGGAACATCAGTATTTTTCTTTTCAAGAAACTTTCCCTACAAACTATACTAGTAATATATAATCAAAATATGTCCATTAATTTTGGTTATATTCCAGGACTTATATCTTCTTTATTATATAAAGTATAGTGGCCCAGTCATTAAGAAAAGTTGTTTAAAATACAATGAATATTTTTCCCTTTTAAGTTAAAAATAAAATATGTTGTTTTAAAGTAAGTGTTTAGTGTTTATTCATTAAAATGTTAACTCTAAAATAAGTTTGAGAGCATAATCATAGACACAATGGGACAAAATCATCTTATTTAAGGGAAAAGGGGGGGGGGGGTAGAAAAAAAGGTAAATTTTAAACGAAAAATATAGTTATGTTACTTGGCGAAAAAAATAATAAAGTCGCGAAAAATATATTGTTTTGGCGAAAGATGTGGCGAAAAAAATAATTGACCCAGGGGAAACCCTGTTTGCAACAAAATAGTGTCATGTAAAATTGAGAATGGAAATGGAGAATTTGTCAAAGAGACAACACGCCCGATCAAAGACCAGAAAACAGCCGTCTCATCATATTTAAAAGGTTATTGAAATATATATTAAATCTTAAATGAGAATGTAGTTCCAGTGTGAAAGTGGTAACATTCCCCCTCTACTAGTTGACGATAATTAACAAACATATTGTTGAATTTAATAAACACGTACGTGGCAGAGGCATTTATATTTAATATTAAGCAAATTCCCAGAAGGAAGTTGAGATATGTTGAAAATTTTAGCTCGATGATGTAAGCAAAGAATTATTTTGAAGCATCCTCTTTGCATGTTATTTGACATGACGGTGTCCGCAGCCAGACTACAGTACAGTGATCGTTTCCGTTCCAGAATTATTTTTTTAACTCCATCATTTGTTTAGAGTAGTATGCGGATCAGAACTAGAACTGCCGGGGAGCTTTTCGAATCCCTACTTACAGCATTTTTTTTCAATTGATAACGCATCTCTAAATAGGAGTTGTATGAAAGCTTGTGTTTAATAGTATCCAATACTCTAAATTGTGTACATCTTCACTTGTTTGTTGTTCACCATTGCATGAAAATAAAGCTATGTAAAGGAGTAAGTTCGGTAAGGGTCATATTTGACCTCAATTATAAAGTTCCATGCAACAAGATAAAAAATGTTAGTTTGTGTTTCTGTTGTGTCGTAGTTCTCTTATATTTGATACGTCTCCCTCAGAATTAGTTTGTAACCAGGATTTGTTTTTTCTCTTTCGATTTATGAATTTCGAACAGGGGTATACTATGTTGCCTTTATTTAAGTGACTTAAAGACATTTGAAAATGATTTATAGAACACAATCTGTCATTGTTTTATTCTAAAGCGTTGATTTTCCACCCAGTTGGGTCAAAATAAGGAATTTTGCCGAAATTTAACAAAATCGGCAGGATTTCAGCCAAATTTAACACCAGGAAACATAGAGCGCAGCCGTCGACAACCTACACATTCAAGTGAGACATGTAAAATGTCATTACAAACATTATTGTCTGTGTTGTCGACGTATGCGGTCTATCTTTCCTGTCCATTTAGTTAATGTAAATTTACCCATTAGGCCACACCAAATTAATTAGTAGTTCTTTGGAAAACCAGCACCTAAATTGCCGAAATTAAAATAAGAAAATAAAAATAAGTTTCCCGCACCTCACCTGCCAAAACCAAAAAATAAAAATAAAAATAAAATTCCCGCACGTCGAAAATAAATCCGCATTTTCGACGAACTCGATTCCGGTATTAAAAAAAAATCTTTATCAATTAAGCGTTTGAAAATATGCAGTGTTTGTCATTTGTCAAGCATATTTTTGATTCTGATCAAAAAAGTTGCAAAGATGGAAAACGTGCTGATTGTTTCTGTGGTGAAACATTCAGACAAAAATAACAACAAGGCATACATATTAAAAAATACGGCAACACAAACAAAATGTCGGACATTCAGGGAACTATATCAAGAAGCCATTGAACGATGTAGCGATGCATAAAGTGAGATTATTAATATTAAAACCATACAAATAAGTAAGTCGAACAGTTTCGATGATTCTAGTATCGAAATATCTGACGAAAATATAGTATGGTCAATATGTAATGACCTAAACTTTAAATATGTGCAGTTCACAATTGATGATGGATCTACTGCTACTAAAGATGCATCAAATTCAAAACCAAGTGGAATTAATGCATTTTCGGTACTCATGAGCTCACAAAATGAGTTACACATGCCTGATAAACCTGTCCCCTTGTCTGGGAAACAGCTCACTGGGCCACAAAGACTTTACTCTGGTATCATTGATTGGGCCTCAAACATTGATCAAGGATGGTCACTAGACACTTTAGATACAGGTAAAGAGGTTTTAAGTAAGCTTAGCAGTGCACTATGGTATATTGATCACGGCCATGAAAAGTTTGCAGAGAAATGTTGTCGCATTCCTGAGTGCTTTCAACGCTTTAAGGGTTACAACGAATACAAAAAACTTCGACATAAAACACCGGTCATAACTTCTGAAAAATTAAATGATGTTTGTCTGAGTCTCACCAAATGCTTATCATTTCCTTCCATGTCATTGCCAAGACACACTCGACTAGCTTCTAAGCTTCTAAGCCCTCCTTAGCTGTTTAACCAAGTACAAAGAAAAACTTCAACTTGACAACTTTCGTTACAAACATGTCTATCAAAAAAGGGATCAACCCTGCCGCAGCACTTCTGGTGATTCAACCTGTCAGTTTATCAACCCAACAATTCTTGTAGACAGGGCATTTCTTGAACTAGATAAAAAAACTTAAACAGGTGGGACAATATAAATATATTGACTTGGACTTATTTTGTCCATCAGACAGAGACAAGCGAAGAAAATACATAAAGGAGTTGAAGCTTTCTGTACCTATCATGATTTACAGAATGTCATATGGAGGAAACTTGGGAACTCTTAATTTTGTTTGGTCTGTACCAATCGACGATTCCCCAGAACGTGCCACAACTAATGCTCGAATTATGTCAAAAATAGCAGACAATTTACCTAAGTATTCTACTAGAGCAATGAGACGTGATTTCATCAATATGTATTCACAGTATGTAAAAACACCCAAGTCTGTCCTACGTTATATGTTTCATGAACTTACAGGAACTGAGCCTGCACATGCAAATGCTGCCCAACAAACAATTGATGATCGTGTGGCAAACATTTTACTATCAAGTGATTACCCTGAATTACTCCTTGATTATAGGTCTTTAAATGGCTCAGATGCAGACGTCAAATATGGAGATTTTTATGAAGCTACAGGTAAATACTTTGAAAAGCAGTTACTTCAGGTACAAGAGAGACGTCACGGTACTGAACTCTACTTGCCATTGGCAATTTCAATGGAAGATTTAAAGTCTGAAATTGCAAAAACTCTTCCACCTGAAACTCCTATACCCAACACTGAGACACTCAGACTACAGTTTATGCCATCAAACTCTTTTCAGAAAACAGCATTGAAGTATACAGAACGCTTTGACGTAAAATTTAGAGTACAGACTAGAATGGCTCGTGTCGACCATCCTGATGGTAAATATGTAGCGACTCTGTTCGGATATGTGAAGGAATTTTGTGTCAAGTTCAGGAAAGAGGCAGTATTTGTATGTATGGATGACAAAGCCATAGTTTCCATTGGGGAACCTGGTATTCCCATTTCTACAGGAGTGCGTGGTCACAACAGAGTATTAACTCCATCAACTGGACCCGTGCTGGTTGCAAGGGATCATGACTTCCATGTAGGTGGTCTCGTCCCGTCAGTAACTCTAGTAACTGACACACCTCACCATGCAAATGACAGCTTTTTTAATGGGAAAGTTTATGTCACAACCAAAGACAAGGTTTTTCAACCATCCAATCCATTCCGTCATGCAACTGAATTGACACGTATTTTAAGAGATTATCACTCAACAGACGATGTAAACCTTGAAAAGACAATACTTTGCTTGATGACCGACGGAGGACCGGATCATCGTGTGACTTATGAGACAGTTAAAACATCACTTATTCAGTTATTCATGCAACTTGATCTGGACATGTTAATTGCCATTAGGACTGCACCAAATAACAGTTGGGTTAATCCGGCAGAAAGATGTATGTCACTCTTAAATTTGTGTCTGCAACATTGTGCTTTGGATAGAAAAGAAATACGACCAGATTTTGAAACGAAGATTCGCCACAAATCTTCCTTGAATGCTATAAGAAATATTGCAAAAGTATCACCTGCTTTGAAAACAGCCTTTGGAGAAAGCATGAAACCAGTTATTGAAAACGTAAATGACCGTTTCAGAAGGATGAAGCTGAAAAATGTACCTTTCACTGTTTACAAGGGCATATCTGATGAAATCATTGATGACCAATTGTCAATTGTTCCCATCAGTACTCAAGGTGAAGCAGATGAAACTGTTTTCAATCCGACAGCAAACAGCAAGGACTTCAGAGAGTGCAAAGCATTGCAGGTATATAATATATGTACATGTATATAAAATAGGGCTGAAATTTTTTTTAATTTTCAACTGGGAGGGATAGCTGAAAAGTTTATAATATAAGTTTTACATGTACATTTGTACATGTATTATCAATTCAAATTTGGAGTCTTAGCTCTTTAAGTTCAAATGAAAAAAAAAAAAGAATTTAATACAATTTTTTATAGTATGCAAAGTTCTGTTAATACTGTAAATAAAGATAATCTTTTGGTTTTAAAAAATACATGCAGTTTTCATTTTTTCAGTCTTGGTATTGAATATTTTGATATAATGTAATTTAAGTGTTTAATAGTTAATAAAAGTGTTACCTATGAGCAATGAGCACACAAGATGAGCATTCTTTATGAAATTGAAAAGATATGGGGTAACTAGGTGTCTTTAAAATATAAAAGGTCTGTTTTGCTAGATTTCTTCACTAGATTCATAATTTTGCTTTATATTTAATAATGAGCTCCAGTGTCCATGACACATATATGTTGACATGTTGAGATTTTTTAAATTGTTGAAATACTCTTATATTTGTACTCTTCATATTTTATAGGAGTTTATCAAGATTCATTGCAGCAGCACTCACTATGCCTTTCAGATAATAAAGTGTCGTGAGGACCCCTGCAGATACTGCTGCATTAACCCATGGCGTACAGACGAACAACGTGTTGAGAAATTGTCTTTTCTTCCATGCCCAATCCCTAATGAATCTGGACAGGTGTATCATAGTTTTGAAGAGGCAAGCACGCTGAATTTATTCTCATTTAATATGACATATTATAAAACAAAGTAATGAAATGCAAACTTTTGTTAAAAATTCACTGAGACTTTACACAGACAGATGTTAACTAAACTTATCAATTTTTCATTCAAGAAATGTCCTCTATTAAAAATTACTTTTTGCTTTCTTTAAAAAAACCATATTTATTCAAAGCAAATATATAGAATGTCCAGTGAGCTGAGCTGAAGGGAATTAGAAAAAGACAAGAAGTATAAAAAGTATGAGATTTGGAATGATTGCCAATGAGACAGCCATCCACCAAATGCCAAGCAACAAACAATTAAATTTCTACATGTCACCTTTTTAATCAGAATAAATGGAACTTTTGTTTTTAATTCATGATCACATTTTGTAAATTTATTGTCTTTTACTTAGATTAAATGCATACTTGAAAGAAATTACATTTTCTCAATTTAAACTTTCAGCTTTTTGGAAAAAAGGTTGACGACAGCAAACGGCCCTTAGCTAAGAACTCATCTGATTTTGACGACTTTGCGGTGGAATTTGATCGCAAGAACAGGGACATATTGAAATCACAAAAAGTCAGAGACATTATCATGTGCGGTGAATGTAACAAACCAAGAGTCATTTATAGTGCCAAGAAGTTAAGTGATGAACAGGTATACAATTTATTTTAATATCTAAAAAGATTAATTGACCAGTAACTGATTTTTGTTTGATTAAACTTTCTAAAAATATTATAAAAGCTGGAAACTTGTATTTTCTGCAAGTGTTCTAAACAAACAGTATGACACTGTACATTAGCAAGCAGATAAGCACTTATGTAAGGTATGAAAAAAAAAGCCATTTGATTATTACAAATGTACAGAAACTGGTTTGCAGAATTCATATTGGGCAGGTAGTCCTGCTTCATATATTGCCATGGTATACTGGTATAGAATATGATATTTTTATAGGTGAACTCTGTATTTTTTCAGTGATGTCTTATTTGCTAAAAATTGATTAAAATTCTATTTGATAGGAATCACTTTTGAATAGAATGAAAGAAGAAGGGAACTTTGAGTGTGGTGATAGCTTTCCAGAAGATTGTGGAAATACAACAAAAAGATGTTTATCTTGCACCGCAGAAGTAGAAGTTAACTACTATGGAGCATCATTACGTGGTATTCGAGTAACATGCTGTATCTTTTGTGGGAATCAGGATGACTTACTTGTGGACACGGACCCATACATAGAAAAATTGTACGAGAGCTTTTCTGTAGTGAGGCCAATTTGTAGTACATGTTGAGAAAATGGTCAGGAAGCAAAAACTTGGGGAATGAAATTCTCTAGAGGCAAAGGAAAAAAATTGCCATGAAATTGACACAAAATTACTTGTAAAAATTAATCATCTTTTTTGTTTTTGTTTTGAAAGAGACAGTAAATAGTCATTTGATTTTATTGAGTCAGTGATTTTAGTCATTTAACTAGTCAGTTAGTTTTTACATGCATTAATTCTAGTCAGTGTGGGTCAATGGTCATTTTACGAGTCATTGATTTATTAAACATAGATTATTTGTCATTAAATTTATAAGCAGTGAATACACTAATATTAATGGACAAAAGGGAAAGTGATATGATTTCAAAAAAGTATTTTGTTTTATATAAAGTCATTTTCAGGTAGATATGAATTTTTATTTTGCTCAATATATAAATGGAAATATATATTGTATTTTGTTTAATGAATACATAAAATTATTAACACATAGATTTTGTTTAATCAGGCCTATAGATGATATGCTGAATTGATTCGTGTTACCAAACACCATGGACCATGGAAAAAAATAGAAAAACTGGAGAACAACTAATTATTTGAGATCAAACCAGGCACAGATTGTCATTTGTAGTGGTTGTCTATATGTGATTAGTTTGGTTGCATATTCCAAGATCAAATTGGATGCTACAGGGCAAATAAATGTTTAAAATTGTTGTACATGGAGTAGAAATTAAGCCTTTTGTTGGCCCTGTAAATACCCCTACTGATATTTCATTGATACATTTCTTTTGATATGAAAAAAGTAAAATCACAAAAATACTGAACTCAGAGGAAAATCAATTCGGAAAGTCCATAATCACATGGCAAAATCAAATAACAAACGCATCAAAAACGAATGGACAAGAACTGTCATATTCCTGACTTGGTACAGGCATTTTCAAATGTAGAAAATGGTGGATTGAACCTGGTTTTATAGCTAGCTAAACCTCTCACTTGTATGACAGTCGCATCAAATTCCATTATATAGTCACCGATGCGTGAACAAAACAAACAGACATAATAGGTAAAAATGTCAAAAATAGGGGTACAGCAGTCAACATTGTGTTATCATCTTAATCACTATAAAAACAACAAATGTAACGAAGAAGCACAAAAAGGCATACATCAAATTAACATCCTCATTTTGATTATATTATACGATTATATTTGTCTATGTAAAATGCACCCATCAAGGAAGGAGGGTATGGGTACTGGTGTAAAATTGCGCGTTTGAAATTCGCACAGGTAGACATGAAATAAATTTGTCGTTCAAAGTATGACGGGATGCATAAATAAAGTCACGCAAAATAGATATAACAAACACTGACTTAGCAGTTAAAGTAATAATAATAAATAAAATAATAGTGTGGTTCAAAGTATGACGTGATACATAAGTACAGAGTCACGTAAAATGTATATCACAAAAAAAGTTGGTTAACAGTAAAAGTAATATTAATGAATAAAATAATTTTGTCATTCAAAGTATGACAAGATACATAGGTACAGAGTCACATCATAAAATAATTTTGTCATTCAAAGTATGACAAGATACATAGGTACAGAGTCACATCATAAAATAATTTTGTCGTTCAAAGTATGATGGGATACATAAGCACAAAGTTACGTCAAAAGGATATCTCTAAAAACAGACGACAGTAAAAGTAATATTAATAAAGACAAATAAAAGAATAATATAACACGTAATTAAGATGATAAACAACGTCAGTACGCAAAATCTATACTTCAAGACCATCGTGTATTATTTGTGAAGTTGATACGGAATATTTATCAACAAGTTCTGGGTACCTTCCGATGAACTTTTTTAGAAAAAGGACGAGACGTTCTTTGACATACCCCTGGTTCATCAACTTTCTGCTCAGACACTGGTGACGTTTTACAAAGTCTGAGTAGGAGCTGCAAGCTCTTGAATACCGAATAAGTTGGGAAATGTATATTCCATATGCAGGTGAAGTTGGTATGTTGCTACTAAGGTGGGGGAAATTGATAATTTCAAAATCAAAATCGTCTCGTTTGTCATAGATTCTGGTACTAAGATGACTGTGTATGTCAAATTCGAGGTATAAGTCTAAAAATGAGGCGGATGAAGCCGTGTCTGTTGTCTCTTTAATTTCTAGTTCTGGTGGATATATTAATGGAACCCAATCAGAAAAGTTTGGATTGTTAATGGAAAGAACATCATCAATATATCTGAAAGTGAAATTAAATAACCTGGCTTCTTTGATCTTCTTGTTTTTGACAAGTGTCTGAAGGAACTCCGATTCATATGAAAACAAGAAGAGGTCAGCAAGGAGAGGCGCGCAGTTCGTTCTCATAGGAATGCCGACAGTTTGTTGAAAAAGTCTACCTCCAAACTCAACAAATATGTTGTCGATAAGAAACTCCAGCATACTGACCACTTGTTCCTTTGTGTAGCAGGTTTTACCTTTTTGTTTGTCACTATTAACGAAATATGCCTTATGAAATCCCAAAGTAATAAATTTATAGCGTATGCTACCATTTTTATGTTGAAAGGCATTGTGGATTATTTCTTTTAGGCGATTTTTCAATTTCACATGGGGAATGGTGGTATACAGGGTTGAAAAATCAAAAGTTTTGATAGAACTAATTTCAGAAATAGACCGAGATTTAAAATTGTCTAGAAGTTCCTTAGAATTTTTAAGAATCCACATATGGTTAATACCACTACGCGAGTAAACAGTTTTACAGTATTTCTGAAGACCCTCTTTCACTGCGGATAAAATTTTAGTCAATCTGATGGACAATTCTTTAGTGGAACATGAAGATGAGCCAGCAATATACCGTTGTTTGTACGGAATTTTATGAAGCTTTGGTATCCAATACAAACAAGGTAAGTCCTCCGATTTGGTGTTCAATGTAATGTTTATGGAAGCCATGAAGAACTTATGATTTGCTAAAATCTCATCCTTGTCAAATGATATGTCTTTGTATGTGGGATTACCTGAGTGCTCCTTTATACCCAATTCTTTTACAAGACATTCGTAGTAATACGATTTACATACAAAGACAATATTATTTGAAGCTTTGTCCGCAGGAACAACAACATACGTATCATGAAGAGATGATAGACATTTCATGGCCTCTTTGTCTCTGAAAATGGACTTTGGTCGATCGTTAACACAGTTTTTCAACTTGTGAATGCGACGTTTTATCAGAGACCTGATAGTTTTAACCCATTCTGACAAAGTGTCCAGTTCAACTTCTTCTCGTTTAGCCCATGCTCTGGCGTAGTCCTCAATGGAATCCATAATTATTTTGAAGTTATGGTTCCAATTGATGTGTTGGGGTTCTCTAAACTTAGGACCATGAGAAATCACCTTTCGGAGATTTTCATGTTGAATTATGTTTAGATCTCCAGTTATAACATGACCAGAGGGGCTGTAATTATAAGGCGAGTGGGAACAGTCACATGTCGGAGGGCTTTTTAAGTATTGTTCTAAGTCAAGGTCCTGCAATGCTTGTTTATAGTTAAATATTTTAGGTGCAATGGTTTTGGTGTAACTGTAGGATACAATAGGAACAGATTGATTTTGAAAATAAATAGGAATTTTAGATGTTACCTCCTTGTGATGTAGAACGTTGCCGAGATTGATTGCATCAATTCCTCTATTGGCAAAATCAACAGGAAGGAATTTCCTCTTTTCCTCATGTAAAGGTTCCGATCTTACTGGTTTGAAAAGTCGGAAAAGAGCTACATCACAAATAATACTGACTAGTCTGTATATTGCAGAAAATGTATTGGTGCCTCCTTTGTCAAGTGCATAATCTCTCAAACGTTTTAGAAAATTAACTGGCAGTGAAAAGAGAATAGTTCTTATGTAATGTAACCCTAGTGGATGATGAAGATGTGAAAGAAGGTCATCAAAGCTCCCAGAGAGTGATCTAGATTTGGAAGACTTTTTAACATTAGGCCGATGGTAATGTTTTTGCCCATGACTACGTTGTTGTCGTAAGGTAGTATTAAATAAACTCATTACATTAATATCACTGCAGGCAGGACTTGACAAATTTCCTACTCCTTTAATATTGTCATTGCAACCATATGGCATTGCAGTCCCTAACTCCCTTATCCAGAAATTTTCTCTATCTTTGCGGAAAGGAGTACTTAGTACAGGGCTATTTGTGTGGTGATAAATTTTCTCAATGATGAGTACTTTCATAGATAAAGAAGGATCATGGTCCGGTTGATTAAAATGGTTATAAAGAACTCTAAATTGAGGATCTTTATTATCAGACCGGTGTTGATTCATTCTTTTACGCAAAGTTTGACGAGTTTCACCAACATAAAGTAGTCCACACAAAGTACACTCGATTCCGTACACGACATTGTCCGTGGAACAGTCCAGAGGCTCGAAAGATTTAGTATAATAAGTTTTAGATGTTAAATTACTAGTGAAATCAGGAGTCGTGATTAACATATCACATGTCTTACATGTGCTCCTTTTTCCTTTTTTATGTTTACAAGAAGAAATAATAGGTGCTGATTCACTTGTAGCAGGTGTCTTTAAACAGTCAAAAATATTGACACAACATGGCTTTAATTTATGAAAGGTATCTGAATTTTTGAAATAGTAATTACCTTCTGGCTGAACATATATCAAATCAGGGGTATCCCGGAGGATATTTCGTGGAACACACAAATCAAATGCTACAGTGTTCCGTGCAGCAAAAGAGGACCTTGGTAACCCGGGCGACGTCCCAGCCGGTTTGTTCTTCGTATTATTTGTATTCATCATGCATAAAGCTACCAAGTTAATGATGCCCTCGGGGAATAATCCACCAGCAGTAAAGTTTCTTCTGTGAAGAAACTTGACATCGACTTGGTTGTAGTAAAAAGTAAAATCACAAAAATACTGAACTCAGAGGAAAATCAATTCGGAAAGTCCATAATCACATGGCAAAATCAAATAACAAAACGCATCAAAAACGAATGGACAAGAACTGTCATATTCCTGACTTGGTACAGGCATTTTCAAATGTAGAAAATGGTGGATTGAACCTGGTTTTATAGCTAGCTAAACCTCTCACTTGTATGACAGTCGCATCAAATTCCATTATATAGTCACCGATGCGTGAACAAAACAAACAGACATAATAGGTAAAAATGTCAAAAATAGGGGTACAGCAGTCAACATTGTGTTATCATCTTAATCACTATAAAACCAACAAATGTAACGAAGAAGCACAAAAAGGCATACATCAAATTAACATCCTCATTTTGATTATATTATACGATTATATTTGTCTATGTAAAATGCACCCATCATGAAAAGATAGACACCAAAACAGTTGTTGACGGCCTTGTGGAGACCTCTGCACTTGTTATTTTTCCTGGTGGATGTTGTGCAGTTCTCAAACTTTAAAATACCCCATATTGTTCTATTTTTATATGTACCTTTTTATAATAATACAAGGTACTGACAAAATGATAAAATTTGATATTTTATACCATTTTTAAAGATGGGTGAAATTGAAAGTTAACTTGTTTAACACAGGATGTTTTGTAAATGAAAAAAAATGCATTTCTATTGCAGGATTATAGACTCCATGATGCATCTGGTTGAAATCTTAGTTATAACATAGGCTTATAAATATAGGTTATGTAGGTATTTCCATGTTGGTATGTTTTGGTGTCATTTATTTTCTGATATTTAATTGTAAAGTAGAACTAGCTAGAACCCCCAGTTTCCACTGTGCTTGGATTGACTGGTTAGTGATCCATATGCATAAACACAAAACACACACCATGCAGTTATGTTACAAGAAGCTAGCTAGCATACTACAGAGGGTGTCTAAGGACCAGAAGGTGCATATACTACAGATGAAAGCAGTGCATATTAAAAGCAGATAGCCATATAAAGTTCATGCATAAAAAAATATGTTCAAAAGTGTATATTTGTGCAGTGTTAATTATACAAACAACAAAACAAAATGAAAAAGAATGCAGAAAGTTGAAATACATATAAAAAGGGAGATAATATAATTATATCAAATTAGATCCCCTTTCAATTAAGTGAGGTGAAAATACAGTTGCTTCTTTTAGGTAAAATATATAAAAATTGAGAGAAAAAAAATATCGCTCGCTCCATATTTCTTCAAAATTTGAGGCGAAGAATTTAAAAATATAAATTTAAATTTCGCTCGCTCGCCCCATTTTTTTTTAGTAAAATCTCAAAGAACTATTAATTAATTTGGTGTAGCCTTACCCATATTAAAATGAGTACTATTTTTGACGTCATAAATAAAATGCAGGAACGTAAATCTGCAACAAAAAGACTTATGTCCATACCTAGTCACTGTATTAGCTATCAATCATTGTGATATTGGTCTAAAATCCCAATATGAAATCTCGGCTAAACAAGGGTGCCATTTTAGGGCCTTATTGAACCTACTTCTTTGGTTTGCTTAACCTGATTTACCATTAATACTAGTTATCAAAGGTACCATGATTATAATTTAAAACGCCAGACGCGCGTTTCGTCTACATAAGACTCATCAGTGACGCCTATATCAAAATTCCAAAAAGGTTGTGCCAAATACTGCAAAAACGTCAAGGATCTAAACATACGTGAATACCTACCAACTTGGATGACAATATCGACCCCAAATGAGTAGCAAAATTCATTGTAGGTTATTATCTTGGGTCTTCTTTACAAGAATTAACTGTTTCAATTACAGAGAAATTATGAAAAATACATCACGTCAGTATCGATTCACTGGGCTCACTTTTCAGATGATTTTTATCACAAAATTGCCGCATCCGTGGTCATCCTGAAACTTCATATTTGTTATGCGCTTCGGACGCAAGAAAATATTAAACGTGTTGTTTTCAATATTTTACATCACTACCTGTGCTGGTGGACTATCAGTCCCCGAGAGTATCATCAGCTCAGTAGTCAGTGCTTCGGTACTGACATGATTAAACAAACTTTACTAAAATTGTCCGTTAATAAATTTTTAATATATGTGTAACTAAGGTTTCAACTCCCTCAGGCAAAGTTGGCTTTAGATGAATTTGGCTATTTATTTTAAGTATTTTTGACATAAAGCTCTTCAACGATTTTCGGTACTTATCTATCTTTGGATTTCAAATGTTTGGCTTTGAGCGTTCCTGATGAAGGTAAATCCAGAAAAGCGCTTCGGACGCAAGAAATTATTAAACGTATTGTTTTCATTTTTTTATGCATTATCATCAAATACAACTTTCATTAAATATTAAGAATGAAAACAAATGCGGCCACTACCATTTAAGACAGAAACCGTCTAAAAAATTAACTCAAATGCTAAAAATGTGAAGATTTCTGTAATTTAACTTAATGATATTAGTACCCTATACATGTGCATTGTATTGTCTAAAACAACCCATATTTATGTATCAGAAGTATTCTTCTTTCCAATAAAAAGCTAAACGTTTACTTTTTTGGGCAAAAAAAGGGGTCTTAAAGATACCAGCGGGACAGTCAAATTCATAGATCGAAAATAAACTAATAACGTCATGGCTAAAATGAAAAATACAAATAGACAAATAATAGTATTCAAGAACGAAAGACCAAGCAGCAAGAATCCACCTAAAATGATGTTGAGCAACAACACGGGTCTTTAAACTGTTTTGAATTGAGCGCACACCTTTACGATGCATCTTTGTCCTAACTCACCAGAGACAATTTTTCGATTTCTATTTTTTTAGATAAAAAAGCTTGTCTGATCAGAAAATTGCGTCCTTCTCAAATTTCTCATTACGGCTGATGCATGCTTGTCAGAAAAGTTTGCCCTGTCGTACGTACCGAGTCACAATCATGTACTAGTTTGTGTTACCTCTTTTTATATCAGTGCAATGCATTCATGTGATTTAAACATCGGTACTGTTTCTTATATATGTATATTTAGAAATAAAGTTATAATGTAACTTAGTTGCAGCGTTTTAGAACATACATTTCAATAGCTTACAACATTCAATCGCCTTTCCATATGGGTTTTGTAAACCAGACATATGATTTGATTGAATAAGTTCATTTTCGTGGCTCGAGGGAAAAACAGGAACAACTCACTAATCTACACGATTTGTTTCTATGATATTTTTGCATCGTATGATATATCATATGATAATCAAATAAAATATGCAAACATAACACAGATATTAGATTAATAATTTTTTGAAAGATGAGCAATACATTTAAGATAAGAAGATGATGAAAATGTAGAAGCTTTGGTCACTTGTTTCCTAAGCTTTGGTCACTTGTTTCCTAAGCTTCGGATCAACTGGAAATTTAGGTGCAAAGGGGTGAATATTATTAAAAAAACGAACTAATATGGGTCGCTGGTCGGACACGAAAAGGCAAAAAATGGCCGTTATGAGAATGACAATTTAAAATTTAATGTAACCGTTAATGCAAAATATAAAAAATCAAAGAATTTAGATTTAAACATGTTAAAAGAAGAAGAATCGAGTTTTTGATACACAGTCTCCAACTAACGAAATATATCTCGGTAGATATACGGAGACACATATTATGGGGATCAAAGTGTAATAAGTACTCTTATATCAGTCAATCTAATAAATAGTACATGTCTGGAACAATAGATGAACCAGTCAGCGAGTATTGCTACTCAGCAATTTCGAAATCACTTAACTGTTGGCTAGTCAAAATGTCCTCTGCAAGTGCATCTTTAATTGGAGTGTAAATAGTTATTAAAGGTACCAGGATTATAATTTAATACGCCAGACGCGCGTTTCGTCTACACAAGACTCATCAGTGATGCTCTTATCAAAATATTTATAAAGCCAAACAAGTAAACAGTTGAAGAGCATTGAGGATCAAAAATTCCAAAAAGTTGTGCCAAATACGGCTAAGGTAATCTATGCCTGGGATAAGAAAATCCTTAGTTTTTCGAAAATTTAAAGTTTTGTAAACAGGAAATTTATAAAAATGACCACATTATTGATATTCATGTCAACACCGAAGTGTTGACTACTGGGCTGGTGATACCCTCGGGGACGAAACGTCCACCAGCAGTGGCATCGACCCAGTGGTGTAAATAGTTATCAAAGGTACCAGGAGTATAATTTAATACGCCAGACACGCGTTTCGTCTACACAAGATTCATCAGTGACGCTCTTATCAAAATATTTATAAAGCCAAACAAGTAAACAGTTGAAGAGCATTGAGGATCAAAAATTCCAAAAATTGTGCCAAATACGGCTAAGGTAATCTATGCCTGGGATAAGAAAATCCTTAGTTTTTCGAAAATTCAAAGTTTTGTAAACAGGAAATTTATAAAAATGACCTCATTATTGATATTCATGTCAACACCGAAGTGTTGATTACTGGGCTGGTGATACCAACAATGTGCGCATATTGGCGAATAACAGGTTGTGAACGACCAATACTAAAAGACAATTTAAGTCGCAGTCGATATATATTTACTCGTACTTTACAAACGTGTGTATATATGTAGCCATGATGCAAACACCTGGTCGAACTAGTTGTGCATAAGGTTTAAAGGAATGCACTGACAATGATAAGGCTAATGTTGAAAAAAACACAGTTGATAAATCAGGGGTAAGACTTTTAAGCAAAATGTAGAACCAACTAAACTTTAGTGATCACACTAAGTGCAAAAGCATAAGAATCCGCTATTATATTAACTTCTAGAGATGCAATATTGCATTAACCAAGATAGAGAACATACAAGATTTTTTCATCAGTCTTTGAAACTATGATCTCAAATAACATTGAAATGTCCACTGATGACTTCATTTTGATTAAGCATAATCGTTAGGTCTTTTTTTGAGCTGTTGCGCATGTGCCTCCTCTTTGAAGTATATATTATTTCTATCCAAGAATAGAAAAAGATGCAATGATTTTGATCTTAGTTTTTGTTTCTATGTTGAGTTTATTTGTTCTAAGCGTCAGAAAATTTCAGCAAGTATTGCAGCTTAATGTCTATGTATATATAAAGTCTTTGTTTTATCAATATTTTCCATGATCAATTCAACCATCGCAACATGTAGATTATGCATACCCTCCACAGTATTTTTGCCCATCCATAGTTATTTTGTGGATTTGAATAGCTTATTTTTGTGACCTATTTTTAGTGTTGTGTAGGCTGCTGTTTAACTTTTTGTAAATGAATAGACAAACTGATTGTGCCCTTAGTCAAATTTAACATTCTATTATAACGGTTTTCACTTCTTTACGTTTGTACTTATACTTATTATAATTTGGTGATGATATGATTAGCAGTGCATGCCATCGATATTTGTATAGATAAGTAGACAATAAAGCTAAGTCTTTACAAATATCTGCATAATTTTTACTAATCGATAAATAAAATTTTCGATTATTTCAAAGATCGATGAAAACAAACCCACATTCATGTAACTCAGCAATGATGTGTTTATCGACCATGCAAAAACCTTAAATATCGACGCATACCGCAGATTTCAAGGATACCAAATAGATATTGACTAATAAGTCAACAAAGATTAAAAAACAAGAAAAGGCAATTAACAGTGCACAAATTATATCATAGAAAACTAATTACTGAGAAATACGAACTCCTCGGAATACTGGGAAAAAATCAAGGTGCACCTAAAAGATACGCATAATTTTCTTCGTATGTGGTATCCACTCTGTTGTCCATGTTAGCACTAACCCGGTGATAAGTTTATATAGATCACCATGGATGAATAGGGATGGAATTGTTGTTATAAGAGTTGAAATACATGGTATATGTTTTATTCATTATTGAAGACTTTTATGTGACCTTTATTTGTTAACTATTTGGTAAGTGATCGATAATGGTCTCATTCGCAATCATATCACAGCTTCTTATTGTTATATATACGTCGTCTTCTGTGAAAAATAATCCTCATAGGCATCAGAAATAAACTTTTGATCGTCTACAAAAGACTTATTAGCTGCAATTAAGTTACGGTCTTTAACACGCAGCCTTGGCTCACACCGAATAACAAGCTATATTGGGCTCCAAAATGAATATTGTAAACAATTCAAGGTACAAACCACATGTCTAATCTATATAAAAAATTGAACCTTCAAAGTCACCAAACAAAATATTTTATTGACACTAGTAAAGGAGACAAAACGTCCGTCGTTAATTTCAAATTAAAAGGCTGATACCGTTGTTCGATTTATATGTAATCTCATTTTTATCTCATACTTTTATGCTCATAATAGTTATCAAAGTTACCAGGATTATAATTTAGTACGCCAGACGCGCGTTTCGTCTTCAAAAGACTCATCAGTGACGCTCATATCAAAATACTTATAAAGCCAAACAAGTACAAAGTTGAAGAGCATTGAGGATCCACAATTCATAAAAGTTGTGCCAAATACGGCTAAGGTAATCTATGCCTGGGATAAGAAAATCCTTAGTTTTCCGAAAAGTTCAAAGTTTTGTAACAGGAAATTTATTAAAATGACCATATTATTGACATTCATGTCAACATCGAAGTGTTGACTACTGTGCTGGTGATACCATCGGGGACGAAACATCCACCAGCAGTGGCATCGACCCAGTGGTGTAAATAGTTATCAAAGGTACAAGGATTATAATTTAGTACGCCAGACTCGCGTTTCGTCTACATAAGACTCATCAGTGACGCTCATATCAAAATATTTATAAAGCCAAACAAGTCCAAAGTTGAAGAGCATTGAGGACTCAAAAGTCCAAAAAAGTTGTGCCAAATACGGCTACGGTAATCTATGCCTGGGATCAGAAAATCTTTAGTTTTTTTGAAATGCAAAGTTTTGTAACAGGAAATTTATTTAAATGACCACATTATTGATATTCATGTCAACACCGAAGTGTTGACTACTGGGCTGGTGATACCCTCGGGTACGAAACGTCTACCAGCAGTAGCATCGACCCAGGGGTGTAAATAGTTACCAGGATTATAATTTAGTACGTCAGATGCGTAACATTAGACTGACCATACATAACTTTAACAAATATCAGATTCATCAGTTAACAAAAACTGTAAGTATATATATTTGTTCATGACATAGAACAGATGAATTCTGGGTAAATTCTTTTTAATTCAGATTTAAATCTGTGAAACAGTCAACGGGTATTTATTCGTGTGTTGTTGTCTCATGAACGAGTGTTATGCTTCTTTCCACAGTGGCTCTTTGTAGTTTTGGTATTTGTTGTAGTCGGTGGCGATGAAGTTGTTATCGGGCATGCTTTAGGAATGGTTTCACTCGAATCACAAACTTCACCAGGTGGGGAACATGATGATGGCCTATTGCAGCCTAGCGACGGAGGCAGTGGGGTAGCTGAAAGTATATTTGAAAGATACATTTAGATGAATTTTAATAGTTGTGCAATACACTGTGTGTTCTATGTTTGTTAAAAAACGCACGATTTGACAAGATAGATTTTGATACAAATTTTGATTATTATAGTTTTATACCGTTTAAGTATTATGCTATTATACTGATCTTATCTTTATGCGTATACTGATGGTTTCATTATGCTCATTCATTATGCTAATTATAATTATGAAAATAAAAAAAATAATACTACAAAACATATCTTACAGTCGGTTGCATTTAGTGTGTAGGTAAAGGTAATCTAGTTTGTTAGCTTGCTTGCTAGCTGAACCGTGAAGTCATTTTTCAGTAAGATATGCTATCCTCCATTCGAAGTAGCCTAGTCCTACAAACAGACAGTTTGGTTATCTGTCGGACTAGTCTACTCTTAAAGGAGGGCAGTTTACCTAACCTAATAATGACTTCACAGTTAAAACTGTCTGTCTGTAGGACTAGGCTACTTCGAAAAGAGGATAGCATATCGTACCGAAAAATGACTTCACGGTTCAGCTAGCAAGCAAGCTTACCAAAGATATTGCCTTTACTTACGCACTCAATGCAATCGACTGTAACAACAAAATAAGGCAATATACTGTATACAGAATATGAAACGCATTTATTTTGTAGTTTATTATTTCAGACAATGAATCAATTATGTAACTACGTAATTAACTTACAAGGTGGTGTTCTTCCTGCAAAATATTAATCAATGCTTAGTGAACTATTTTTTGAAAGTTGGTCTTTAAACAGTATTGTCGTTTTACCTTTACTCCTTCGTTATGTCATTTATACCTGATAATTATTATTGAATCTGTCGACATTATCGATTTCAGTTCCAATTCAACAGGTAGATAAACTATAATAATTTGTTTTCATTTTAGTTTAGAGATTTTGCGTGATGATCTGTATTGTTTTTTGATTGAAATTTGCTTGATTATTTTTCGTATTATGATTGGAATCCTGAGTACTGAAGAGTAAGGAGTAACAAAAATCGTTACTCGTATAAAGGAAAATAATTTATATTTCGTTAAAACTTCATTTAAGCACAAACTCCACCAAAAAATAGATGGTGACACATGCTAAGGCATATTCAGGTTAATGTTTTCCTTAAAGGAATAGACAATAGGCAAAAATGCTTCTCTATGAATTACATGTTAACATTAAGGATAACAAAACCAGAATTTTCAACATCTCCGGAGAATAAGTATTTACAATTCCACTAGCAACATGTTATATTGGCATACTTTTAACATGCGGCATTGTTTAAGTTTTCCTATACAGAGAATTGAATCATGTACATGGATGATTTGTGTTGTTGTTCTTCATCTCAAAAGTTGCTAGAAAGTGTTATGCAAAGGATGCACTCCAGTTTAATTACATCAAAGCGGTTCCTGTGATATTTTTACACTGTATAATTAGTGCAATGTATAATGAAACTATATAATATTTGTTTTCATAAACTAGCCGTTTCAGAATCTAATGCAGTGTGGGTAATATTTCCAAAAGCGTACACCAAAACGTCGTGATTGGTTAAAATGTCATAAACAAAAGACATTCAACCAATGAGGTAAATTTATTTTCATTCTGGTGTACGAAAAATGAAATTACCCATGATTCTTTAGATTCTTAAACAGCCAATCATAGACATAGTAGAACAACGTATACAGTACTAGTGTTAACATTGTAAAATAAAATTAAACAATTTTCAACCACTTACAAAGAATAAAGTGTCTATGCCTACATGTAAGATATGGGCAATTAAATAATTTGGCAGCACATGGTTGCCTCTAGATTTCTAATTCATTAATTATTGGAACTATTTATTTTGGAAAAAAATAATAACAAAGAAAACCAAGGTTTTGAAAAGATTTTCAGAATGTAAATGACGTAAAATCATGTTATAAAATGTTAAACTGAAAAGTAGAGATAAATGTGTTAAATTCTTAATAACACTAGCTAGATAAAATAAGACGACTCCGAATATCTGACAAAAACTCAAAAACATTCTTTGTTACATAGAAGTACATATTTTTTTTTCTTCACTCAGCCAGGACTTACCAACTGTCCACAAAAACGTAAAATCTGGCACTTCACAAAATTCACATACATCTGTAAATGCTGTGGTCTGGTTTACAGAACGAAATCTATCTGAAAAAAATCACAAAATTTTCTAATTTCTAAAAAAAATGTGAGGTAAGTTTTTTTTTTCTTCAATATAAGCCCAAACATCAATAAAACAACACAACACATACGCGGCATGATGTATATATTTTTTTCAGAAATATTAGTTATTCAGAGTTTCATTATTTCAATATGCTGCTAACATGAAAATGCACGACATATGCATAACTAAGCGTATAGCAATTTTCCAATCACAATGATTTTAATAAGTGTTGATCTAAATATAAACCGCAGAAGATACCAAAGGGACTTCCAAAACTCACAAGTCAACGAAAAACTGTCATCGCCATGGCAATAATCAAAATTCAAAAGTTATTAAACAATGACGAACTTATAATAATAAAAAAAAAACATCTTAAATTGGCAGTTTAAGATAATTGTCAATCTGTTGTAACAGCAAATTCTTGATACATGCATGTTCATGACAATGCCGAAGTTACGGTTATAGGTTAAACAATCGGTGTATAAACTTTAGGAATACAGAATTTTTATACGATGGTTCACGTAAAGGAAAAAGTTTTTGTTTTTGCGCTTTCGTTTGTATTTCGTCATGTTTTGAAATGTCTTAAATGTGCCAAGAGCATTTAAATGTCTTTCGAGGAAATTTATTTTATTTTGATTTTGTAGATTTTTGCGAGCTCCTGTCCATTAATTATTTTTGTTATGCATCCCAATAAGAATAAAAGCTCTATTGTCTTTTTTTAATTGAAATCTTGAAAACAATGAACTCTGCATAGCGTTTGCAAATTGGTTCATATACATATGGATTTACGTAGGAGGTAGTTTGTAACATCCATTATTATATATATCTCTGAGTCTGCGCTAAGTATAGACATATCGAATATTTAATCATGGGGTTGCTTTCAAAGCAAAAGAAGCACGTCATACTATAATAAGCATTATTCTCTTGATTAGAGGAATCTTGTTAGAACTAATCGGGAAAAATACAAAGGAAACAAATCAATTATATGTAAGACTCAGGTCGAGGTCCGGTCTCTAATCGACGTCCGTTCCTCAAATCGACGTCCAAATCTGACGTCGCAATACAATATCCTCAAACCGATGGCCGATTTGATGCCTATCTAATCAACGTCCAATTTTATCTTCTCTAATCGACGTCCAATTTTAGCTGCTCTTATTGACGTCCGTTTTGGACAAGTAAAACAATATTGAACTGAATTGATGACTATCTTTTATTTACTACTATAAATAGGTTGTGATATCAATTATATTTTTGTTTAAGATAACATAAAGATCAGGTGATGTGATATGATTTCCGATGGGACAACTATCGACCGGAGTTCAATTAAACTGAATCTAAGCAATTGTAGGTAACCCTACGGCTTTCAACAATGATAAAAGCCTGAACGGCAATGCTATGAAAGGCCTCGACATGAATTATGTAAACAATTCAAATTAGAAAATTGAGAGGCGGATATAAAGGGTTTTCAAGACCCCCCATTTGTTGGAAAAATTTGGCCCGTTGGGAACACTCTTTTTAAAAATGGCTTGATCCGCCCCTGCGTTGGCACTTAGTTGGCCCCCTTATGAAAATTTCTGAATCCGCCAGTGGCAACGACAACCACTGGACTATAGGCACATTAAGAATACCATGGGGTTAAACATGTGTGTGTTAGTATTAACCCTCCACTAACCTGGAACAGCGGTATAGTACATAATAACATAACAAATATAATGCCATTTTTTGAGAATACGTTTCAATCCAGGTGTAAAACTCATAGCTTTGTTGAAAACTCTCTCACAGAGTCCGTATTATAAAACTTCTTTATCTATTATATTGTTGAAGACTGAATAATGTAGCTCGATATCGTTTGGTTTCCTTGTCGTTGATTTGCCTTCTGATTGAATTACTCTTACATGTATGTCATTTATAAATTCGAATAGGAATGAGTGACACACTATTATGTAGTTCGATTGGATTAACTTTTTATCACGATAGACATTAATATGCATGTTACCTATTTGGGGTTAATACTATTCTATATGAAAAGTATGTATAGATATTTAAAAGTTTAGATGACATAAGCATGATAAGAATCTAACAAAACATGTACATGTATAGATGTTTGTTCAGTAATTTGTTAATTTTTAATGACGAACATCGATAAGGGAAGACTACAACCAATCGAACGTCGTTTTGGCAATACATGACGTTACATTGGACGTCGATTAGAGGATCAAAATATTGGACGTCGATTTGAGAATGTGACGTCAGATCTGGACGTCGATCTTAGAAACGGACGTCGGCTAGAGGCCGGATGTCTATCTGTGTCTAACATATGTATGCATCATCTGGTGGTATAAACATGTAGCATACATTTAGTACGGACATGCCAATTTCTGGATTTTAAGATAAATATTGCATGTATAATAATGTGATGAACAGCGGATAAACTTACTCCAACCTCCCATTACAAACTCAAGGGGAATATCCGGATTATAATTGATCGAAAAGCACCTGAAGCTGTCAGTGCCCTCTAATCTGAAAAAGTGTATCTTTAGTTAATCATGTTCGAAGTATGCACTACCTTATGTTCCTATACTTTATATTCTATTTCTATTTTATGATATTATACATTTATTTCTTGTGCCAGAAGGAGATATCGTAATCTAAGAAAAGGTAGATCCATGATTTATTTCACTTCCTACTCTTTTTTTTTAACTTCTTGACATAAGATATAAAAACCACATAACGTTTTTTTTTTAGATAACTGAACACATTGTCAACATACACAACAATACTCAGTACTGATTCAAAGTTAATTATTTGTCGTATATGGTTTGTTTTTAGTTGTGAAATATTTAAAAAAAAACGAGATTACTATACTATCCCTTTTTTCAAGTGTCTAAATAAGACTCACAAGATCATAACATCACGTCTTGCGTATTAAAGTATTTGCATGGTACCTTAGGTAACTATTTACACCACTGGTTTGATACAACTGCAGGAGGACGTTTCGTCCCCGAGTGTATCACCAGACCAGTTGTCATTTTTATAAATATTAAAAATATCCATTATTCGAAATACTACGGATTTTTGTATCCAAGTCATAACTTAACCTAGCCGTATTTGGCACAACATTTTGTAATTTTTTATCCAAAATGCTCTTCAACTATTGACTTGTAGGGCTAGTTTTGACACTTTAATGCGTTGGGCACGTTTTGTGACTATAAAATGGACTTCAAGCAGTTCATGTAATTTTGGAAAGTAAGAACAGATAAGTAAATAAGACTCACAAGATCATAACATCACGTCTTGCGTATTAAAGTATTTGCATGGTACCTTAGGTAACTATTTATACCACTGGTTTGATACAACTTCAGGAGGACATTTCGTCCCCGAGTGTATCACCAGCCCAGTTGTCATTTTTGTAAATATTAAATGTATGCGTTATTCGAATTGCTAAGGATTTTTGTATCCCAGTCATAACTTATCCTAGCCGTACTTGGCACAACATTTTGTAATTTTTTATCCAAAATGCTCTTCAACTTTTGACTTGTTTGGCTGTCTAACTAATTTAATTTGAGCCTTATGAAGACAGAACTCGCGTCTTGCGTATCAATTTATAAATCTTGTACATTTGATAACTATTTACGAACCATACTGTAGAATAAACCTGTTTAATTTAGAATGAAGAAATTGGCAAAATAGATTTCTCAAATTAATTTTGACATCAAGATACACTGTACATTATTTTACCTCAAAATCAGGAATTTTTCTGTTATTTGATGACAAATGAAGTTTAAACGAGTTTCTATGAGTATAGTACTCGTTCTACCATCAGCATTAAACGTCCAAGTCTCAGAAAAATTATGATTGTAATCTCCAAATGTTTGATTGTGCCATGGACAAGGAAAATAACATGGATATTCCGTCATACCTGGAATAAACGTATATAAGTTAATATAAATAATACTTAAATAAGGTCACGGAAACGGATAGGAAGGCAATTCCTTGAACATATATATGGTATGCATTGTTTCTAACATATATGTGTTTGAACAATGCTTGAAAGCAGATAGAATGATGAGCTTTGTTTGGCATTTTTTTTCTGTTTCGAGACTAGTACATTTACAATTTACATTTTGAGACAAAAGATAGTTTTGTTTCGATTCCGTTTCAAAGGAAAAGTTTTGGGTTATAAACGTTAATTTTGAATCTGAAGTGGTCGACGTTAGAATTCCGCTAATCAGTATTATTCATTAGATCCACAGAAACGCATTGCCAGCGTCATAAACAGTGCGATATACCGTGGGTTACTGTTTCTCGTGAATGAATTTACGGACAATGCAATGTGACTGCTCATTTTTACAGTCGTAATATTATACATCTTATTTCAGTCTAAATCTGTCAACTGTTGCTCTTTTTCATAAATACAATGTTGAGAATTATTTATAAGAAAGTCTTTAGTTTTATCTGATCGTTAACCGACCAAAAGAATCATCCTTCTGGCACGCTTTAGTGCTATATTCAATTAGATGAATATTAACATAATTCTTATCATTAAGATAACAGAAAAGCATATCGTTCCATTGAATATAAATAATATACTAGATATTTTTTAATTTTAAATATATTCGTACCAATTAGAAACAGAGAAATGGAGAGGCCTTGATTGGCATTTACATATTTTGTCAATTTTTAAAGACTTGCCTTCTTAAATTTTCAATGGAGTTTGGTATTTTTGTTATCCTTTTTTCTCACATATATAAGATACGGTTAATAACCGTCATACAAGTAAAAAAAAATGAAAAGGGGGCGGAGACTATTACCAAAGGGACAAATAAAATACCACAATAGAAATCGTATTATGCTGTATCTTCAGAATGGGGTTAAAAAAATACAAAAAAAACAACAGTTTATTTTTATAGACGGTATTACACCAGAGCAAAAAAAAGAAATTTTTATAACTCTCATGAATGTATAGTATTTTGTATGTGAAGCTCTTAAATTGCACCATTATCTATTCCATACGCATGATTCTAAAAAGAAAAACTCTATTCAATACGCATGATTGAAGCTGTTACCAGTTCACTACATATTGTAACATCGGTAGTAAGTGTATTTGGCAGGAAATTAAGTTTACAATTTGATGTTGTACCTAACATTTTTGGGGCATTGCAAATGGTAAAGACAGAGTAAAAAGGATATGTCCCAATTTGTGTTGAAATTTTCCATACAACTTTAATTCATTGAACAATATTGAACATTTGAACGTCACTTGAAAATCGAAAACAAACCTACTTTTTCTTTTAAAATTCTGAATTCTGAGACTGAATGAATTTGAATAGAATAGGCGAACATGTGTAACAAAAGCAAATTCAATCGGTGATCAAGTAATATTATAAATCCATTCATTTTACTTTAATAATAATGATTTATTTAGAAGCAATACAGCTTATAGAATATACATTTTACAATATTTTTTAAATGCATCAGTGTAATATAAAAAAAAAAACGATTATTATAAACAATACATGTATGGCTAATAATGAAAATAAATTCATATGTTAAATAAGTAATACAGCTACATATTACAATTTTTATCAATATTAAACAAAAGTTTACCTTAATAAGTTTTTTTGACATTTTTAACTGATAACAAATGTATAAGTTAAAAGTGGATAGATTGCAAATACTATTTCTTAATATATTGTTTTCTTACATCACTATATATTTTACATTATACATGTTCTAGAATAACATGGTATACACTTTCTTCCATAGTGTTATTGCACATAGTACATACTCTATTTTCTCTATCTACATTGTAATATCTGCCTTATTGATTGATATCTTTTCTGCTGCGACGAAATTAACTCTGTAACATGTATTGATAAATTTAATATATGTACAGAGTAAATGTTCTCATCTCAAGTCTACATCTTCATCTCTTGTGTATCAATAAATAAAATGTATATTTAAGAATCACATCATGCCTTCCTATGTTAAGTGTTTTGTTCGCTCAAAAAAGAACTTGACTATAAGATAACTATCACTTTCTTAATTAAATGTATGGAAAACAAGTTTCTTACCTGTAGAAATTTGTAAAAGTGAGATCATATAACACATCAAAATTTGCTTGTGCATTTTGCCTGCTCTGTACTGCACGTTTGTAAAAGATAAATTGAATATTCAATTTCAATAAAAGAAGAGATGCTGTTGATCAAGTATACACATTTTATATACTAAAATTATCTCTAAGTTGCGTCAACTGTCTGGTTTTTTTTCCAGATGTGACAAGTTAAAACTTCCTTGATTGAATATGATAACAATCAATAATGTTTGCATTATACACTATTAACAGTGTCTAAATAATTATTCAAATCTACTACACATTTTGTTGTTTCATCTCTAATACCTATTATGTCTGTTTGTTTTGTTCACACATCGTTGTCTATATAATGAAATGTTATGCGACTGTCATACAAGTTAAAGTTTTAGCTAGCTACAAACCCAGATTTAACCAACCTTTTCAAATAAGAAGATGTCTGTACCACGTCAGTTGTCTATTCGTGTAATGTGTTTGGCTTTCGATTTTGCTATTTGATTTGGGACTTTATTTCCGTTTTCAATAATTCTCGGAATTCAGTATTTTTGTGATTTTACTTTTCTCATATTTCATGGATTGACATGTGAAGCTCGTCGATGAATGAGAGATTAATACAATACTTCAAAAGTATTTTTAGTCCAGTTTGGACTGTATCAGGAAATCGAAATTATAAATCCAATACGACGTGTTAAATACAACAAATATTTACGTGTTGCAATTTTCAAGGGACTTCACCGACCACAGTCAATCTGTTACACTTGTTATCTTCCTTGTTCTAAAGCTTAAGTTTGTACTTTCTGAAATAAAAACAAAAATCTGATTAAAATCAACTTTTTTCACTTTGTTGCTTTATACTTGTCTGTTATAACTAAAGAATCGCGAAGTCAATGTGGTCAATTAGAATTTATTTCACACATTTGCTTACTCAGACTTTTATCGTATACCCTACATGCATGCTGATATCTTTTATAAAGCAGGAATGAATACAATATAAACATGCATTAATTATTTACATAAATGTATCTGAATAATATATGTAAACAAGTCTAAATTTAAACATATGATTGCGTTTGATAAAAACTGGAATTTTTAAACATGTGTATGTAACAAATTTCGTTGTAGAGGGGCCTAAATACAACACAAACAACATTTTTTTCAAAGGCAAAAGAGTGAAAAAAATGTATTTTAAGAAAACACATAAGATTAGCAGGTCGAATTACTGATGTTCTTAAACCCTGCTGACTGCCATAGACGATTGCCAAATAAATTGATCACAAGGTGTAACAAAATGGATCTCTATAGTAATTTAATACAAAGAAGAAAACAATAAACTTGCGGCAAAGATGGTAAATCACAACATGAGGTGCTATTTTTTTTTTTGGCACCCTATCTGGATTTCGACAATTAATGTCTCTTCAGTGATGTTACAGGTAGTGATCAAAAAGTATTTTAAATGCCATTTAATTAACCTCAATTTAGGATAGACTTGAATCTTAAAGAGTCAAATTAGGATGAACGGTTATATAAACCGGAGGGGAAATATAATACAAGCCCAAACGAAATAAATATAAACAAGTCTAAATTGAAAACAACGTTCAAACCTATGATTGCGTTTGATGAAAACCGCAATTTGTGTACGTTTGCATGTATCAAATTTCGTAGTAGAGGAGGGGTCTAAATACAACACAAACAGCATTTGCCAAAAGTACGAACAACTGATGTTCTTAAACCGTGCTGACTGCCATTGACAATTGCCAATTGAATTGAAGACAATGTATAGATATATATGTAAACATATGAAAACACAATATCAACAAATATTCTTAATAACAAAACCATGAAATATACTATTAGGTACAAATGTACAACTTAGCTAGATTAATGTAAACCTTATACGAACAAAAGCTATAATATGGTTGACATGAGTGTAAACCTAATGAATGAATAACTCGATCATGAACGACCTCGCCGGCCAGGAACAACAAAACAAACCAATTATGGGATAAACTGGAAACCTGGGTCCGACGCAATGCGATAAGTCGTCTCACGAGACATACTAGAACTCGGACGTGTATTGGTTTGAAAACATATAAATACAAGTATCATAGTATATTCATTTTATGAATGGAACTTAAGTGTTGCCCTGTCTTCGGCGGACAGGAAAGTGATAATCTCAGGGGAAAATATTCTCGCTATAAAGTTAGTCACGTGTCCTTTACCTAGTGACGTAAACTAATAAAACTATACGCTAGTACCGTACATACAATAATTTCTCGCTTTACGAACAAAACGTGAGAAGTTATACGTATACCCTATACGCTCTATTATAGGGCAGGAATGAATACAATATATATATATATATAGAGTTGTGATAGCCAAGCAAGCATAGATACACAAAGAAAGGGTTGGAGTGTAGTAAACATATATCAAAGTCCAAATTTTTATGACACTGAAATTCTCTTTTCTAAAGTATCTACGATATAACCATCTTTAACAAAATCTGTTTTCCACCTCCCATGGGGCTTTATGCATCTTTCATTAACATTAGACTTACGCGGCAGCTGCAGTTGTACCACCCGATCGTAAGGAATGAAAAACAAGATTTAAGATTGGGGTTACCAGCTTAAGTCTCTTAACAATGTTTTTCCTTAGCAACAACGTAGCTAATAAGTTTATTCATATTATATATATAAATTTGGCTACGACTTTAGATCAAAAACATAAGTTTAGTGTTCAGATTGTGCGTCTAATCCAGCTTAAGACAAATATCATAACTACATGTTAACTGGACAAGCGATATTGATACCTTTAGAAATAATAATTTCATTCCCTTGACTGTATTGATCCGTTTTGCTATTAGAAATAAAAAGTTTAAAATGATCTTGGAAAATGCTACATCTTTGCATATTAATTCAGTTATCTCATCGAACGTAAGAAAACCTGAATAAGACAACAGAATCATATTGAGATCCTATAAGTAAATCTGAACTATCTGCGTACATATAGCATATATCTATCAACATGTCATTGTTAACTGGATCATTTTTATTTACAGGCCTACCATTACGTCTTTTAGCGGATTTAAAAAGTATTTTACATATGAATTGTCTGTCCGATCATTTAAACTGTTAAGATCATGGGCCTATTTGATTGAATAAAGCAGCTAAATTAACAAGACTTGGAGAACATAGTTCATCTATTAATTTTGTAATGTAAAGTGCTATATGAACAGGCTCGGCAGGCAATTCATTTCACTTTTTACAGGTATTCTCACTTCTCGAATCAACAAGGAATGAAGTCATCTTTCCAGCTGAGTTATACGTATTACTTTTCTCTGAAACTCTACTCTCTAATAAAGCAGATTCAACGTTTCGTCAAACCCCTGCAAATAACAATTATATTATTAAAAACTATTTTCAAAACTAGTATTCTAAACTTCATTGGCAATTTTACAAAAATTCTTTTTTTTTTCTGCTCGTTTTATCATCACCCTTTTTCCAGACAAACATTATATGTCTTGTATATTATGTGCTATACCTTTTGATGTGTAAACCCGTGACCAAAAGTGGGACGATTTCCACTCAGGAATAACGAAAGTACATGAAGCTTTGTCATGTTGCATTTTTTGTAAAACCATAGGAACAAGAGACGGTGGTGGGACTAACCAGTTTGTGTCGTTATCCCAATTTTGAGAGAATGCGTCTGTACTTTCTGAACCTGGGCATCAATGTTTTGAGTTGAAACGTGTGCATTGTGTATTATAATGGGTAGCAAACCTGTTAATTCTATATGGTCCACATGGCCATTTACCATTTAAATATTTAAACAATTCGCCAGGAATACCCCTATCACCGTTATCAGTGTTTCTTCTCAATTTGTCTGCGTATTGATTGTATGCCCTTGGTAGCCATTCATAATTTAAAGTAATGTTTTTATTTGAACAAATATGGTGAATATCTACTGCTTTGTTTTGTAGTATGCTCTTCTTGCTACCAACCTTAAGTATGTGTGGAACGTTTTATTGTCAGAATTGATGTTAACCGACTTGTTATCTAAGCTAAATACATAACGCTTAATACTCGTCTTGCGCATTCTAATTCGCGCCACTTTGAACTTTTCAACTTTTCATCACTTGTCCAATTACCTGACATTTCATTGTTGTCAACCCCATTAACATCACTACACTGGGTGGATAAATAACCACCAAAGCCTACATCTGAGGCGTCACAAAAAATGTCAAAATCTGACACAAAATCATGACCAACTCTGCAAATGTCAACACAATTCTCATTTAATTTTCTGAGTGAGCTATCCCAGATTCATCTTAACAGGAGCATCCAAAATTGCTAGTCCCAGTAAACAATCATACAAGTATCTGGTGTGCAATCTCACCTCGTCACCGATAACAATCATCATTGAAATGACCTAAAATACTAGCTAAAAATCTTGCACTGAACATGCTGAATGACAATTTACTGTTTGTAATTTGTTTGCTTAATTTGCGAATACTATTTTCGGCTTTCTCCATTCTCTTTTTTCTTAATAAAAAATCTTCCTATATGTGTAGACTACGCGTAACCTTACCAATCCATAATCTGATTAGATAACCAATGACATTGCTCATGAGCTATTAAAAACCCTAATCTTTCAAGTGTATTTTTAACTTCAAAGCCACTACTGATACTATTTTCAAAATAATTGTCTCCTCCGAGACCGTCATCTAAAAACATGATGACACGTTTACCTTCTGTTCTCATGGGTTCGTGACATTCACCAGCGATTTAAAACTAACCTTATCATTAACTTCATCATTGCAATAAAATGTCATGTGACCATCAGTTTTTATTGAACTCTGTTCAGTATCATTTAAATTTGAACATATCTTTTTAGTCAATAATGGCAAATTAAATAAACATGATAATGTTGTTTTAAAAGTATTCATCTTTTTCTTTTCCGGACAATTATGGAATCTTCCTCCACAGTTAAAGCACCTGCCAGGTTTCCAAGAAGCATTGGTATTGTAACGTGCTCGCAAACCGGTGAGAACCTTTCTAACCAACCAAACCAACCACCAGACCAGACAGACACCATCAACGAACCAAAAGAATTTACGGGAAACATGAAGGCTCAGAATACATGAAATAATTACTAATACTGCTACTGCATACTGCATATCACACAGATATTGTTTCTAGGTCAGCGCAGTCTCCTCTTTTTATGTGTGTGTGTGTGCGTGAGACGGATTGTATTTTTATATGTAATGTAATAAGGTATCAGATCCACCTTTACGTTGATGCTCTGAATGCAAACACAAAATCGTTTCAAATGTATAACAACTTTTATTCATCAGACATAATATTAAAAACAACTGGCCATGGAACACGGATTAACAGAAATAAATCTCTTAAAACCACAATAAACAATTACCAATATTCCGTATAGATTAGACGAACAGATAATAATATACTCTAAAACAGCTGCACCAAAAATTAACATTCAAGAAACACATATTCTATCAGCAACTCTCCATATAAATACATGTAAAATACTACACCAATAAATTAGTCATAATTTTCCTAACCCTCTATATTATTGAGATGTATTAACAACAACACTGAATATTTAAACCAAACGGTCACTTTTACCGACTTTGCGCACCTTTCTCCTATTCAAAGTTGAAATTCATTAGCAAACTTTATTCTCAAAACTTATAATATTTAGAAAACAAGAAAACTATTAAATTTCTGCCTCCGTTAAAAACTGGAAACTGGAACAATTAAATGAACTGCATAAATAATTATATTGCATATATATTTCAACATTCTGGAACTTAAACTGCTGCTTTAGAAAAACTGTACCTTGAAATTTATGAGACACGTAAATAAAGCTGCTATTCGGCGGTAAGGACAAGCTGGAACTGACGTAAAATACTATGAATCTTACGCTTGTGTTGTTATTTCGCGTGAGAGAAATTCCAAATATGGGTGAAATCAATGACCTAATAAGGAAACTTCCTTATAAGGTACATATCTTTGCACTAAACGTCTGATCAAATGACGTCATTACAGCCCTATTACTGTGAAAAGATGCGCAACGTCGGTGCAAAAATAGTTCATATGAAGTTATTACTATAATCTTAATAAAACTTCCTTCGATCTAAACTTTACATAAAACACTCTAACCTTTATCCCTATTCTGAAAAACATACAAAAATATAACTACAACATGTTCAGAACAGATTACAAATTATACGATTTCTATTGTCACTATATTTATAATAATACTCGTGACTTCCAGTAAAAACGAAAGTGAAAGTAACGTACAATTAATCAAAAGCTTTAGATCAGAATACACACGTTTTCTGTCATTCTGGAACATACAATATTAAAACGAGTAAACCATGAATAGGTAATAATGAAATAAAATACACACATTTACTGCTTTAATAAAATAATACAAAGTAGGGTTGGAAGAACTATAGCCAAAACTATGTAGACAATATCAATAAAAATTTAGGCACTGTTATCTGTCAAAAACGTCACAGTATTATCTGCCTTCTCTCTCGTGTATGGTGTTTTTCATGTGTTTATTTTCTTGGATTTCTCTGATTTTTGTTTTCTTTCTGCTCTGTTTTGTGCCCTGAATATTTTCATCTCATCTTCCGAATCGTCAGCGATAGTATTTGTCACGTATTCGCTTAGAACCTTGCACCCGAGTTCCGAGGAATTTTGCATTTAAATAAGTTTCTATCGTTTTTTTTCCCTTATGTCATACCTTCTGCTTTCTTGGCTTTAGCTGATTGTACATGTTGTACGAAAAAGGAGTAGGTCCGATAAGGGCCGATTTTTGGTCTTGAAGTTAAAGTTCATCTGATGAAAAATAATGGGCAATTTTTAACACTGACGAGTCTTTTTTGGTAGATTCAAGTAGTTTATGTGAAAAATTTGAACTGATTTTATTATATATAATTAGTCATTAAGACGCTCAAATTCAAGCTTAAATATAAAACATATATCAAATATGCCATACTATGTCACTTTTCAAATGTTTTTGTCATTCTTAAGCTTCATATATGTTATATATAATCATCAAATACAACTTGCATTGTATTGTCTAAAAAAGGCCATATTTATTTATCAGAAGTATTCTTCTTTCCAATAAACAGCTAAAAGTTTACATATTAATAAGTTTTGTAAAACTGCTATATGTTTGGGCCAAAAAGGAGTCTTAAAAATACCAGCAGGACATTCAAACTCATAGATCGAAGTAAAACTAACAGATCCATGGCTAAAAATGAAAAATACAAATAGACAAATAAAAGTCGACACAACATAGAAAACTAAAGACTAAGCAACAAGAACCCAACCTAAAACGATGTTGAGAAACAACACGGGTCTTTAAACTGTTTTGAATTGAGCGCACACCTGAACGATGTATCTTTGTCTTAACTCACTAAAGGCAAGTTTTCATTTTCTATTTTTTTTTTTAGATACCAGAATGCTTGTCTTATCAGAAAATTGAACGATTATATTGAGTATTTTTCAAATTGTGATGGTTTGACTGTATGTGAATTCACATGACGAAGGATGAATGCATGACAGGAAACGTTTACCAGGTCGGTCTTACGTACTGAGTCAAAGTCATGTATGAGTTCATGCGGTTTTCCTAGTTTGTGTTTCTTTTTTTATTTTGTGCAATGCATTTAAGTGATTTGAACATTGATACTGTTTCTTCTTATTTATGTATATTTTGAAAAAAAGTTATACCGTAACACAGTTGCAGCATTTTTGCAGCTCCAGATTGGTTTTGTAAACCAGAAATATGATTCGATTGATTTGGTTCAACTTCGGGCTCGAGGAAAAAAAAAGAACAACACAAATCAATTCATCAATCTAAACGATTTGTTTCAAATCGGATGAATTTATGTTTTGCATCGTTTGATATGTCATATGACAATCGAATGAAATATACAAACCAAAATTTGAATAATATTTTTTTGGTGAGATGAGCAACACATTTTAGACAAGAAGATAACGAAGATGTAGAACCTTTTGGTCTCATGTTTCTTCAAATCAACTCGAAATTGATGGGCAAAGGGGTTTAATTAGAGATCTAATTATAAGATATTGGCTAGTTGTTGGAATCAGATATGTCATTATACGATTAAAAACACAGCTAGATTCATACCATACTATGAAAAACCAAGTAATATGGGGGTTCTTTTGTTAGACGTATTTGAGATTTCTTCCTATACATCGCACAAGACTATTAAAAACAGCAATGGCTTAGATCTAAGTATGTATGAGTTATTTGTTTTAGGCGTCTGAAAAAATCATCAAGTATTTCAGCTCAATGTTAATGTATGACGAATGTCTTTGCTATGTCAACATTTACCATGATCTATTCAACAAGCGCAACATGTAGGGCTTACTTATTCTTCCAATTTATTTATGCCTATTCATGGTTATTTGTGTTGATTAGTTTCTTTGTTTTCTATGTAGTTTTGTATAGAATGATGATTACCGTTTAAACAAATACAGAATAATGGTGTCGTTAGAAGTCATTGTCAGCAAAAAACAGAAAAACAAGAAAATACTGTAAACAGTGAACAAAATACAACTTGAAAAAAAAATACAGTGGTATACGATAAATATTCGATGTTGTCCAAAAGGATGAGAATTTCCAGCTCCGCATGTGTACACGTCCTTTTGCTAATATTAGTACAAAGCAGGAGTAAGTTTTACTCTTCAGGTCACAATCGGGAAAATGAGGGAATAAGGACAGAACTATTGTTGAAAGACAGGCAATAAAAGTTAAAACTTGTTCAAAAGTCATACATCGACTGAGAGAAAACAAATTCGTGTTACAATTCAAAACCGAGGAAACAGTCGTCTTCTTTAAAAAAGAAATCAGCTTAGGCACCACAATTCAGCTCATAACCGCAGAATAACTAAAGAAGTTGGAGATCATTGAGGACCCAAAATTAAGAAAAAAGTTTTGCCAAATACAAATTAAGTTATCTATTCATGACGTATAAAATCGGAAACATTACGAAAAATTCTAATTGTGTTACAACAGTAAATTGTATAACATATAAATGATAATTCATATCAACACAGATGACTGGGCTGGTGTTACCCTTGGTGATGAAACCTCCACCAACTATGTCATTTACCCACTGGTTGTAACATCATTGATACAAGGATTAAAATATTGAACACCAGACGCGCTTACAAAACACTTATCTATGACACTCGAGTAAAACAAGCTTAAAGGCAAAAAAAAATATTAAGTTGAAAAAACATTGAGGATCAAACATACTTTACACTCTTGACTCAATACCTGTCTTTTAACCAGCAGTTTTCTTTCAATGAATCATGGTAACATATGCAAATCATAACGCTTATCCTGAAATGTTTGAATATAAGTCCCCCATTATTTGTATTTTATTTCGTTGATATTTGATTTCGTGGTTTTGACTAATTCAGTTGTGACCTTTTCAATAATTTGTCATTGCTTGAACACTTAAATGTGTATCCCCCTGAACCTTCAAATTCAGCGAAAACTTGGTATTCAACGCATGATAAGGAATTCACAGTATAATTTCTTTTTCTGACTCTCATACCTTCATATCTTCTTTCATAGCAAAACATCCAAGTCACAATTTGTAAAAGTAAACCATTATTGGTCAAAATATGGGCTTTAACACGGAGCCTTTCCTCACATCAAACAACAAGCTCCCAAAAGCTAACGAGTGTAAAACCATTCGAACAAGAAAACCAACGGTCTAATCTATACAAAAAATCGATAAACGCGTATAAATCACATCAACAAACGACAACCACTGAACATCGGAATCTAGTCATTAACAGTTTCCCAAGTAATTGACTTCAAGAGTTTCATTCATTAATATAAAGTACAACGAATACTGTTAAAAAAGAATTTTTAACAAATACAAAGTCTAAAGTTTTTTGTTTAAATGGACTTAAAACATGGACAAAATTCTTTTGGTAACCTAAATGTTTGTTTGGTTAGTTGTATGTATTTTGTCATCGACACTAGAAAGCCAAGCAATTATCAATATCCTTTAACTTTACTTTCCGATATATAGATGATGTTCTCTCACTAAATAGTTCAACATTTAGAGACTATGTTGAATGCATCTATCCAATCGAACTAGAGATAAAGGATACAACAGACACAGTTAAGTCGGCCTCATATCTTGACTTACATCTAGCAATTGACAATGAGGGTCGGTTGAAAACAAAACTTCACGACAAAGATATTTCCATTTCTAAGTAGCAACATTCCAGCATCCGGAGTATATATCTCCAAATTGATACGATATTTCTCGTGCTGGTATTTCCTATAATGATTTCCCTGATTGAGTGTTGCTGCTAACAAGGAAGCTATTAAACCAAGAGTTCCAAATGGTAAAGTTGAAATCATCCCTTCGTAAATTTTACGGACGCCATCACGAGTTGGGTTGACCGTTATGAAAAAACCGTTTCACAGATGATATCGGATATGTTCCTTACATCGGAACTACAATCCGTTTTCCTTTTGATGAATGTGATTTACCGAATTAAACTGTTTCATCGGATTTGTAATAACATGAGCAACATGACGGATGCCAAATGTCGAACAGGATCTGCTTACCCTTCCGGAGCACCTAAGATCACCCCAAATATTTGGTTGGATTCGTGTTGCGTAGTCTTTAGTTTTCTATGTTGTGTCATGTGTAGTATAATTTGTCTGTTTGTCTTTTTCATTTTTAGCCATGCGTTGTCAGTTTATTTTCGATCTATGAGTTTAACTGTCCCTCTTGTATCTTTCGTCCGTCTTTTTTATAAGCAGACAAAACGGCCATCGTTAATCGGTCAAATAAGAAGGCTGGTCTCTACCTTTGATAAATTTTATAAATGATATCAGTTTTGTCTCAGACTTTTATGCTCTTTTATATGATCATAGATAACTACAAAAAGGTAAGATTCAATAGAAAACGAATACTTTAAGTATATATATTTTTTTGATGGCATATAACAAATTAATACTTGATTGAATAAACTTTATTCGTATTTAAACTGTACGGTATCACACTCGACCATGATTTTCTTTTGCCTGTGTCTAAGGATTATGCTTCTGTCTACAGTGGCTCTTTTTAGTTTTGGGATCTGCTGTAGTCGTTTTTGAAACAGTTGTTGTAGGGCTTATATTCGGGATGGTGTCACTCGAATTACAAACTACACCGGGCGGGGAACATGATGATGGTCTAGTACAGTTCAGCGACAGTGTGGAGATAGCTGAAGGTAATTCGAAAGATATTTTCTATGTGTTTTATTTACGCAAGATTTGACAACAGAATTAACAATAATAATAATTTAATTTAAAATGATCATAATACAATGTAATATTTAATATTTTAATCTTTTTTCCTATGAAAAAGAAGTAAGTCCAGTAAGACCCCTTTTTGGCCCCAAAATATAGCAGTTTTACAGAATTGTTAAAATGTAAACTTTTAGTTATTTATTGGAAAGAAGAATACTTCTGCTACATAAATATGGACTGTGTTTGACAATATAATGCATATATACCGGGTACTAGCCTCATTAAGTAATACTAAATTACAGAAATCTTCGAAATTTTAGCATTTTAAATAATTTTTTAGACAGTTTCTGTCTAAAATGGAAGTGTCCGCATATGTGTTCATTCATAATATTTAAATGTAAATTGTATTTGATGATAATTCATAACATATATAGAGGTTGTGAGTGAACACGGATGCGGTCACTTTCATTTTTGACAAAACCCATCGTAATGTGACATATAATGGCATATTTGATAGAATTATGATATTTAAGCTTGAATGCGAGGGTCTTTAGGGATAAAATTAGTTCAAATCTTTCACAAAACCTTCTTGAATCGACTGAAGTAGACACTTGTAGATTAAAAAAGTGTCCAAAATCTTTCAACAGATGAATCTGAAATTTTGGGCCAACATCAGCTCTTACTCCTTTACCATTCTGCTTTCTACTAAATGTAATTTTTATAATAAAACTAATGATAAAAATGAAAATATTAACAACACAGACTGAGATTTGATGATATATAAGAAATATAGAGCACATTTTTTGGATAGTTTATAATTTCAGACAGTTATACAATTATGTTTGTAAAATACTTACACGGTGGTCCGGTCGCTGCATAGAAAGAACATTGTTCACTTATACCACAAAATGACCATAAATATCTACTTTTTAATAAAACACTAAAAAAAAGTCATAATTTGGTTCATAAATTGTTGGTTTTTTTTCATGAACCTTAATCCTAAATAAATCAGTTCTTTTCATAAAGAACACAATAATTCCAAAGAAAACCCATTTTGGACATTTTGTCAAAATACCAAAAGTTACCATAAAATACAAATATTGTTTATTTGAGGGGTCATAAATTAATAAATTTTCAAGGAAGGTGCCAAAAAATTTATTTTTGTCTAAATAGTAATATCACAAGTATTTCTAATTTTGTAATTTCTTGGCCCGATTAAAAAAAGCATCAAAAATGTATGCCCAATTTTAACCCTTAGTGAACCTTCTCATTAGTACCGGTCAATAATTACATTATATGTATGTTTCATTATATAATGTTTTTTTGATTGGCTTACTGCAATCTCACGTTATTCCTTAATCAACTTTATTACACAATGAAATTTATCATTCATGATGACACGAGGTCCCACAAAAAGTGCACAGGTAAATTCCCTAAGGATAATTTAGGCCAAGTGTTGTTTTATTTGGCCAAGAGGTTTCAGAGGAAAATATTTTGTAAAAGTAAATGGACGACGACAACAACGACGGACTACTACAACAAGGACAGACCATGAATGCTACGAGATGCAAAAACGTCACATAGATTTTTTGGACAAGGTGAGCTTAAACAGTTAGTGATGCATAATAAAGTAAAAATGTATTATTTACATCACAAAGGGAAATGTCTAACAGTACATTACACATAAACAATACAGTGTCAAAGCAAATAACCTAAAATGATAAAAAGCAAACAACAATATACAAAACACAGTATAGAAAAATAACTCCACCAAAATCTTCCAAATGCTTCGAACGAATTTTATCTCAGTAACATTCTACTTGATCTAGATAGATAATATTCGAATGGACGTTCTGTCGTATAACTCTTGCATTGTTCTAAACTTATTGAAATCCTTACCAACAGATCGATGATATATATAAAACTAATCCATCATAAATGACAGTGTCTTGTGTTTTAGAAATGCGAATTTTATTCTGTTAAAAAAACGTGTTTAAGATTATTATAAATTCATACCAAACAGCCAAACTATACAAGATCCACACTTTGCGTATAAGATATTAGCAATTAAAACTGTGGGATGAAAGTATTTTCGCTAGATCGCTCATAATGTTGATAAAAAAAAACTTGGCTTTTAAATAATATGTTATGAAATTTTGAACATTGGAGTTAATGGGTAAAAGTTTTAATAGCACCGCATTGAAAAAATCAAAATCAAAACTCATTAAGGTCACCTTTAGAAGAAACAAACGAAAGTACAATGTAAATTTGACATGCTTTGATACTATATTTGCACTTGAATTTTGACTAGATAACATTTTGCTTTAAAGTTTCCGTATATCGTCAAGTAATTGGAATTCCAATGGGGAGTCACTGAGCACCTATTATTGCGGACCTGTTTTTGTATTGTTATGAGATACAACTTATAACTAAAATCAGCAAAGACCCATCGAAACAAAATTTAACAATACTTTGAGATATTTGGATGATATATTGGCTCTCAGTAATGACAACTTTAGTATTTATACTAAGGAAATTTCCTATCGTTAATTATCCATTTTTAGTTGTGACGTTCCCTTGTCACCATCATATGGTGTTTATATATTTCAACTTGTACGATTCGCTCGTGTATGTAACAACGTATTAGATTTTAGCGAGAGAAATTTAAGAATTATTGAAAAATTATTACACCAGGGTTTGTGTGATCACAAACTTCTCTTTAAATATTTACTAAATTTTATCATCGGTACAAGGACATCATTCGTAAATATAACTCAACATGTAGACCTCTTATACGTCCTGGTATTTCACATCTTACCTTTTATGATAATATTCTTTACAAAGCACAAAAATGTCAGTATTCACGTGCAAAGCTAACAAAACCTTTAAACAGACATTTTAGGGAGGAACATAGTTACGATACTGTTGTCAAGTCATTAAATAGATAATAACTGTTTAGTGTCTTTAAATATCATCTGTATTTGTACGAGGCTAGGAAACAAGGTGTATGCGAGCTTTTAGCGAGCTACTACACCTGTTTCGAGCCGAGTACAAATACAGCTGATATTTACAGACACTAAACAGTTATTGTCTTTATCCTGCAATTAATTCTGTTTATTGTTTGTGTTTTAAAAGACACAAAAACTAACATATTTAGCATTTATTTTCGATTTGTAATGCCTTGAGACCCGCGTAGTAATACCAAATCACACATTACGCTAAAGACGGATTCGCAAAAACAATCTCGAATGGTCATCAATAATACATCGCTCAATGTGAATGATTATTTATTTTAACATAATAACTAATTTCAACAGTAAAAATAAATAACAAAACATTGTCAAATTTGAAACAGAAGTGTACGAGTTGTCCTACGCTTCAGACTTGACATTCACTTAACATGCATGCTGAAACTGGCATGCTTGATTTTTAAACACAATCATACACATTCAAGTTTTGAAATCGACAATTGTCATCGTCATTGAAATACAACTGGAATACACATTCTGAGGTCACACAGGTTCAAACAATACTCAGTCCGGCAGTTGGCGGAGCTTTAAAGCGATATCTGTATAGTATACAGATACAGCATAGCGATATCTGTAGGGCTGTATCTGTATAGTAGGACACCCAATTGTAGGATAAAAATGCATATTTTGGCTTTAATAATGATTCACTTATAGGGTCTTTGCATTGGAATTAAAAAAAAATATGCTTAAACCAGATGTTGGCATCACACGGATTATGTTTTTCTCGTATAATTTATGATGGTGTAATACCAAACCCCAAACGGGAAGGACTGTTCTTGACATTCATATGATGAAGACTTATTAAGAAGGGATAAAGTTACGATTCTGTTGTCAAATAATTAAATATTGTACATTTTGGCTTTAATATTGATTCACTTATAGGGTCTTTGCATTGGAATTAAACATATGTATGGTAAAAGTTGTTGTTGGCATGACACGAGGAATGTTCTTCTCATATAGTTCATGATGGTATAATACAAAAACCCTAACGGGAGAGACTGTGCTTGACATTTATATGATGAAGTCATAAACTTTCAATCAGTTTAATTGAGGTCTGGAGCTGGCATGTCAGTGACTGCTAGAAATCCATTGTTAATTCGTGTATTATTGTCATTTTGTTTAGTTTCTTTTACTACTAATTCAGACGACATCGGACTCGGACTTCTCTAAAACTGCGATTTACTATGCGTATGGTTGTGTGTTTGGTTTTTCTACATTAACTAGAGTTATAGGGGGAAGGTTGAGATTACAAAACAACATGTTAACCCAGCAGCATTTTTGCTCCTGTCCCAAATCAGATTAATTGTAGCTTCTTTTGTATAATTCGGAGTTTAGTATGACGTTCATTATCACTGTACTAGTAACACATTTGTTAAGGGGCTAGCTGAAGAACTGCTCCAGTGGCCGGAATTTCTCGCTGCATTGAAGACCCATTGGTAGCCTTTGGCTGCTCTCAGCTTCATGGTCGAATGATTGTCTCTTTGACACATTCCCAATTTCCATTCTCAATTTTATGTTTAAAAAGTATATATATGAAATCTTCTTACCAGAAAAAATTTGTATAGTAGTTGGCTCCTTACAAAATTTACATAAATCAGACTCTGTAAATTCTCCTGTATGGTTTTTAGATTCAAATACTTCTAACAAAAATTGAACAAATCGTTTATTAAGAACATGAATTTCATGATAGAGCGAATTGTTTTGGCCAAAGAGTTTCTACAATAAAATAGCATACTAGTTCTTTTCCTCTTCCGATTCACAGTTTATTTAACAAACTCAGTCAAGAACCGCGGGAATTTCTAAAAACAATAGCAATGAATAGTGAACGAAACATTAACAAACCAACCATCAATTCTTTTGGTCCTATGTAAAGAGTAAGAAGCAAGAAACAGCTGGTATATCACCTCTTGTGATTAAAGATGGATTTTTACACTGCGACGGTCATTCCAACGCTGAAATCCTGAACCATAATTGTCAGTCTGTGTACACAGGGGAGACTTGACCACCATGCCAGATCATCCAGATCATCAAGCTATTGAAGGGACTACACAAATACATGCAATACTTATCGTCTGGTCAAGACCAAATACCAACCTGGTTCCCGAAAACATGTGCAGTTGAAAACTCGCCAGCACTAACCCTACTATTCCAGTATTCCAACTACTTAGGGAATGTACCATCAGACTTGCGAGAGGCTCTTATTATACCGTATTTTCAGAAAGGAGAGTGAAATGGTACATTAATTACCGACCAATGTCCCTCACATCAGTTGTCGGTTACGTGATTGAACTTGTCTTTCTTTCAACTACCATGAGGCATCTAGTATGGCTTCATCATTCTAACAGATTACCAACATGGATTTCGTTCCAAAAGATTCCAACATTAAAAGGAATAAAAGAAAAATGAAAACAGAGATAATTCAGGTTCTTATAATACTATTGTATGTTGCCGAGGCTTTCGATAAAGTGCAACAACGTTTTTTTATACAGCTGGCTAGGTTGATAAGGGATTAGAGTAGAGGAAACATCCACCGATAGATATTACCATTTTTTCATCTCAAACACAAAGAGTGATATAAGAAAGCTCTACCTCAGAGAAGTTATATATTCTTTCTGGAGTCTCTCTTCAAAAGAGGAACGAAAGATACCAAATGGACAGTCAAACTCATAATTCTAAAACAAACTGACAACGCCATGGCTAAAAATGAAAAAGACAAACAAACAACAGCACACACGACACAACATAGAAAACTAAAGAATAAACAACACAAACCCCACCTAAAAACTTGGGGTGATCAAACTAAGAAATTGATAATGAAAGATTAACATAAATTTATAAAACCACAAAACCAGGTTCAACCCACAATTTCTTTCATAAAATGCCCTGTACCAAATAAGGAAAAAGGCCATTGTTACATTATAATTCGTTTCTACGTGTGTTACGTTTCGGTGTTGTGTCTCTGTTGTGTTGTAGTTCTCTTATATTTGAGGCGTTTCCTTCGGTTTTAGTTTGTAACACGGATTTGTTTTTTTTCTCTTTCGATTTTTGAATTTTAAACTGCGGTATACTACTGCTGCCTTTATTTATATAACAAATTTAAAGCTAACAAATTGTTACTGTTGGTGTTTGTTTGTGTATGACTAATGGTAACGATATTGAAGACTTGATAATTTTGATGGGTCACTAGTCTAAATACCACATGTTAAGATGTTCGGTAAAATGCATTCATTACACAGTGTGCTAGTGACGTAATACGGTATATATGGGGTCAGTAAATTGTATATGGGGATTCAAGTTTCGCTCTCATTCAATGTGAAATTTACTGACCCTATATATACCGTATTATGTCACTAGCATACTATATAGCTAATAGTATCATGCGACCATCATGCGATTATGCCTAGTACTCAAATTTGGGTGTACAGACTATGATTCTTTAATAATAAAATCAACACCATATCAACTTACTCCAACCTCCAATTATAAACTCCAGAGGATATTCAAGACCGTAAAAAATCGAAAAGCATCTGAAATAGTCACTACTATCACTGAAAAAAATTAAGATACCATTAGTTTATTTTGCTTAAAGTATGAATAATCTTACTTGCCTTTACATTATTTGAATTATTTTATATTTTATTTGATGATTTTTCATTTAATTCTAACTTGCATGCTGTATACAATTTACATGATTTACATATATATATATATCAAAATCAATCAAACAATGTTATATCTGTAAATTTGCTTTCGCATTTATTTTTTTCCCTCGCCGGGATGCTACTCAGATATCGTGACACCAAATCGCCTGCACTGCAGCCGTCCTGCTCGACGACACGACTCCTGGGCTTCAAAAATGATGCTTTCGATGTCCGGGTGTTACCTACCCACGTCAGTTTTAATCTAGCGTCGAACTGCAGTACATGATATATTAGGCATGGAGATGCTATTTTTACAGATCAGCTAATAGTTATCAAAGGTACCAGGATTATAATTTAGTACGCCAGACGCACTTTTCGTCTACATAAGACTCATCAGTGACGCTCAAATCAAAATATTTATAAAACTAAACAAGTACAAAGTTGAAAAGCATTGAGGATCCAAAATTCCAAAAAGTTGTGCCAAATACGGCTTAGGTAATCTATGCCTGGGATAAGAAAATCCTTAGTTTTTCGAAAAATTCAAAGTTTTGTAAACAGGAAATTTATAAAAATGACCACATAATTGATATTCATGTCAACACCGAAGTGTTGACTACTGGGCTGGTGATACCCTCGGGGACGAAACGTCCACCAGCAGTGGCATCGACCCAGTGGTGTAAATAGTTATCAAAGGTACCAGGATTATAATTTAGTACGCCAGACGCGCGTTTCGTCTACATCAGACTCATCAGTGACGCTCAAATCAAAATTTTATAAAGCAAAACAAGTACAAAGTTGAAGAGCATTGAGGATCCAAAATTCCAAAAAGTTGTGCCAAATACGGCTAAGGTAATCTATGCCTGGGATAAGAAAATCCTTAGTTTTTCGAAAAATTCTAAGTTTTGTATACGTAAACAGGAAATTTATAAAAATGACCACATAAAAATTATCTATAGTAAAGGATCCTATAAATTAATGTAAGATAAGTCACAGAAAAAAATTATATTTATAAGTACGTCTGAGCCAGTGACCATGGTGACAACTCTACAACAGATTTATCCATTGGATCACCAGCAGTGATGGTGATACATGGCTGTGTACATTATGTATATACAACTCGTCTAAACATCAACCCAACAATTTTAAATCTGTAAATTTGCTTTCGCAAATTTTGTTCTTCCCTCGCCGGGATTTGAACCCATGCTACTGAGATATCGTTACACCAAATCGCCTGCACTGCATCCGTCCCGTTAGACCACACGACCACCTGGGCTTATATACATCATGTCAAATATTCAACCACGGCTAAGAAACATGAATTTTGTGAGGCGTTACATGCCGAGCATATATCCAGGTTTAAGCTAGAAAGAAATTTATTTCGAGCCAATGCATGTTTCCCTAAATTTTACACCTGTAACAACGGTTCCAAATAAATATTTCGTTTAAAACTCATCAATTTTGAATTTAAAGCGAACGACGTAAAAATAACGTCTCTAATTTGAAACTGTACTAGAGCGCATTGTCAAAATGACCATTTTTATAGATAGCACAGTAAAAAGACCACATACTTTTCTATATAAAGCTGAAATATTAAGCCAAAAAATGTGACTATCATACAGTTTTTTAAATAGTTTACTAATTTTAGTGTTTTCTGACATACAATTCATAAATGGCATATAAGTAAAAAAAAAAGCAATTTTCTTACCTGCAGAAAATTCTAAAATTGAAAACATTAAATAAATCACAATTTTCTTGAGATTGTGCATGATGCCTGCTAAACGTCTGTCTAGTTTTAATTAAATATACAATATAAATGAAGAAATGATGCTTTTTATTACTCATATATTTTCGTATATACATTTCTCTCATGTTTTTACAAGCTGTGGCAACTTACAATTTCCTTGTATAGAAGGTAGGAAATCAATGATTTATATACGTAATTATTTGATTACAGTGTCTACTGTGGAATCACTTATTTTCGTGGGTATCGATTTTCGTGGTTTAGGAAAATTTGATGTCCGTTCATTTGGTCGATGTGTTTTCATCATTTGATTTAGCCATTTTATAAGGGGCTTTCAGTTTTGAATTTTCTTGGCAGTTCAGTATTTTTATGATGTTACTTTTTGCATATTCATGAATATTCAATTACGTGGTGTTTATAAAGTCTGCATACATTCCTTTAGAAATTCGTAATTCCTTGAACATTTGAATTCGTGTAGGTATCTCCTGTATCCACGAAAAATAGTTACCAACTAATATTAATGAGTTCATAGTATATAATAATCAAGTCTGCTACATATGCTGTTTTTCTTGTGGTCAGGAAGGACATAACGACAGCCCTTTGCCAATTTATTCTATTGTACATCTATTTGATTACCGATCTAATAGTTTACATTCGAAACTTGCACAGGAAGCTTAAACATATATACATGTGATACACTATACAAAACAGTCAATATTCAACTATGGAATACAGTAAGTCTTCCATGACAAAAGGTCAACTGAATTTTACCGTAAAAAAACACCAATAGTCATTTATTAAAGATTGGCGTATCAATTTCTTTGAAAAAAATTGGATTAAAAAAATACTTATGAGGTATTTGTGATCCAGTTTGCATTGTAGAAAGAAATTGATTTTATAAAATGTTACAATGCATTCTTCCTTGTTGCAACTTTTCACGGGCATTCACCGATCACAGTCAACCTGTTACACTAAGTATCTTCCTTGTTCTAAAAATAGCTATAAATTGTACTTCCTAAAACCATAAAAAAGCTGGTACATTTTTTTGCAAATCTTCACAATTGGAATTGTAAAAAGAGACTTGCACATGGCGATAAAAACAAATAGTTAAATTCAACAAGAAATTATTTCACAAAAGTCTAAATGTCTGCAAAATATAGATATATTTAGTTACAATTACAACATGTCAGCTTTTTAGAGTATTTGAATTTTTTAAAGAAAATTTGGGAACTTGTTTGGAAAAATTTTCAGTTTATAAAAGATAAAAAATGACTCAAAATTAAATCTTTATTATTGAATAAAATAGTTTGACGAAATACATCTCATGTAGACATGTATAATATATATACTTTGAATAAATTAATTTTTTTTGAAGAATACAAATCTAGGATGAAAAATGAAACAACTATTTTGCTTTATTTAAAAATCAGAATTCTGAAATCTGTATTGGAAACTTAAATTGAAATTTTCATTGGTTTTTGCAAATGTCTAAATCAGTCTCCTGGCGCTCATAAAACTTATTAGTTGTAATGTTTTCACAACCGTGCAATTTTCCAAAATTTGATTGATATCTGCAAAAAATACAAAATGGCAAGCTTGTCTGGTATTTGTAAAGTTTGCAAGTTGTAAAAGAAAAAGATGATTCAAAACTGGAATCTTTATACATGGTCAAATGAAACGCAGCTCATACAAACATGCAACAGATATATACTATGTTTGATTCTAAATTTTCCTAAAAATTTATCTTTTTGAAAAAAAGTGAAACAATTATTTTGCTTTTATCAAATACGATAGAAAATGAAAATAAGGGACATGTAAAAGAGACAACAACCCGCCAAAAAGTAAAAAAAAATCCGTAGGCCACTAATAGGTCTTCAACAAATCGAGAAAATTCGGCAACCGAAAGCCGGCTGCAGCTAGTGACCTTCTGCTGTTGTCTTGTTTATGGTCGGGTTGTTGTCTCTCTGACGCATTCCCGATTTCTATTCTTAGTTTTATTTGAGAGCTTTTAAAGTTTTATGAACAGAAAAAATGGTGTTATTGGGCAAAATAGTTTACCCGGTATCGTAGGAAAAAACTCGAGGAGTCCGAACACCTGATACCAAATTATAAACATGATCAAAGAACATCCTTTAATTATATAATAGATAAAACCAAAATATAATAGATACGTCTAAAAATCGAGATTTAATGCGAACATGCATATAACCTTTTTATATGTTTTTATATTTTGTATTCATGGTCATTGTTACTGTTATGGTTTTCGCTTACTAAACAGAGTTTTCGAGAAAATTGGTGAAAACTTGAAAAATCAGTAATATCATGATAATAATCTGCTACTGCCAATAACTCCTACGATTTCCTTCCTTTCTGTTATTTATAAGATTATCGGCGAAATCCAAACTAGGGCACATATAGTAAATTGTCGGATGGTTTTTAATGTATCTGCATTTGTGTAGATATTGTATTGCCGATCTGTTTTACTGTTTACAGTTTGTGTCTGTATATCAAAGATTTTGTGATGATATGCAAAACAGAAAACGGATCAAAGTGTCCTTTGTACTGTATTTGGTCTTTTTAACTTTTTGAAATTCAATCTTCATTGATGAGTTATTCCTTATATCTATGGTGAAGTTTTGTACAACCACTGGGTCGATGACACTGCTGGTGGAGTTTGAAAGTATCACCAGCCCAGTAGTCAGCAATTCTGTGTTGACTTGAATTATCTTTGATATAGTCATATTCATAGGTATTTTTGGTACTTAATCCTTTAAAATTGGTACTTTATTTGTCCATTTGCCCATTGTTTTATTCGAGCGACACTGATGAGTCTTTTGTAGCCGGAACATGCGTCTGGCGCCAGTACAAAATTGTAATCCTTACATCTGTACGGAGGTTAGTTAGAACCACTTGGTCAATGCTTTTTCTGATGGAGTTTTTATTCCCCGGGGGTATCATCAGCCTAGTAGTCAACACCTCTGTGTTGACATGAATCATTGTTGATATGGTCATAATCATAAATTAAATATTTACTAAAATTTGAATTTTCAAAATACTAAGGCTTTTTTACCGCAGGAATAGCTGTAGTTGACGAAACGTTGAGAAAATGTTGATTTTTAATGCTTTTCAAGTTCGTACTTTATTAAGCCTGTTTAACTTTTTTATTTATTCTAACGTCACTCAGTCTGATAATTCTTTTGTACACGAAAAACGCTGCCGACAAAAATACTAATTGTGTTATTTATCTCTGTAATGAGTTTAGTAACAACCGATGGGTCGATGCCTCTGATGGTGGAGTTTTATTTTCGAGGGTATTAACCAGTAGTCAGCACTTCTGTATTGACATGCATTATCATTGATATAATCATGATCATAAATTAACTGTTTATTTAACTTTGAATTAAAAAAACAAAAATTCTACCACAGGAATCAAATTAAGATTACCTATAATAGATAAAAAGTGACAATAACAATTTATGGACAATTACTCGTACAATGACTTTTCGTCTAATGTAAGAGGTATTGAGAAAAGCCCATTATAGCTTGTTGTACGGTGTAAGCCAAGGCTCCGTGTTGAAGACATACATACTTATCGCACCGCGGGTATATTATCACGTTGTGATTTGGTTTAACTCCGACATGTGGTGACCCCCTATGAGACCGTAGGGTGTTAGTAAATATCATACGGGGTTCATGACGCGCTAATGGTGACGTCATCTATTAATGTAATTGTGTTTCATTTTTTTTATTTTTCAATAAAACGCAATGAAATAAATAGTCCAGCGTGCGATAAATTCGTTATACGGCCTCACCCTCTATGATTTTACTAACCCTCTATGGATCCATAGGCGGTCAGTAGCAAACCATATAACTAATAGTATACGTAGAATGGTTTACTATTACAAATTGTTACTTGGATACATAGTTGTCCCAATGGTACTTATACAACATCTTCTTATATCTATATTGATGTTTTGAGAATGTCTGCTGATACATCTGATAAAAAAAAACTTACTACTTAACATGTTTTATTTTACTAGAAATGCAATGACAATTCAGAGAACTCGTTAAACGAAGAAGAGTTTTTGGGACATTAAACGCCATCCTTTAAACCGATACTTCGGCATTATCCCTACAAATAAAAACACACAAGTGAATGGATTAAAAAATTCAAATAGGAATTAATACTTAATATATAATTTCTTTATGTTCGTGGATATCATTGATTGAGGTTATGCACGAATCTAAATGCTTAACAAAGTACCAATTATATATAGGCTTGTTTAAAGATGGTTTAAAAAACCATGATACTTTGTATCAACTAAAATTCATTTTAGTAATTCACAAACACAGGTTCCGTGAATAAAAAATAATCCATACCATTCAAAAACAAAAGTGAAGAAAAACAATTAAGCACTCCTGTGTTCAAGGTAACAATATCAAATACTTTGCTTACCAATCAATTAATCAGCAACCACTCCATTATAATTTCATTATTGATACATTCTTTTACTACATGAGTTGTGTCTAAATGTTCATACTTGTTGTGTTTACATTAGTAAGGTGTCCGGTATCGAAAAAGACGTCTAATTAACGAGTTTAAGTTAACGGATAACACACGGCTATATTTATATGCAAACTATTGGAAAATCATTATATTTTCCAATCATGAATGTCGTCGTAAGCTACCGTGGTCACGTTTTCAAAATTATGTGCTTTCTAAGGGTACCCAAAAATACCTACTCATACAGGCCATCTTCAACACGAAACATGAAATTATTGCTTTCTGTGTTATTTGTTCAAATGATACTGATCATCTAGCTTAAAAATTAAATTTATCATATAACAAAAGCTGAAAAGATTTATATAATTTAAGTGTAAGTGTTTCATGATTTTTGTAAGACTATTTTTTTAGCAGAAATTTGTCACATTTTGAACGAAAGAAAATTTATTGCGTTTAACTTTCACAAGATTTTTACTCTGATTTCATCAATAAGACATGGTTCATATGTGTGCCAATTATATTTCGTGTAATGTTAATTAGTGAGAAGAAATAGCTATTTAAAACACAAATTTAGTGATAATTCTGCCTTTATTCAAACACGCCTTTTCTCGTGCCGTTGATCGTTTTGTAGCTTACAATATCGGGTCATTAACTAGGACAATTGTCACTTACTTCATTTCTCTTATTACTTGTTGTTTGGTCGATATGTATGTTTTGAATAGTCGAGTTATTTTGAAGATCATTGTTTTGTTTTAGGAAATATTTTTTTTGTTGGTTTTTATATTTTTAATTGGTTTTTTTTTAATTGATTTTTTGTTATAATTGTAATATACAAATCAAATCCTTCAGTCACGTTTCAGACCTGGAATATTGCGCACAGTCCTGTTAAACTATGCCCATCAAGCCCTAAGCAAAGTAGGAATGAAATACGTGTGTTATATGTCAGGGTTCTAAATAACTGAATTGCTTATTAATATGCCAGAAATTAGCACAAACAAAAGCTCTATCGAGGGTCTGTAAACACGGAAAGATCATGCATATTATAGTATATTTCAAGCGTCATTTATCTAGCTAGCACTTCCAAGGATCCCAATTCTGCTCAGAAGGAGTAGTCAGGTTTTAAGAATCATTTTGTACGCCCGATGAAGTAGATACCCGCATGATTTTACATGCTTTTCATGTAGATAAAGAGTTTGGTGTAAAAGGCATATAGGGTAGGATAAAAATAAAGTCACAAGTTACAGATGTTCTGATCTTATGCGTTCATTACTTCCCCTCCATACAGCATACGCATGAGCTATGTTTTCAAACAGTCACACAAGATTTTCGCCGCTATATGCCAGTCCACGAAATATGTAAAAGTCTCTGGTTTGCCATCTGTAACATTCTACCAGGTGCACATGTTTTCACATGATGCGATACAATGTCATCCCTGTTTAGGATCGGTAAGCGCGCTGTTTTTGTAGTCTTAAAGGAGAACCCAGATGATTTTTCCAATTTGTTAAACCTTTCTTATTGTGACATCGATGAATCTATGGACGCAGCTCGAGATCTTGTTGTTACGCTTAATTATCTCAAGTCAAAAATCAAAATAGATAATTGTGATCTAAACAAATTGAGCGTAATATTGGCTAAAATTGTCTGTTCTATGGTCGGATTGTGGTCTCTTTGGTACATTCTCCATTTCCATTGTCAATTTTACAATTTATAATTTCTCTCTTGTCAAACTTCATCCTTGTAAATTTACTTTTAAAAAATATGTAATAAGAGCAACACTCCAGACATAAATTTGATGTCTTCCCATATAGCAAAACTATACTACATTCTCCTCTTAAGTTAGGATGGGAAAAGAAGAATGACTTGTTCCTTTCTATCTCGAAGGTTAGATGTCATGTGAATTTCTTAAGATGAAGATTTGTTTCGAACAAAATCTATCATGTACAGATTTATGCCCATGTCAGGAAAATGACATTTGTCACAATGCAAATACTCGTCTGGTTAGAAACATTGATGACTACAAAGATGTAGATGTATAAGATTTTATTTTTCTGTTTGTACCTTATGAATCATTGCTAGCTATTGAATGAAAATTAAGCAGTCCATAATCTTTTCTAAACAATAAATATAACATCTACTCAATTTTGAAATCTTTGGAAATATAGTAATAATCTATCTATTGGGGAAAGATATGTCAATAAAACCCTGTCGGATGGTCTCTAACCTTGCCGTGGTTGGTTAGCTTAAACCACAGGAGACCATTCAACGTAGTAGGTAATACCATGCAGCTTCGATCATAATTTTCTGTTTGCATTTTCTTTTCTTTTTTTCGTGTTTTTGCAATGGTGTTGTCAGCTTGTTTTTATTCTAAAATGTCCCTTTGGTTTCTCACGCCTTTTTTGTTTACAATTGTTTGTAAAATACATCTGTGCTGTACATAACCTCTCCCTTATTTTATTTTTGGAATACTTGTAAACAGCATAGCCAATTGTTGCTCATTTAATCATCTGTATATGTAGGATGGGGTGTTTTACCTATTTCTAATAGACGTTTTGTTTTTATAATTTAACCCCCCCCCCCTTTTCTCTGTTAATTTTTACTACTGTAAAGCAAATCTATACACAGAGCTACTTATTCAACAAAGTTTGACGTTAATATTACACAAATTTCAAAACAAATCATTTATATATACTCTTTCACAACCAATAACAGAAGTTTGGTATTTACCTAGAAATCTCCTGACTATCATAAGACGACATTTCGACAAATGATTAAAGTTAAGATCTTAAAAACATCTTTAGATGTTACTTGGAATGAATTAAATACAAATATTTCAATTGAGAATTAGAAATAGGTCAAGGTCACTGTTATTTAACAGCTCTTTGAAAATTTCAAATTTGCACCCTATATGCAAAAAAGTCAATCTAAAGTCATTTTTGGGGATAAAAATATAAAATAAGTTTTAAAAGTAGATATAAAAGATATATTTCTATAAATTAGTTATTTTTATTTTGCTCCAAACGCATATATGTAGGAGAAACCAGCTATCTAAAGGTGACTGTGCATTTTTCTGAATTTGACCTTTGACCCCGATTTAAAAAAAAAACGTGACCACGGCAGACAACGACGACAACGATTTTTCGATGAGGTTTTTCTCCTCTTTCCAGTGATAAATATAGCCGTGTGTTATTCCATTAAGGCAAATCGATAAAATTTGTTGATTGGGCACCCTACTACCTTCATCTGAAGTCCTTTATAATGAAATTCATTCCGATAAAAATGTAAAGGTTGTTATGTCGACGCTTTTGTTTCATAACCATTATAAATATGTTACAAAATGAAACCTGCCAGTAGAAACCTTCGTTTTGAAGTTAAAAATTCTATACAAAAAGTAAACATAAAATATTTTAACTAAAAAAATGTCATTCGAGTTTTTTTTAATTTAAATCAATCTCTTTAATGATTAAAATCCTTTTGGAACGCATACGTATATTTAAACATTATTTCATGATCACCTTTAAGTACGCACCTAGAGTAAAAATAAACAGATGTTTTAAATAAACCAAAACACGGGGTGTATTAATAGATGTTTTGTCAACATGTTCCGAGTTTAACATCTCCAATTAATGTCATTGTTATATTCGTGGATGTTTTTTTGTTTTGCTGTATTTTGTTTCAACTTCATACTTGTTTGGCTTTAGGTACCATTTTTGTATTACAACTGCAGTTTCCGGTGCATGTCAAAACATGGAGGGAAACAAAGTTTTAATTTTTTTTTCTGGTTTTTTTTTTCTGAACTCAATTTTTTCTGATTGATTATAGGTTTATGCTGAATTGAAACATATATATAGACTTTTAAAAAATCTTGCATCTTTTGAGTGATATCAATCCAAGAAAGTGGAAAGATATCATGTTTACTGAAAGTGGTGCGGCCTAGTAAAAACAGCAAACAGAAAGTAGAAAAAAAAATGTTTTGACTTCAGGTTTACGTAACTTTTTATTCTTCGTGGCTTGACCCACTTTTTTTTTTATTAAACCACAATTTCACATTATTACATACATGATATGAACATGAATTTGTTTTTCTATGTAGCATTGTTTTTCAAAGATCAGCTGTTTTGCATGTAAGCCTATGGAGCAGTAAACTACAAGACTGAAACCTGCATAGAGTTTTTTTTTTGTTCACTACAAGGAAGTAGCTCATGTGAAGTTTTGTGCGCCCAGAATGGTAAAACATCATGATTTAAGGACTTTTTAAGAGAACAAAATCATGGGGTATTAAGCTACACTGAAAAAACTGAAATATTGTAATAATTATGCTTTTTTACACTAGACACTATTCAAGAGCATTTAAAGATATAAAGCACAACAGTTTGGGGCAAATTGAGATTTTGATGGTATTACATACCTGATTTTTAATTGAAAAGAACATAGAAAGTTTTTTTTTTTCAATGAAATCTTCTTGTGTGAAAACTCTAGTTGCACAGTTTTATTGAAAATTAGTGCAAAGTTGAAGAGACAGCTACATACAAAAGTAATATTTTTCTTTAGGGTTGACATTTGTAAGGCTCAATTGTTGCCATTTAGGCGGAAAATGTATACATAAACTTTTGGTGAAAAGATTTTCAAAAAATGTTCATTTTTCATGAGTCTATATGTCTTTTCCTGTTTGCGGCACTGCATTGTTAATTGAATTTTCTATATTTGGGTTAAAAAAAATTGTTTAAAAAGTAGAATTTTTTTAAAACTATCCTTCTTGAGAAGGATTTTTGTGATTAGGTGTGACAAATAATCGATATTCTTACCAAAAACACCAACTTGAGTATTCATTTTGTTTTTTCTTGAATTTTATTTCAAATTGTATATGCATTGGTGTGTCAAGTACAGTCTAAAAACATGATACAGTAGGTATATATAAACCTGTATAGTAAAAAAGAGAAAGGTCTGATCTTTCTTGTGTTCAGATAGTTGTATTGTAGCAAATTCTTCAATATGCAAAAGTTTTTGGTAGTTTTTCAATTTTGACAAGAGGCCCACTTGGATAGATTTCATTGAAAAAAGGGGGAGTGGTAAACTATTGAATGTGCTTCAATCAAACAGAAGGAAAAAAATAGAAATGATAGATAAAAATAGTCTTCTGGCTTCACAGTATTGAAATGATAAGAAAAAATTCATAAAGATAGACTAGAATGAGAATTACAGATCATTTGATAGACATGACTGATTTCCAAATTTTGCCTGTTTTCAGAAAGGGGTACTGCTTTAATAGTGGGGTCATTTTTATTAATACAGTCAAACAGTTCTTTAAGTAGCATTTGATATGTTCAAATATGGATACTTAATCAAACTAAGTAAATGATTTATTTTTATTAGACATGTCATTATTGTTTTAGGTACCAGTCTTGTATTACAACACCAGTTTCCGGTGCATGTCAAAACATGAAGGGAAACAAAATAGTGCATTTTTTTCTGAATTGTGTTTTTCTGAACTTTTTGAACGAAATGCGTGTTTGACGTATCAAATTACCTTTTACCTTTGATAACTATTAACCCGTTTTATATGCATACTTTTATAGTTTTGAATACAAGAAAATATCAAATACTCAGGTATGGATTAGTATCGAGTAAATCCATAAGTGAATCGTCTTTTTGGCTTTTTTTGGGGACATATGCATCCCACCATAGTGTGGTTGTGCTGTGTCAAATGTTGTAATCTGACTACCCTTCCGGAGTACCTACGATCACCCCTAGTTTTTAAATGGGGTTCGTGTTGCTTATTCTTTAGATTTTTAAGTTGTGTATACTTTATTGATTGTATGTTTGTTTTTTTCATTTTTAGCCATGGCGTTGTCAGTTTATTTTCGATGTATGAGTTTGACTGTTCCTTTGGTAGCTTTCGTCCCTCTTTTGAACATGTATCTTTCATTTAAGCTTATGTGTTTTGTCTATATGCCATTTTGTTTTCGTTGACATTTATAGTTGTGTTTAAAATAACTAAGATTATAACACATTGTTTCAATTAATTGTGTACCCATTTTTTTTATTTTTTTTTACTTTTTATGTCTGTTTGTTTTGTTCAAACATTGTTTTCAATATAATAGACTATTGTGCCACTGATGTACATGTGATCGATTAAGCTAGCTATGAAAACCAGCCCTTATCCAAATGTTCAACGGAAATGCCCGCATAGCGATAAACAAGTAAGCATTGGTCATCTCAACTCGATTGCTTTTTTCACTATCGCCGTTGAGTTGACCGACGATAATTTATAAGTAAATGGAAAAACTAATTGTGTTCTTCAGGTTTAAAAACAATAACAGAAAGTAAAGTATGTTTTTGTATTTTTACATATAGTAAGCTATTAATACTGATCTAAATTTACATCAAATACATGTATGCATCTAAAATCATATTTTACCACTGAATCTATGAGAAATTTTGTAGAAAATCTAGATAGATATGTTAGAATCCGTGACATATAATGAAATTTCTTATCTTTAAAATGAAAATAAATAGACCTGAAATGTGTTCATTATCTTGTCTTCTAGTTATACAAGTGAAAAGCAATGAAGGTTCAAGCTCTGATAATTCTTTTCGTAGTACAGGTAAATCTAAAACAGTTATTTGTTTAAAATTATACTTTTGTACTGAAAACAGAGTGTAAGTGTTGTCATTCTTTTTTTCAAGATTTTTATTTCAAATAGTGTCTTCTTATACAAAAATCGAAATGCTTTACTTTTTTCTCTGTATTCAAAATGCGATCGTGTCGTAATGAAGGTCTATAGTAATTTAATATTGATCGTTTGCACTCATACCTCATCTTGGTATAGGAAATCATATCACATTATTTGTTTTCTATATTAGATCATAAATATGGTAATGTTTACTTACTGCTATCAATCTGATATCTCGACACATTTTGAATTTCGTCAAAAAAGCATTTATTAAATGTTTGCCAAAATGTTGTTATATTACTAGAACACCACTTCTGCGCATTGTAAGTCCGTGGCTGAATTGAAATACCTACGTCCAATTTTGTTTTTTGATTTTAGTATTCGTATTGTCATCTGATACAGTTATGTCGATTTTAAGGTGCACAGTTTTCTCTGCTGTCAACATCTTTTTGTTTAAACCCGTCCTAGTGCTGTTTATATATTTTACTTTTTTATTTTTGAGAATGAGCGAATCAGGTGGGTGTACGACGTTTGTTGGTTTATTTTATCATATTGTACTTATTGTTTTGCGGGACGGTTAACGTTCTGTTAGTAAGATATGTCACGGCCAGGTTAGTAAACTTGGTAACAAAAATGCTCACATTCAATCTGTACCGATAAAAAGTATTAAATGTAATCCTTAACCATGTTTACACCACGACCCATATTAGTGCTCATATTAAGGAGGAAGATATACGAAACACAAACACTACAACTAGAAGCTATATATGCGATATATATTATTGCAAACTCCAAAAGAATGGTGACGTTGCTTCGTTAAACTATCAAAGTCAACGTAGCGTAGTAAAGAGGACGTAACCGCTGTTTCGGAGTTAGATATTATTGGTATCGGATTTGACCGGAACTTGCTAATTATAAATAATATTAATTTTATAGATAACATACGGGTTTGGAATGGTGTTATTTTTAATCTACGACATTGTCATATATATAAGTAACTAATACTAGTTTATATACAAATTTCTGTTCTTAGATTCGTTGCTTTATGTCATGCCGGTTAACAAATTGGACCTCGTTATTTTAGTAGTATAGATGTCTGCCAAGAACAGTGTAATGTGATACGCATTACCACCAACTTTGTGTAGTTGCAGTCAACGTTTCAGTAATCATTTAAAGTTTGCATTCTGTATAATGAACTAGTATTGCATAAGAATAGTAAAAACAGTATTGTTTTTGATGAATTGTCAGTGTGAACTAAAGTTAGGCATGCCCCCCCCCCCCCCCCCCCCCCCCCCCCGAAAGTCAAATGGTTCATGACTATGATATGAGAGAATTTTGTTATGTTCATGTCATGTATCTATTTGCTGCGATTACAAAGAAATTCCAACATGAACAATGAAGAGCATTGAAAAACAAACATGGCGTCAAATACTGAAGAGTGTGAGCACAACACATTGATGACGAAAAGAAATGTTTAAATTTGCCTTATAATTCGGTATCTTTGTTAAAATTTGTCATAAAGCGCAAAAAAATATAAAGCTGAAAATTCATAATAGTTAAAACTGTTATATGTTTCCCTTACAATGTTTCAGGTTTCTTCTATGACAACAAAAGAACCAATTGAAAATGAGAGGTTTAGATTCAGATATGATCCACAATCGGTACGTACTTTTTATTTTATCATTAGAGATTTTTTGTGTCAATTAACGATTTTAAAAGTTCTGAAAGATGGACACATTAATAAGCGTTTAGAAATCAGAAATCAGAATTTGCATTGGACAAGAAAGTGTACATTTTTGTATTTTGAGACACAAACTATTTAAATCTCAATGAAATGTATTATGATTTTGCAAGGACAAATTCGAAACTTTTTTTTAATAAAAACAATAATGATTGCGTTGTGAATATTTCAAATATTTATGACGTATGGAGAATGTTTTACTCCTGAGTCATGTGAATTACTATTACAAACATCTCGTATTTACCAAGGGTTTGCTCAGTTGACATAACATGTATATTGATTTACATAATATATTGATTTTTCTATTTTTATCACAAGTCATTTTTGGGGTCCTTTATAACTGACTGTTCAATGTGAGCGAAGGCTCCGTGTTGAAGACCGTACTTCAACCTATGATAGTTTACTTTTACAAATTGCAACTTGGCAGTCATTTCACATCTGCTTATATCTATTTGAATATGTATATAAACCAGCAGTAGATAACTTATAATCAATTTATTGTAAATTTATTTTAAAATAAGCAATCAGGATAAAACAAAACACACAAAAAAACAAGAATAATTGGATTGAGAGATACCTCAATTATTGATAATAATTGATAATTCCACAGTGACTTCAGATGATGAAAAAAGTAAAGTCACAAAAAATACTGAACTCCGAGCCTTAAAAGCGCTGTTCCATTGCCTTTTGTGAGTTTAATTGTTATTAGTTTTTCGGTTTTGCTGTGCATGTTCTGATCTTGTATCATGGATGGATATTATTGGTGTTTGATTTATTAAATCGGAAGGGGGCACTGTCAAAGAATTTGCTGCTTCAAGTAGGGCATTATTAAAGAATTGTATGCTACAAATAGGGAACTTTTAAAAAGGATTGAATAATCATATCCAGCAAATCTTTTCTGTATTTATATAGATGATACTGATGGCAATTAACCATCACAAATGTTATCTTTACGCAACATCCGGTTCCGAGTCTACAGATGTTCATACCACTACTGGACTTCATCTTTTGGAGGTAAAGGCATATAGTTATGTATATATATGTGTGTGTATGTTGGACAGACGAATTGCCATGTCTGTATGGCAATGCAGATTGTCACATTGATAAAAAGAGTTAAAAAACTTGAATGAATTGAATATTCATAAGGTTATGTCGTTTCTTCCATTCAGTAATCGCTGAAATTCTTAAACTTCATAAAACAATTATTATTTTTTTATCTGCACTGGTTGTTGGTGCTGTGTTTATACAAATGGGTATATGTACTAATCGAAGTTAGACATGCTGGTTTGAAATCTCGAAAGAAAGGTAAACGCTGACTGTTTCAACTAAGAAACATTTTGATCGGTAGTTGTATCTTTTATTATTATTTGAAGGTTTTTTTTTATCTCTGTAAGTTTAATACCAACTACATTTGGATGGTGGAACTTAAATCTGATATATAGTATTGATTGTAATATAAATATTGCTTCTTATATGCTGTTGTCTCATGAAAAGCACACAACATTTTTAGTTTATCAAAGATTGATCCATTTGTAAATTGACTGTTAGTGTTCAATACGACTTTCAACAAGAACTATCAGATAAAAAATGTCAGTTGTTATTGGTTGAGGGCTCATCGGGAATCATATATCTGCGGCAGGATAACTTGCAATATATTCAACCAAGATTAGAATCAAAAACATCTGTCAAGTGCATTTATCACAAATTGCTTTAACTTGGAATAAACTATTTCATTTTAGATTTCGTTTATATTTTAGTTTATTTTCTTCCCCTTTTGTCGGTATCTTCTTATTATTCGTACGGACGTTTAGGGTGACTTCCGACACTAAGGGAGATACCAACGTTATACATAAAATAATTGTTCATGGTTTTTTTTTCAGTTGAAGATAATTACTCTTATTGACGATGATACAGCGACGTATACTTCTATTACTCACGATGCTTTAAAAGCGGAGAGCAAAGTACTTGGTCATGTCTGTCATAATCCTAATAATACAATTTACCAACTGACTGTACCTAATTCATAACCATGTTTGTTTGCATTAAATTATGTCACATCTTAGTTTTTTGTACATGTATATTCTTAAGTAGACTTAGGTTATAGGGAGGGTTTGGATACTCTAACATGTTTAACCCCGTCCCATTATGTATGTTTGTGTCCAAAGTAAGGAACATGTGAATCAGCCATTGTCATTTGTTGTTGTGTTACATATTTGTTTTTCGATCATTTTTGTTAACATAAATGTGGCCGTTTTGTTTTCTCGTTTGAACTGTTATACATTTGTCATTTCATGTCATTTTATGGCTGCATAAACTGTACAAGCTTTGTTCATTGTTGAAGACTACACTGCTATCTATAGTTTTTAATTTCTGTGTCATTTATATGGTCTTCGTTAACACTTGTGAAGAGTTGTATCATAGAAAAAACACCACATTTTCTTTTTTTATACAAGAGTTAATCATGCTTTCAATTTACATAATTTTATGTAATATAAACTTGTGGAAGACAACGTCAACCTAGCGTATTAGCATGTAAGCCTATAAGCCTATCACCGTAGATTACTTTTCAAAATCACTTTGTCAATTATTTTGATACCCTGTAAGATTTTCCCAACTTCAAGGTATTAGGCATACATTGCATTTACACCCATCTTCCATTTTAAGCCATGTAGTCCATTTTTTAATTCATTTAACACTAAATATCCCAAAACACCATAGTACAAGAATCGATACGGACGTTGTTTTATTGGTTGGTATCCGCCCAGTTTATTTTTTTTTCTTTTTTTGTTACCTTTATTTTGCATCTAGTACTTTTAATTCAAAATCACTTAATGAAACAATGGCGTTGTGAAATTATTTTCGATTTATGAGTTTGACTGGTCCTCTGGTATCTTTCGCCCCTCTTACATTAAACCCGAAAGTTTATATTGTATTATATATTATATTGTTTATAAATGTCCGCAATCAGTATTCTGAATTTAGTTTGAACTCTTGACCTATATTCCTATTGTGCTTATCTAATCACGAACTATTAATTCATTCAATTGACACAATTGACACAGAATAGTCAATCAAATTGTGGTTCATAATGTATGATTGTCTATAATTTCAGGACTTTATACATTATAAATTTTATAATATTTTTTCAGTCACTACATTTTAAACTAAATACTACGGATCTCATTTCGGTTCATTCAATCTATCATATGTCAAAGACTACTTAGAACATGCTTTTGGTAAAATCATTTATTAAGGTGGTACCTAACACTACAGGGAGATAACTCTGTAAAATTTGCTAAACGTTTTAATTACGTTGTGTTGTTAAGGGATTATTAAGCTTCTCAATGATCAAAATTAGTGTTTTTCAAACTGCTATATAACCTTATAGTCGTTTTTGTAAATAACAAATCCAAAATTCATTTATTTTTCGGAATGTGTAACATTTATTTGTATAAGCTTTAGTTCAAATGCGATACAGAAAGGAGTTGTTGTCCAATTAATGGAACCCAATCAGAAAAGTTCGAATTGTTAATGGAAAGAACATCATCAATTTATCTGAAAGTGAAATTAAATAACCTAGCTTCTTTGATCTTCTTGTTTTTGACAAGTGTTTGAAGGAACTCCGATTCATATGAAAATAAGAAGAAGTCAGCAAGGAGAGGCGCGCAGTTAGTTCCCATAGGAATGCAGACAATTTGTTGAAAAAAAGTCTTGTCGATAAGAAACTCCAGCATACTGACCACTTGTTCTTCTGTGTAGCATGTTTACCTTTTTGTTTGTCACTATTAGCGAAATCTGCCTTATGAAATCCAAAAGCAATAAATTTATAGCGTATGCTACCATTTTTATGTTGAAAGGCATTGTGGATTATTTCTTTTAGACAATTTTTCAATTTCACATGGGGAATGGTGGTATACAGGGTTGAAAAATCAAAAGTTTTGATAGAACTAACTTCAGAAAAAGACCGAGATCTAAAATTGTCTAGAAGTTCTTTAGAATTTTTAAGAATCCACATATGGTTTATACCACTACGCGAGTAAACAGTTTCACAGTATTTCTGAAGACCTTCTTTACTGAGGATAGAATTTTAATCAATCTAATGGACAATTCTTTAGTGGAACATGAAGATGATCCAACAATATGCCGTTGTTTGTACGGAATTTTATGAAGCTTTGGTATCCAATACAAACAAGGCAAGTCCTCCGATTTGGTGTTCAATATAATGTTTATTGAAGCCATGAAGGACTTATGATTTGCTAAAATCTCATCCTTGTCAAATGATATGTCTTTGTATGTGGGATTACCTGAGTGCTCCTTTATACCCAATTCTTTTACAAGACATTCGTAGTAATACGATTTACATACAAAGACAATATTATTTGAAGCTTTGTCAGCAGGAACAACAACATACTTATCATGAAGAGATGATAGACATTTCATGGCCTCTTTGTCTCTGAAAACGGACTTTGGTCGATCGTCGTTCACACAGTTTTTCAACTTGTGAATGCGACGTTTTATCAGAGACCTGACAGTTTTCACCCATTCTGACAAAGTGTCCAGTTCAACTTCTTCTCGCTTAGCCAATGCTCTGGCGTAGTGCTCAATAAAATCCATAATTATTTTGAAATTATGGTTCCAATTGATGTGTTGGGGTTCTTTAAACTTAGGACTATGAGAAATCACCTTTCGGAGATTTTCATGTTGAATTATGTTTAGATCTCCAGTTATAACATGACCAGAGGGGCTGTAGTTATAAGGCGAGTGTGAACAGTCACATGTCGGAGGGTTTTTTAGGTATTGTTCTAAATCAAGGTCCTGCAATGCTTGTTTATAGTTAAATATTTTAGGTGCAATGGTTGTGGTGTAACTGTAGGATACAATAGGAACAGAAGGCGAAATATATTCTGAAGGTTGAATTATTTAACATAATTTGAGACTGTTGTGGTACAATACCATCTCGATGCCCAAAATACAAAGAAGAAAATAATCAAATCGTCCATTGGATTTATTTTGGATTTCACTTCTTTTCGTTTTGTTTGTTGTTTTTAATGTGTAAGTTTTTGTCTGGGGGTGTGACTTTCAGTATTTCTGACGCACATCAACTTCTTGTCACTTTCTAAGTTTGTAATAATAAGTTTTTGTAGATAAACATTTTATTGGACAATTTATTTCGTGTTTCTTTTCTTCGTGTTTAGCTCTTCACGTGTTCCGGTACTTATACGTCCGTAGTTTTCGATTTTATTTTATTATATTTGTCCGAGAGCGTCCATGCTATAGGTAAACACCAAAAGCACTGCATATGCATATAGTTTTTAAAGATTCCAAGTAAGTTAATATTTGCATTCAAAGAAATCAATTGAATGCATTTGAATAATGAATCACATTTTGTTTTTATTATGTGAATTAATCTTGATCCATATCTAAACAAACAGAGGATACCAAAAACTTTCATATCCTTCTGGAGCAACTTAGATCAACTCCAGATTTAGTTGTGTGTGTTTAGTTTGTGATACTTAGTCTTTGATATTATATGTTTGGCTTTGTTTCCTATTGTTAGTCTTTTGTCTTTGTTTTTTTCACATTGCAATGTAAATTGAAGATCGAATCATGAGTTTGTGTGTCCCTTTGGTATCTTTCGCCTTATTTATGTAACCTAAATACAATCTATACATTATTTATTGCTTCACAAACTTAAATAACTAAAAAGAAATCGAAAGTATATAAAATATGTCTTGCTTAAACACGTGATTAACTCGAAACGATTGTTTTCATTGTTTTCTTTCTTTAAGGAAGTTCTCTACTCGGTTAAAAAAACCAGGTTTTTCATAACACTAGTACATATTGATAGGGAATAAATTAAGGAACCGAAAGAGGAAAAAATTATATGTCAATCCGCTTGTTTTCGGGAAATTAGACATTGTTTTGGAGAGGAAATGTCATCTCTTGATTTTTCATAGTTTTATCATTGACATTTTTGAGTTCCCAAAAACCTGAGGACTCCGAGAATCTGACAAAAACTCCCAAACATGACATGCGAACATCCTTACGCGTTGACATCAGGACAAATTAGAAACAACAGTAGATCCCTTATAAAAAAATCACGAAAATTCATATAAAAATAATTAAAAGATATACAAATCAAGTTCAAAAACCTAACCTAACAGAATTGCATAAAACAAAATGGAACAAAACCAGGTACGTCATTCTCCGCTATTGATCAATATGAAGAATAAGAAGAATTATGATTAGTTGTTAGTAGTTAGTTATAAGACATTTCTGAAACCCTTGTTCTTGTTTTGCGATACTTTTTCAAATCATGCTATTCTAGCATTGAAGTTGCATGGGAACAAAATATGAACGCAAATGGAGCAAGAAGTAGTAAGAACAGAATAATTATAACTATTTTTTTCGAATCTTTAATACGTTTTACGATAATTTTTCGTATTGGGGTATTTAAGCATTGACGTTGCCAAAGAACCCATTTTTAGCCATGGCGTTGTCAGTTTGTTTTGGATTTATGAGTTTGACTGTCCCTTTGGTATCTTTCGTCCCTCTTCTATGAACAGATTAATAATAATGCTTGTCTTTCAAACGGACTTTGATGGGTTACAGCCGGTTAAACGACCCTCCATCTTAAAGAGCCATCGATTATCTATAAAAAGGGTAATGCATTTGTCAAATGTTTGTTTACCAGGACTAATAACAATGAAAACATAACTGCCACATTTATTATGGAAATATTTAGTGGATCTGAAGATGATGAGATTATGTCATGTGTAATCATTTCTATAGAGATTCCATAGTCTTTAAATGAGGCTCTTTTGGGCAAAGCCTTAATCATAGTTGCATAAATGTACTGTTCCATTGACGTGTTGATCTGTAAAACTCGGGTCAACCTGTTTGAACCTCCAGCTCCTATTTTATCCTAATTCTTATCATGTCAAGTTCGTATAACAATAAGTATACAGTTAATAACGGGTTGAATCTTATAATCAGAAATTAATTGAGGTTATTAAGATCAATACAGATATGAACAGAGAGGAAAGAAAAAAACTGGAAGTTCTATTAAAAAGACAATACAATGACGAACAAGAGAAATAAATACATGTACAGTGTAACCTGTGTATTCAGACACATTTAGGGATTTGAAAAAAAATTGTCGGATTAAGCAGGGTGTTGGGATTCTATGTTGGTTTATTTTCTGCAAGGATAGGCTTATTTTAAGACCATGAAAATGTGACTGTTGGAGCACAATGTTAATATACTCAGGTGTCGGACCAGACAGGTTAGACTGTACTGCTCAAAGTGCAACGAAGACGCAAGTTTGAGCTCTTCTAACCCATTGTTTCAAATGAGGAAAATAAGTATGAAGAATAAAAATAGTCGTTATGGTCACCAATGAGACCACAATCTACCAGAGCCTAGATAGTATTCTTGTCAGCAACTAAAGGTCTTCGTACGATTTGTTTCGTTCTATTATCACCTGTGCAAATATATCAGATGTTTCATAATTCGGAGACGATTCTAATTTACAGACACCAGATGCGAAAATTAGTGTATGCAAATTCATTAAAAAAAAGACAGGACAGGAGTTTTCATTAAAAAAAGGGGGAGGGGGGGGGGGGGGTGAATGACCAACTTGGCAAAAAAAAATCAAGGATAAACTAATAAAAAAGCAGGACCGAATAGAGTAAAAGATAAAAAAAAAAAAAAAGCCAGGACAGAAAAAGAAATGCAACACACATTTTTCATTCTTGCCCCCCACCCTTCCTAGAAATCAAATGGTAGCTCCCTTATATGAACTGTATAAGTTTATGACAGAAGGACAAGATTTAAGAAATACGACAGATAACATAGAGAAATGATTTCAATCAGTGAAACGTGTATTCACAATTATGAACTTCTATTTACCAAACTGTTTGTACTACTTAACTTAGTAAGATAAAGAACGGGTCAGTTATTAAAAATTCTTGTATAACCATTATATAACCATGAATGTGGTATGGACTCAGCTCATTGTTTAAGTCTGTAAATTGACCTATAGTTGTTAATTTCTGTATCATTTTGTCTCTTGAGAAGAGTTGTCTCAATTGGCAATCATACCACATCTTCTTTTTTATATTTACCAAATGTATATTAATCATTGAGAGGAAAATATCTACACCATGCCATGCGAACTGTCTGATCGTCTTAACGCTAAACCATTTTAGTATGTGAGCCAAAACTATTTGTATGATATACTAGTAGTCCTTTTTAAAATTATATGTTTTACATGCATACAAAATATTAAGATGTAAGCACAACATACGGATTTTATGTGTTTCGTCGTGATGGAATTTAACCGTTTTGATTTGATAGTACCTCTTGATTATTACGATTAAGAAACAAATATCTCTTAATTGAATTATAAGCCTTGCTGCCGCAATGCTGAGTTCAATCCGAAATTTCCTATAAAACTTTGCGACTTTAGAAGAGACGTACAGAACACAAAACCTTAAGATAAAGATAATGCAACCCGAATCAACAAAGGTAAAACAATGAACCTAATATATTATTCAATAGCGGATCAACAAAGATTTATTTTCAACCTATTACTAAACGTAAGACCAAAATTGTATTTACCTAATACTTCAGTAACTGAGACTAGCAATACAACTTTGGAAAATTAGGTTTATAAAGATTTTCAACTTTTTAACATGTTTGCATTGCACTGTTCTTTTTTTCGAATACCACTGACTAGTGTGGTGTTGACAGGCAACATTATAAATCTGCATACTAAAATACTAAGCATGTTATATTTGATGAAATTTTATTTAAAAGTTGAGTTTGAAAATTGTTGGGTGGGCGTTATGAGCTGTACACAAATGAGACTGTGTTTTGCTTAGAGTTGTCATATCAAGTGTGGTCATTGTTGTATAAGTTGCTGTTTTGTCGTCAATCATCTTAATAACAGTCATCTGAAATTCAAAAATTAAGTTAGACATGTTACAGCATACATCTATCTGTGCTCGTGTAATATATATAACAATATCAAGAGTACAATGCACCGTAGTTGACAAAGTTGTCATTTTCTCCTAAATAATCTATGACGTGTGCTTACTAATTGCTTTTGGGGAAAGCGGGGGGGGGGGGGCAAAATTAAAATAATAAAAGCTTAACTACACTCCGTTTAATTGTGCAAGTATGTACGTACCATATCATAAATGATATTTTAAAATGGGTTGATTAGTGCATATCTTTATTGTTTAGGTGAAATAAAGTCACTGCTACGTGACAGTTTTGAGTTTGTAAAATTGTGTAGATATCTGTTATATTATCGAAAACTTTGTTGCTCTCTAGAATAACTGTTTGTTGTTCAGTAGTTTTGTTTTTGTAGTTGCCTGGACGCATAACTCGTATATTAATGGATATAAGTTTTTGCTTTATGTTCTTCTATTTAATACGTTTAGCTACGACTCTTTAAATCTACATGTGCAGTCACAATCTTATATTTCGTACCATACGTCATTTCTTTACTCTTAAATTATACTATCATGATCATCGTAAGTTATAAGGTCATACAAAGATTTACCTCATCATCTTCGATTAAATGACTTTTGTTGTAATTACGGAACGATGACTAACTTAGCTTTACTTAACTTAACAATGACTTTCTTGGTTTCACTTATTACAAAAAATATACAAACCACCTTCATCCAAAAGATACAAAGCCTATGCTCCTTTTTAAACGGCGAATTCATTTTGGTTCAACATGTTCATGAGATTTGATTGTTGATAACTGATTGTTCACAAATGTGTTGTTTATATATGTTTATGTAATTTATTTTTGTTTGTCATTGGCTTAAATTTTTTTTTAGTTATCGATCGGAACTACATGTAGATTTCCTCATGGCAGTTTTATCTTGACAGCCAATACAATACTTCCATGATTTCACAATGACAAATAATTAACGACCGTGCGAAATGATTTACGAATATTTCAAAGTATTTGCTGTAATTATTCTTGTTTATGTATTTATCGTTTCAATGGTTACGACATTGCAACATTTTGGGTACTTTGCTAATTTGCATAGCGGCCATTTTGCCTTACCATGAAATAACAGAATACATGCCCCTTGAATATGATGCAAATATGCCAAAACTTGCATCGAAACAACAATTTGTCTGCATATATTTAAAATGTACATGCTTTTTAGCTTCTGTCCGTGTGAATCCATATGAACTTTGTCTATTTTGAACACTTTCGGCCTTTTTAGGAAGCATAATTGTACATGTTGTAGTATATTTTCTTTATAAATTAAGGTATTGTTCATGAATTGTTTGCATTAAAGGAAACACCTTGTTGGTCAAATTCTGTAAAAAAACATGATGATTTCATCCTTCTCATTTCGTAAAAGTTAAAATTTTAAGCATTCTCCCTTAATACAATTAATACACAACATTTTTGAAAAGTGCACTTTTGTGAATATCCGACAACGGAAGTTTTCAAAGTCATATTAGTTTTAGATCCAAGACAGAGAGGGACTAGATTATCCGCAAAATCGATATAAATAATATTTTCAATATATAACAAAGGGAAGTAATTCAATCAAAAGGACAAAAGTCACGTGGTGCAAATCATATGAATAAAGAACCCATGATTTGTCCATATGATGTAAATTGTAAAATCATTTAACATGTTTAAAATACATTCATGGAAACAGATGGAAATACCTCTATAGTATGTAATCCATGTGCAGTATGTACTTCTGTTAGCTCAGAACCTGTTGCCTTATATACATAACATATATGACCAACTTTTGCCACTACAGTACTCTGTAAGTAAAACATCGTATTGTAATAATAAATAAAGCCACTGTAAAAAAAAGAAATCCGCTATAAAATCATCCCGCAACAAAATATCAACAAACTTGTTGCTGTAAACCCCTTGGAACAAAAACTATTCACGTGATTATCTTGGGTAAAAGATTACTAGAATATACAACGTCTTAAATATATCAAACATTCATTACTGTGGATTCATTATTATTCTTGGATAGCAGTTTTCGTGATTTTCGTTGGACAGTTGAACCACGAATTTGAATATTCAACGAATAGCAAATTTTCTATAAGGTTGTATACAAACTTCGACAAAACCACGAAATGAAATACCCTAGAATATACAACATTTCCTCAATCCACGAAAGTTGATACCCACGAAAATAAATGAATCCACAGTATGACTTTTAAAGATAATCTATCGATTAATTGGCCATTTTAGAATATAAAGGCCTATGGGTAATTTCATTGTTCGAACACAAAAATAAAAATAAAGTTACGTCATTAGTTGTATTTCCATTGTATAACTTTTAAACAAATTACAACGTTTTGATGTACGCTTTTGAAAATATCACCTAGAAGGCATTAGATTCTGAAACGCCTAATTGAAAACATGCCACTCACCAGAAAATCGACTTAAAGATGCTAAACAAAACGCAAATACAAGTCCCTTTATATTGAACTAAATTGCACCTATTTTCCTATTGGTTAGTTACACTGTAGTATTAGTTAATATAAACTTTACCGAAAGCGGGTCATATCTGAATGCAAATGTTTCATGCACTGCAGGTGGATGCGTTGGTCCAGAATGGTGTCCATGATGTTTGGTTGTCATGGCAAAAACCTATAAATGAATAAAAAAAAAAACATTCATCAATGCTTCTGCGTACAGGAGTAGTTGTAGTCTTTGTCGGTATATCAGTTTTCTGTTGTTTTTGTCTTATTTTAGTCTTAATGTAGTATATTGTACTCTTCACCTTGTATATCTTCTAACTGTATAGATCATTTGTTAATATTTAAATTTTTATTAAACTGGCAGTCATACATGTTTGTATATAGTACATTTAAAAATGATCAATATGGTTCTTTTAAATGTTTGAAATAACTTAGAACGGGTTAGAAAAAATACGATTTTATTCATGTTATTATGAAAAAGTACAATTTCTACTGTACAGTTATTACTTGATTTGTGATCACTTGACTGGTCGGAGTTTAACCGGTTCGCTTATTTAAGAACAGTCCATCTATAAGCCAGGTGCATTGGGATAAACTCGTCTATGCCGTTTCCAGTTAGTAGTCCCATTTCAAACACTCAATTCATTTGTATGTCCGTTTGGTGATACTGACAAGTTGTATAACGGCCATCATCCTTATTACACACATCTTCAAATAGACTGTCCTTATGCAAATTAAAGCGTAGGCTCCGACCGATTAGTTGAAATAACATTGATAAAAACGATGGTAAGCTTAAAAGCATGTGAATGAAGATACCTGTAATCAAATGTTCTTCAAGTGAATCCTTGTTAATTGCCTTATGGGAAAACAAACATGAAGTTGGCTTGAGTTCATGATTCCAATAATGGTCAACAGATCATAATCGGAAAACACTTTTTGAAATTTATAGAGTTTTAATGTCGTTACTTAGTTTACAATCCTAATAAGTTTGATATTGTATTTGATCGTCTAATTGTTTTGATTCGAGCGCCAATGGCGAGTCTTATGGAAAAAAACGTGCGTTTGGCGTTATAAGTTATAAGTCTTGTAACTTTCATGAGCAGTGTTAACTTAATTCAAATTATTAAATGTTCTGAAATGTATCACAGGAGCACAATATTCGATAGTTTGAGGTGTAATACCACGAAATGATAGTACGTCACACCTGGTCCGATCCGCACAAGGGTAGAACAAAATATCCCCTTGAACTTGATGTTGTTGGAAATTAATCATACATTTCAATGCAGTAAAACATCTCAGAGTCATACAGTGTGTGTATATATCTTTTTCGTGTTTCTATAGAATATTTTGGAAACTTGAGGTTGCATGATTACTTTACTTGTACTCCGGAATAAAATGGATGAACATTTGATAAGTTATCTTCCAGTGTAGGATATTTTCTTATATGTAATGCAGTGTTATGTAAAATCTTGTCATAGTACTGGACAGGATAAAATTTTATTCATCCCATGTATTTCTTCATTTAAAACAAAGATAGATTCTGCACAGTTTTTTTTTGTTTTTTTTTAAAAAGTGCAAATTTAACAAAGACTTAAATGGGAAATTAATGGTGGTACAATGTAGTATACATTATGGAGACAAAACGCGTTCTGACGTTATGAACCATACGCCTTGTATCTTTAATGAGAGTTCAGTTACTTCAGAACATCAAATATTCTCAAAGCTTACTCCGAAAATTTATTTAAAAAAAACAAGATTCGTGAGTTCGAGGGGCAAATAATTACTATTAGTGGTTTTGACACGAAAGACCTTTGTTTGTGTCATCTTTCACGGTAAATATCAGGTTAAAATGAATTAACAATAATAATAAGATGAAGTTTGTTAAGAATAATGCTTACCTGAACTATGAACAATGACAAGACTACTGCTACCTTCATTTTGTAAATGATCTGCTGCTCGTATGACAAATGTGACTATGGAATATGTTAAGTCTTGATCTTATTTGCAGCCAATTTATACTTTTCGAATAAGGTTATACAAGGAACATTCTAAATATAGGCATATGCATGTAGTATAGAATTCGATTCTTTATCGGTAAATCTGGTTTTAACTTGTGAGTTCTGACCCGTACCACACATTGCACTTCTTATCAAGTAAGATTTATGAAAAACAAGGACAAATGGTCTTTAATGGTTACTATCTATTTATAATTTATTTAAGAACTGAATGGTTCTTTTTGTAAATGTATTGTGGTGTAAAAGCGTTGATTGGTACATTGTGTATGAAGCGCAGGAGCATTCAATACTTATTATAGGAAGTTATGCTAGGATCTTGAAATTTTCCCTTTTTTTACCTAGATGCACTCTATGCTGAATGTTACAATTTATTGTGAAATGAAGGTTAAGGTGGCTCGGGACTATTCGACAGCGCATAATTTCACGCATGAATTACAAAAGTATTTGTCGTAATTTTTTTTAATATTTTGATTGATCAGAAATATTAAATAATTGTAGTTATGTGACTAATAGAATATTTTCGTTATTATCGGTATTTTTTAAAGGGTCAAAATGACATTTCACCCATTTTTACCATTTTCCCGCCAAAATTTGGGTTGTAAGGCAAAATATTTTTGTTTCCTTATCGGTGACCTATGTTTTTTTATTGGCTCATTCTTTGAAGCTGTATTCCAGCTTTTCATATTACAGATTTGGAACAATTGTCATAGAACGTTTTTTTTGATATTCCGAAAAAAATATGTCAACACCTCTATTTCCCCTATCATTTCATTGAAAAATGGTCCCTTTTACATACCTGTTTAAAAGAACAATTTTGAGCTTAAATGGTCCGTGACCCCCTATTTTTTTCGACCAATTTGATTCATTTTCTTTAAAGAATAAAATAACCAAAAATACGGCACTTCTGATAGAAACTTCGAATACGCCCGAGCCACCTTAAGTTACTTTTATCAATTGTGACTTATTGCTGCAGCACGTTTTGTAACGGATTAAGCTAGTGAAATAAAATGGAATAAGTAACCATCCAGCAACATGTAGCTGCATCCATATTTTTTATTTTAACATTTTGAGGATTTTTGTGGGTGTTTTTTTTTTATCTTTTAATGCTTGTTCCTGTTGTCATTGGAACGTTAAGCCTTCTTCAAATTTTGATTTTTTACTTTTCTATCTATATCTTTTTACTATTTGTGGATTCTTATAAATTCTATATATAAATTTTAGACTATTTTAAATCTCGGGTCTATTTCTGAAATTTATTCTTACATACTTTTGATTTTTTAACCCTGTATGCTAACATTGCATATGTAAATTTTAAAATTGTTTGTATGCACATTGAACGACAAATCTATGTGAAGTATAAAATTTTCTGACGTCAGACACACAAATCAACTAATGTGTTTGTAGATAGATGTTTTGTGTTCTGTTAAATTGTTCCTTTTAAAATTGTTATACGATGATGACTGATGTATCCATATTTTGACTATTTTATTTATTGTGTCTGTTTAGTTAACGCATCAATGTAAATATAACGGAATTTGATGAAACTGTCATCAAAGTGAGAGGGTTAGCGCTATAAAACCAGTTTTAATCTACCATTTTTTACATTTGAAAATACCTGTACCAAGTCAGGAATATGACAGTTCTTGTCCATTCGTTTTTGATGCGTTTTGTTATTTGATTTTGCCATGTGATTATGGACTTTCCGAATTGATTTTCCTCTAAGTTCAGTATTTTTGTGATTTTACTTTTTGTTATATTGTTTTCACTTCGACTACAAAAAAAAACGCGTTAAATCAAACCTGCAAATCATTCCTGTTTATTCCATATATAATTTAAAAACTGATAGTCATATGCATTATTATGGAACGAATTTCTACATAATATATAATAGGTAAACTACTTAACAAGCATGTATATTTACTACAATTTGTGTCCTCTATGCACACTGTTGACATGAGTTGCGAATCCATAACATATGATCGACCCGAAATATTTCATCCAGTGAAACTTTAGAATAGAGAAAGGAAATTGAGAATGTGTCAAAGTGACAAGAACCCGATCAAAGAGCAGAAAACAGTCGAAGGCCATCATTTGGTCTTTGACACAGCGAGAAAATCCCGCATAGGGAGGTGACCTTCAGCTGTCCCCTTAACAAAAGTGTGTGCTAGTTCAGTCAAAATAGACATTACAGTTAAGTACAAAACATACAAATAAACTACTTTTTGGGGTAAAAAACATACAAGAAAAGCCAGAGTCTACTGACTTATGATATGTGCGTAAAAAACGCAATATTTGCTTTTGTATAACTATCATGTTTTCTTTACGAAGTTTACAGAATGTGACCTTCATAAACAATAACACAAAACCATGGAGCACGTGCAAAAAATTGTGAGATAATAGAGCGATGTTAAATTTTTTCCCCATATTTCAATGCGTTTTTGTTTGTTCAGAAAACTGTGTAGTAACGTGTTTTGACAGGTTTGGTGTAAAAAGTGTGTCTTTCAGAATCAATAAAAGTTATATAGAAAAAGAAAAGATATAAGGTATCCATCCATGACATAGAAACAGAGCTTTTATTGCTGTTCTTCATCTGGGTGATAATGAGGGTTTCAGCATGGAGAAAAAATATTGTCATTTAATTTCCATACTTTTTTATAGGCAAATAGTTTCATTCATTTCTTCACTCATTTATTTATTCCTTCATTTTGATTTGTGGCAAATTAAGCAATTGATATAGAAATACTAAGATAAAGAGGTATGATTGTAAATAAGACACCTGTCCAACAGAAACAATATTTCATAAATAAAACAGTTAGTAAAGGTCATCGAAAGACAAAACAATTAATAGCAGTCTCCAGCTTTGTGACATATATAAACAAATTTAAAGATGTCACACCCTCTCTTACCTAGTGAAACACCTTGACATATAAACAAACTGTATAAATTGTCAATTGAAAATGGCTTCGATCGTTCAAAGAACTCAAAATAACATCAAAAACATCAATATCACAGGGTACCGATTTGAGAGTTACAAAAAACTCGTCTTGTGACAATAACAACTTCAACTCAATTATGAACCGTAATCAAGACGTATTATCAATCAGACTTAGTACACAAAGTGCAAAGACGTCATAGTAAGAGAAAACCATGATCTTGTACATGTGCAATGCCAAAATACAAGTATTATGGGATGGGCTACCGTAAGTAGCAATAACAGTATAGCAATGCTTATTTAGTTACTGCGGATTTATTGTAATTCGTTGGATACCAATTTTCATGAATTTTTTTAATACAGGTGAACCACGAATTTAAATGTTCAAAGAATAACATGTTTTGTACGCTTTAGCAAAACCACGAAATTCAATTTCCACGAACTCTCCAGTTTTCTATTATCAACGAAACTTGGTACCCACGAAAATAAATGAGTCCAGAGTATGTTCTAATTTATTGACAATTCAATATTAATACCAATAAGAACAATATGCAAAGGTATTATTACAGTGCTAAATTGTAAGGCTTTTATAACCGTTTTCCCGTTTAATAAATTTATAAGTCCACATTCTTTGAAAAAGCATCACTCAACATGGAATTTAACAACTAGAAGGCAATAAAGGTTGAGGAAAGAGAACCATATACCATGGTCAAAAGATAGGATTTTTCGCTACGACAACATGACAAATTATAAGTAAAATGATTATGATTATATGGGGCTCTTGTTTTTTTTTTTTGTTTTTTTTTTTTATTTATATACTTTGTTCGGTTAGGATCCCGTGGTTATTTGTATTGATTTAGCTAATAAATTATCTTGTGTATCATATCTTTTGTTGTGTTATTTATTTATTTTTTCTTGCCAAAGTGCTATATTTTATTGTGTTTTTTTGGGGGTTTTTGTTCATGTTTTCGAGGAGGAATTTTGTTGTTGTTGTTTAACTTTGGGGAGGGAGGGATTTGTGATAAAAATGAAATTGATAAACTTCATATGTTTTTATATAATCAAAGTAAATTTTAAAACAAGGAGTAAAATTTATAATTAAACATTGTTAAGTATATTGACATCACTATATTAGTTGAGAACAGGTAGACATGCGAATATTTTCACGTTTATCTATCAGAAACGAGAATCACATTTGAAATTATTTTTTTTTAAAACCACTACGTACAAAGATAATATCTCCTTATCATATGACGTCAATTTAGATATTCAGGTCAGAATTTTCAAAGTAGCACGTGATGTTTAAATGAATTGTTGAAAGTTTTATTATTGTTTGTTTAAGTAAACGTCTATTTGTTAATATTTCATACATATTTAGAAAAACCAGTTTGTTGTCTAAATGGCCATATACCAATTCCTGCACCTATTAGATTAATATAACATCTAACATATACAAATACCTATACAATTAATGTGTACCTAAACGCTTTTAAGGAGGTTTCGTTTCCATAAAGTATTATCATGATGATGATAACTATAGGAATAGTAATATAATTCACGGATGATTTTTTATTTAGAGTACTTTATATCTTGTTGTCAGTCTGAACGTCTTATTGCAATCTTTTAAAGAGGTTCGATTTAATTACGTAGGATCGAGGCCAAGGAACGCAATAAGACCGACACGATTGATCAGATAGAATGTAATAGCTTGAAGTGTGTTGTCCTAACAATGAGGGCTCGTGAATGATTTTATATGCAGGACGGGCATGAAAACAGACCAGATACATAACATCTGAAATAAAACTAGGAAAAACTATTTATGTATGTTTTTAATATTTTCTATATATTTAAGCAATTTTGCTTCAAGTTCAAATGCTATTTTTTTCCTTGTGTATGGTTGTTACTCTACTAGTGTTCAGACTCATCCCTCCATCCTCCGTCGACACAATAATGCAATACAGTGTCCTTTGCAAATCAACTTATACTTTTTCGCGGGGTAAATAAACAGCTCCGCTTAATATTCTGAAAACGTATTGAAAAGATCTTAAAACAAACTGTCTGCTAGAAAAGAGTCGGATCAGAAGCTTTTGTAGATAACATCTCTCTAGATCCAAATTAAATAATGATATGTATGTTATATCAAGATGTAATTTGTTTCCGTGCTATTTACACTGGATTTTGGACCATAGGTGGATCCAGGCAGAACCTTGGTGCCCGGGGTCCCCTAATGGTATAAAAACATTTGGTTAATTATATAGGGAATCACTCAAGCATGACTAGAGCGGGTCCGTCATTAGGTCAGTATGTGCCCCCTTTCCCCTTATAAAAATGTCTAGATCCACCACTTTGGACATTATAAGAGTTAGAATAAAAAAGTGATTGTGATCTGTGAATCTTATTTTCACACATATGTCATTTTCTCGACTGTTTGTACTAGAGAACATGTAGTAGGGACTGGAGGAGGTTTAAAAAATACAAAATATTGGACTAAGAGCACAGAAAAATTTGCAATAAAAATAAAAAAAATAGAGAAGACTGTACTGCTTAAATATAGAAAATAGATACAATAGCCTAGCAAAAGTTAAAGAAAAGAGAATCATGAGCAAAATAAATAAGAAATATGGAAACAAACATCCAAACAATTAAAATGATCAAAGAATGCAATAAGAAAGTAACCTGGAAATTTTCTTTAAATTTGGCATTTTCTGTGCACAAAATATTGTTTCAAAGAAAAAAATAGTAGTACAGATGTAGGTGTAATACATTGTACCATATTAATTTGCGTCATGACACATAAAATGTCTGATTCTCATATGACTAAACGTTAACACCATGTGGATTAAAAGGATCGTCCAAGATATCGAATACTTATCATTTATAGAATTACACGTGAATGATCAGTTTCGCAGACATACATATGAATTGTCTATTTAGACGTACATTCTGGTTAAGGGGAGATAATCCAATTCAAAAATAGTCAGATTGCCCATTTACAAAGGCATCGTACGTTTGTTACGAACTTCTTTTATTCTTTATCAGCCTAGTTGTGAATCGGTTAGATTTTCCCCAAATATTTAGTTGTGTTGTCACTCCTGCGATCTCTCTTTCCCAACGAACTCTTTCAATCTCTTTGAAGTTCCTTCTTAAGACATATAATACATAGAAAACTTTATTTTGATCCGGCATATCATAATAGTCTGGTGAGTTTATTAGCGAATATGGTGATAAGGAGATAGTTTTTATAGTAAAAACCCCGCCCAAAAGCCACACTGACAATAAGGAGAATTTAAATTGCTTAAACTTGCTGTGAAGTAGTGATTTCATGTAAATTCCAAGTTGTTTCTAGAAAAAGCTATGCAACATTATGACTAGAATTTGCAATGTACTATTGCGCTTCCTGTTCCTAACTTAAATTTTATTTTTATGCATACCTTCACACATGGTGCCGCATGGGGAGCAGGATCTGTTTACTCTTCAGGAGCACCTGGAATCACCTCCAGTATTTGGTAGGGTTCGTGTTGCTTAGTCTTTAGTTTTCTTTGTTGTGTCTTCTGTACTACTAGTATTATTTTTCTGTTTGTCTTTTTATTTTAAACCATGGCGTTGTCAGTTTATTTTCTATCTATGTTTTGACTGTCCCTCTGGTATCTTTTGTCCCTCTTTTGTAAACATTTCTACTAGTATATCAGAAGGTGTGGTTTGATCGCCCATGATACTACTCTCCACATATGTTCAATTTTATTTCCATCACACAGCAATTAACGGCGTATTGCGTCAATAATGAGCTAAGAACATACCGTATAAACAGGTTTAAAGGCTCCAAAATGACAAATGTAAAGAATGCATACGAAAAAAATAAAGGCCTTATTTATGAACAAAAATAATGACTGAAAAATAAATATGTAACACAGCATTAAATTTTTCAAAAACCACTGTATTACAAGTTCCTGACTTGGGACTTGCACATACAGAACTTGTCAGGGTTCAACTAGTTAGAAGGCGCCAACCCATCACCTTTACAGTCACAATATGTTTAGCAAAGCACGTTTAATGGCCCTATACAGTATAAACAAATGAAATGAATAATTTCAACATTCTATGTTTGAAATACGTTTTCTTCCTTTTGAAGTACTAACATTCCAGGTATGTTGCCTGAGAGGGAAACACCAGTCTCTTTGGCACATTCTACATTTCCATTCTTATAGTTATCTTGACCGTTAAAAAAAGGGTAGAGGTTATTTGATTCAGACTGGTCGAGTATAATTTTGACACTTGGTAAGTATGGTTTAGGCTGAAAAAATAGGTCGAGTATAGGTCGAGAATGGAATAAGACTGTTTTAGACTGGTCGAGTAATAGTTCAAACTATATTCAATGGCAAAGATAAGGGTTAAGTACGATTCAGTACAGTCGAGTATGGTTCAGAATGGGGTCGAGTAATGTCAAGTAAAAGTCAGACCAATTCAGATTTGGTCTGGTAAATATCAGTACAGTCGTGTACAGATATAGGTCATTTCAGACTTTTACTGGTGTGTAGTGTATGTGAACAATTTCCCATTATCTATGCTCTGAGATTAAATTTAGAAGTTTACTTGCTGACATTATGTAAAATTGAGAATGGAAATGGGGAATGTGTCAAAGAGACAACAACCCGACCAAATAAAAAACAACAGCAGAGGGTCACCAACAGGTCTTCAATGTAGCGAGAAATTCCCGCACCCGGAGGCGTCCTTCAGCTGGCCCCTAAACAAATATATACTAGTCCAGTGATAATGAACGCCATACTAATTTCCAAATTGTACACAAGAAACTAAAATTAAAATAATACAAGACTAACAAAGGCCAGAGGCTCCTGACTTGGGACAGGCGCAAAAATGCGGCGAGGTTAAACATGTTTGTGAGATCTCAACCCTCCCCCTATACCTCTAACCAATGTAGTAAAGTAAACGCATAACAATACGCACATTAAAATTCAGTTCAAGAGAAATCCGAGTCTGATGTCAGAAGATGTAACCAAAGAAAATAAACAAAATGACAATAATACATAAATAACAACAGACTACTAGCAGTTAACTGACATGCCAGCTCCAGACTTCAATTAAACTGACTGAAAGATTATGATTTCATCATATGAACATCAGGCACAATCCTTCCCGTTAGGGGTTTAGTATCATACCATCATAACATATATGAGAAGAACATAACCCGTGTCATGCCAACAACTGTTTTTAGAATAAATGTGTTTAGTTCCGATGCAAAGACCTTATCAGTGATTCAATATTAACGCCAAAATATGCAATCTTTAATGACTTGACAACAGTATCGTAATTATATCCCTTCTTAATAAGTCTATTCAAAGGTTTTGTAAGTTTCTGAGGTGAATACTGACACCTTTGTGCTTTATAAAGAATATTACCATAAAACATTGGATGTGAAATACCTGAACGTATTAGAAGTCTGCATGTGATTATATATAAACATAAATAACTTTCCCTTATCAAATAACCCCGTTTCAGATATTTTATCTAGGATTCCCATGTTGAAACAATATGCACGTTATGTCATTTTCGTACTTATCCACGTGGGTATTGAAACCTTGTTACGTGTCATGACCCATGATAACGAGAGGACAATAACAATCAAAACCAAGGAGTAAATAAAGACTCGCAAAACCAAAGGACATTTACATGAACAGTTATAAATTACGGTAGAAAAATCAATAAAAAAAAATTAAAAAAATTCGGGAAATTTTTCCCGAATTTTTCATTTTACAAATGAACTCAAAATCGTTAACTTTTTTTTCAGATCTACTTCCGTTTCCGGTCTTGTTTGCATCGTTTGCATGAGACTTTGAATAAAATGTATATTTATCAACATATCAACAAATATAGGAAGGAATTCAACACCCAATCATTTTTAATAATTGTTTGATATGAAAAAAACGTTAAGCGTTTCTTTGTTTACATTGAATATGACGTCATAACTTGAATAACGTCACAACTAAATCCCTAACAACAGAACCAATATCGGAAACGTTACGGTATTTCCGTTTTTTTTTATCAACATGTTTGAATTAAAAAAATAATAATACAGACTTTGTCCCCATTCACAGGTAATGCCTGCCTCATATTCATTAAGAAACAACACGAACTCCACTAAAAACGGGGAGTGAAATCAGGTGCTCCAGAAGGGTAAACATCTTTTCTTGTAAAAGCGTAACATTGGAAAACATGTCTTCCTTTGAATATTGAAGACTATTTGCACCCATTCCGTTCATGTTGCCTGAAAGACGTTTGCCTCGCCTATATAAAACACATCAGTATAGCTCCCGAATCCCAAAAGTGCAAAAGCCGTATCAATTCTATATAATTAAAAGTCATTTAGAAAAACGAAGAGCTCGGAAAAGTTGTATAATGAATTGGCGAAGTAAAACAGTATGCATTATTTCATTTTTCTCCCATTTCAACTGCACAACCTCTGCAAATAGGTAATTTGTTCGTACTGTACACTGTAATATATCAATGTCATCAAACCATGCTGATATAAAAAATCAAACAAGACACGTTTATTATGATTAGCTTACACTTGATTGACGAAGATGCTTGAATACTGTCTGTTTATAAAATTTATCATCCGCCAAATAAACAAGTGTTATGCAATTGATCTGATTCATTCATGTAAAATAGATAAGTTTATTACATCGTATATATCTTTTACTAAAACTAACGTAACGGTTGCAACTAATGAAGTGAGATAGATTTATGTAATTATCATACGTTAGGCAATATAGGGAATGTGTACTGACATAACATGCAAAAGTGGTCTCTAAACACATTAACTCCAACATTGTCCAAATGTTAATTATGTGTATTGGCATATACACATACATTGTATGTACTTTATTTTTTTAATTATCATACGTTATCTGTCTGATGTGTCTCACGTTGGACCCTTGCATAACACGAACACATGTGTTTGATGGCTTATATTGGCCTGTATATATATTTATTTCAATTTTGTTCTGCTATTATACCACTTCAATCAAGCTGTATATTATGTATATCTGCCTCTTGTAACAGTGTACACTGTCAGAGTGTATAATAAAACCTTAAAAAATCGTGAAATCTTTTAACAGACATTTCATGTTTATTACCTTTATAGTCACCTTTATAGTTTTGACAAAGTTCTGTTAAAGTTTCTATATACATGATATTGTACAGATATATTTGGAAAATATGTTTATCTTCATTTTATATACATGATATTGTACATAAAATTAAAATAAACATATTTTCTAAAATTATCTGTTTGGATTATTTCTCAATCTGATATTTTAGTACTGTTCAGATTTACATTTGAAACATTTCATCATTGACAATAATAATGCAAAAGTTCTATGAATATTGCCTAAAAGAAAAACAACCGTAACTTTGACACATTCGTCAATTACATTTGCTAATCTATCATGTTGTTCTTATGTATCAAAACTGAATAAAATACTTTAAATCACTAATTATTACGTGCATTTGTTAGTGTGATCATAGAAAAGTTATTGTTATTATCATTATTTAGAAAAAAATATATAAGTATCTGTTTTTGTTTTCGAAATTGCGAATTCTTATTAAATCAGTCGCATTACTCGCATTGTTAAAAATCTCGCAATAGTTTCTGAATTTACAGTAAGACAGATAATTAGAGAGCAATTTGAGAGTGTGACACATTGTGTTAAACCATGCATTCATCATTAGTTTAACTATTGAACCATTTCCCATTATCTCAGCTCTGAGATGAAAATTAGAACTTTACTTGCTGAACTTATATGAATCTAAATAATTAAAACTAACACACAAGAATGAAGGACTTTTAATCATATAGCTTGGAAATGTCCAATATTCTTGAACATGTAATCGTTTCGCATATTTATACCAGCACCTTTATTTATGATTCCCATTTTGAAACAATATGTACGTCATGTCATTTTCTTACTTATCCACACAGTTATTAAAACTTATGTACGTTTCAATATTATTTATAGTATATTTATTTTGATTAATAGTAATGATAATAAAAATAAAATTACAGAAACTTCTCGTTTCTGGTGAATTGCTATTTTTACTTTGGAAAATATGTCTTCCTGGTGATTATGTCAAGTCAGTCCAGTCATGTTCCCTGAAATACTCATGCTTCATCTACAATAGAATACCCTATGAGCTCTCGAATCACTACAATTCAAAGCCGCATCAATTCTAAAATGAAAGGGATTTAAAAAAACAAAAAAATCGAAAAAGCTTCATAATAAACTTACAAAGTAAATCATTATGCGTTATCTCATCTTTTCACAATTCAACCTCTGTAACAAGGTAGTTTGTTCTTAATTTCGATTGTAATTTATCAATGTCATTAAGCCGTGCTTATCTATTTAAAAGAGGCCAACACGACACGTTTATAATGATGAACTAGCTGCTATAAGACTGTCAGTTTATAAAATTTATCACGCGCTCAGTAAACAAGTGTTATTCAGTTGTTCTGATTAATTCACGTAAAATAAATAAAGTCTAAGCTATTAGATATTATACAAAAACTTAAGTTGCAACTTCATTATCATCTGAGATAGTTTTCGGTAATTATCTATGTCAAGCTTTAATCTCATTGATGAAGACTAATACAATGTAGAAATATGAATTGCGCGTAGAAATATATGTACGTTTTCCAGGTATGTATGGTTCAACCAGAAGCTGGTCATATACCATGAAAATGTATACGTACAAGAACCAACGGAAAACGTTTGATATGTATTATTGTCTTTTCCAGTTATAATGGATTTTTGTGAAATGATCTGTCACCAGAAATATTTTCTTTTCCTTTTATTTGCTTGTATTTTTTAAGATCTGGTATCGGCTGATGAAGGAATGCTTATTGAGAAGACACATGCAAGAACAAAAGATAATAAATATAATTTATAGAATCATTAAAAAAAATAGTTCAACAAATGATCAGTATATCTGAGAAAGGTATCCTTAGCCCTTTTATAAGAAATAGTGTCTGTCACTATTCCACATTCTCTCGTTTTTCAATGAGAATCACCTCCCTTCTTCCATTCACGCAGGTCACCTAAAACATTATATTTGCTTTGAATGTTGAACATTCAACAATAAATCATCTTTTTTATAAATCAAATGATACACATAACCAACAATGCAATTAAAAACCTAGCGTCACTATGTAAATGGGTGAATAAAAAAACTATTCAAGTAAGGAACGTGTCGATTCTTACATGTATCGGAACGGAAAATCTAGATGACGAAATTCGAAGTATTAAAATAGCAAGTAATCCTCTAATTCCCCTAACTCCAAAATGAAATACATATCAAATGGTCGACTCCTAGGTATTTTTAATAGATGGCATATACGTTTTTCATATTTTAATTTTTCGGATTGAAAATTAAAAAGAATGAAAATAATTTAATCGTAACTGCTTAAATAGATTTCACAAAATCAAGCACCAGAAGGTTAAATGCAATTTAATCAACGTAATTACAGGGATGTTTATCCTGTTTAATTCGTATACAACACTTGATAAATAGGTAATACATGAAAAGCTTGTAATGCCGACTGATGCTCCCCAAACTTCATATCTATGTTCTTGAAAATGTTTATTAGGTCAATAATTTGAACTACTTTTATGCTTGAAGGAACAAATAACATGTATCTATTACTTATATTTCACCCGTATAGATCAATGTAAACTCATATTAAGACTCTCAAATTATATCCACAATTAATATGACTAAACCAGTACTATATGATCAGGGATATATACATACAAAAATAAACAGGAAATTCGAAACCAAGATTGTAATCTGTCTTCAATACTTTTTCCAGAGTCATAATATGCATTATAACTAGGGATGTCAACGTTTTCAGGAAATACTCATCAAGTATGCGTTGACTTTACTCGTGTTTACATTCAGGAAAAATATCTTAACAATGAATACCCAAAAATATACTTCCATTTTTGTAGTTTAGGTCGTTGTCTTCGCCAAAGGACCACAAAACCACAACATTTTTGTTATTAAACTATCTAAACAAATATCTTTATTTTTACTAAAACCTATTGAAAAATGTTTTTCAAATTCAAACCTGATCAAATAACACTATTTGGTAATCGTAAAACAAAAACGTCTAGTGATCAACAAAGATAAATATACGATGTGTAGAACCCTCTGGTGGTGTTAATCATTCTCAGAGGGTCATCACATGGTACAAAGAATGCTTTCTTGTTAAAAAATATTATCTTGTCAAGTTGCTTAACTTTTTCTTGGCAGAGTTATCTATTAGAATAAGTGTCATTCCAATCCGGCAAGAAACATTTGAGTTATTCATCAAACAACATGTGTTTGGCAGACGAACAACGAATAACGTGATAACTATATATTCCCGGTATTCCATTTAAAGGAGCAAAGTCGTGATGTTTTAAACTTGTTTGTGTAACCTCCTGTCCGATTACAAAAATAGGTTTTAGGTGTTGGCTACATAGCTGTATGTTTATAACATTATTGCACAGAAGAGCCATAAATAAAGCAATATATGACTTTCATTGGAATACTGACTTGCCAGAATCAGCAGTAGTCAAACCTCAAGTTGCTCATTAACAGGAAACACTTCCAATAACTTTATAATAAATGGGCGATGTTGCAATTAAGAAGGAATTTGAATTCCTGAAATACACTTATAGGGTTGCGGTCTTTAATTCATATATGCCTTGAGGAGAATATTGGATGAAAATGTTGCTCCTTTACGTCCTTTCAATAAGCCTATTTCTTTGGATAAATGGATCTAGTTCAGTTGGTTCCGATTCCGAATCTTTGTTGACCTGTTCCAAATTTCATTTTGAAGAAAAAGTTCTAGAAAAACTTGTGCGCTTGGAACATAAAATGGAGATAAACGAAGAAAAAATGAAAATATGGGAAAATGCATTTTCTGCAAAATTGGATAGAATGGATAAAGCCATTAAACAAACAGAGACATTTGTAAAATCAATCCGAGAAAGCTATCTACGGGAACTATCACGTCTTAATGATTCCTTCCTTGAAACTGTGGGAACTTTAAAAATTCAATCGAACAATGAAACCAACATTTATGGCGAAGAGATGCACACCATGTTAGAATCTCTTTCTTCAAAAACAACGGAATTCATCGTTGCTGAAGAGAATAGGAAAAGTGCTCATGAATTAATGCAATACACTATTCATCAAGAACAAAAACGGTTCAACCAATCGTTTGACCGTTTCTTGGAAAACACCAAACACACCTCTAATAAAACGATTCATGAAATGTTTGGAAAACAACAGAAAGGTAGGATGCAATTACAAATATTCATACAAATATTCATACTATCACAGTTCATATGTAGATGGTACGCACGTCATGAGTATCAAATCATAAACCTGATCTTTAGACTAAGCTAGCTATAAACCAAGGTTTAACTCTCGCTTTATTTTTATTTTTTTTAATTCCTGTACCGAGTATTAGGTTTTCCATTTGTTTAGTGGTTGATAAAGTCTAAAGATTGAATTTGACAGTTTTTATTGACTTTCATTTTTTTTTTAATTTACTTTCGAGTCCGGTATTAATGTAATACTTTTTTTACCTTTGATATTGTTATCTTATTTAGAAAATAAGCACACGTATTTATCGTTAGTTTTTTTCTCAATTTAATTGACTGTTTGCATTTAAACGAAAACTACTTCATAGATGTTTGTATTTTCAATTTTAAAAACAAACACTATTGTTAATAATTTAAAAAAAAGTTGTAATAGGAGTCCACCGTTTATCCCTGGACGATTATTGTAAACACAGGGCCCCTTGTATATACTTTCCTGGGTTATACAAGGTAAATTATATTTAGGTGATTTTCAATAAATGTACTTTAAGTCTTTTTTTTTAAATAGATTTATCAGTATAGCATTGACTTAATTTTATGATTTACTGATATCCATTACGTTGACTCTATTGATCATCTGTACTTTAAAAAATATTAATTACTCTAAATATAAGCCCAACAATGTTAAATCAACAAATTTACGCAACCAATTTTTGCTCTTCTCTTCGTAAATTTGCAGATTTGATAGTGTTGTGTTGAAACATGGTATTTAGAGTTATTATGCATGAAATACATATATGTGTTTTTAGACGTGTATCACCTTCAATACAAATCAAATGGATGTATCTGTCATAAAATTGTCACTTGTTTAGACGTTCTTATTAAAAAACATTTCTGTGAATGCATCTTTCGATCTTTTACGTATATAGAAAGAGAGAGATAAAGCGGAGGTTTGTGCGCACTTAACACTTGTTTGTTTTCCATCCTCCTTTTTAATTTTATTTTCCCAGTTTTTTAAGGCCAGCGTAGCTGAAGAGTCGTATAAAATGACACGCACATATGGCTAAGCCAATACAACAAGGGTATAGTAAATGACTTTTGACACAACACATTTTTTTAACACCTTTTGTGTTTGTGTACCAAGTGATGGAATCTGGATTATGTGTTGTTCATTCTTTTTGCCATGCGTGTTATAATACAATGAACTATGTGTATTTTTGACAATTCATATTATCCTCGTTTATGTATTGTACATGTAAATCATAATATATGTCTTTCTAATTATTTGTGAACATCGCGTTGTAAATTCTTATTTTCATCTATTTTAATCATTTTTCACAGGTTTGGAGGCATCCACGAAACGGGACATTGTGGCATTTTCTGCGTACAGAATAAGTAGCCAGACGCTTTCAAGCAATAAAAACAATTTTAAGTTTGACAATGTATGGACTAACATCGGGAATGGATATAATCCAAGTACTGGAGTATTTACTGCTCCACTTCCAGGAGTCTATCATTTTTCCGTAGTTGGTTTGTCCGTTAATAACAAAGACCTTTATCTTAGACTCGTACACAATAATGACTTTACATCACAAAATCTCGTATCTGGTGATGGCGTTAAAACTGGTATGATTGATGTTGTATTTCATTTGCAGAGAAGAGACACCGTTTCTGTTAGAGGATATAGTGGTCACAAAATGTACAGTGACAGTACATTCCATGGTACATATTCTGGATATCTTATCGCATAACCATATACACAGCTAGAAATCTGATTTGGATTTATTTTTCTCGTATTGTAAGAGATATCCATTCTATTATATTTGAATTGTAAAAAACAAAAATTGTAATTGATTGACAAGACTTTAGTTAAATAAAATATCAATTCCGATCGAGTGTGTTGAAGAAAGAACCCTACGCAATTTCGCAACGTGCATTCCGTCTGCAAATTTCAACTTTTATGTAAAATAATTAAAAGATTAAGTCTTCGCCATTTTCTATACCTCGATCCCTCGTCAATTGGACAGGTGTACTAACCATTGACTTAAGAAGTGCATTTCGTTACCTGGTTATCTTGAAATACTTCTGCTGTGTGTCTGTAGTGTTGTTTGTCTAATTTTTAGTATTGACCTTTTTCCTTTGCATATACATTGGAGTTTGTTCCTTTTTACTATGGACATGCATCTTGAATTGTCATTTGTTGAAACATATAAAACAAAAGAATAGGCTTCTAAAACAGAAAGCAAATAGAGTTTGATATCGGCAAAGAGTTGTTGTCTGGGAGAAATTACAATGATTTTTCAATACAAAAATGTATATAACATTTTATTACATTTTTTAAACCACCACTGTAAAAGTGTAACATTAACTGCATGTAGGACAGTTTTGATTAAAAACAGAATTAGATTTAAACTTTACAATTAGGATATTTATGAGTTTATCATTTACCACATAACTGGTTGCTTGCAGAATATACGAGATAGACCAAAAAAACACTATTTTCAAGAGGTCTGTTGTAAAGATTGACATCATGAAAAATTGAATAAAATTTGAGGATGGACCAATAAATGGCCATTATCGCCCCTTGAACTTTTGTCCTTTAACATTTTACTAAACATTCGTAGTCAGGTTTTTTTTTTTATTATTAATTTCATGTGATTAGAGCAATTGACGACAGCAATCAGTGATTATAACGTAAAGCAACAGTAGATACCTTCAAGTGCAAACAAGTTATTACTTATTCTATGAAATTCTCCTAATATATATTTTCTGAATATTTCCATTTGCTAATCTTTTATTGATAGTTTGTACTTAAAAATGTAATACATTGACGTCAAAATACTTAGAATCTGTCATAAAAAGAAGCAAACCTGATTTTTTTACTAACTATTGCATGGTTAACACTGCTTGTTATAATGTGTATCCTGAGGAAAAAGATTAAGCTGACTTAACTACAGGTGAATCAGTTCCCTGATATAACACACTTAAAAAGACAGAAATTGTGGACAAAAAAGAACTAAATTCGCTTACAGTTTTAATTTGTAGTGTTCATTCTATAGTTTTCATAGATAGTGATCATTTAGTTGTTGTTTAATTTTTTCGTAGTTTTGTCTTGCTTTTTTTTAGATATAAGAAGATGTGATAATAGTGCCAATGAGTGCAAAGGAGGCGCCAACCTTCACCCTTATCTGAAATAATAGTATCACGTCGAAACATAAAAAGACAAACCATAAAATACTAATTGAAATGGATGAACTCAATCAAAAACATATTAACAAAAACAAGTAAACATACACTGAACGAAAAAGTTAGATCTATGACACAACGTGAATATAAAATAAATAAAATAAGGGGTGTGAGATTTCATAGTACGAGAACAGAAGTGGATATGTATCGTCATACTAAATACTTATCAGAGGTGTAACCATCAGAGGTGTAACAAGTAAAAATTTTATAAAAAAAAAGGTTTAGTCCAATTGATTGCTGATAGAATTGCTATGACAACAGAAGCGTTATCAGGCAAAAATATGTATTTCAAAGTAGATTTAAATTCTTGTAATTTTCTAATCTAGATATTATCAACTTAAATCTTGATATTAACAGCTTACAACGTGATATTAACACAAACATATTAACTATCAATGTCGAAATTGTACTTTATAATCTTGGAAATATCAAATTTAATGCATGAATTTAAATTCATTAATTCTTACTTAGTTCCAAGTAGTAAAGTTGAAATCTTCCCTTTGTATGTTTTACAGATGCTATCACGAGTTGGTTTACTTTTTTGGAATAATTGTTTCACAGTTTGTAACGGATATGTTCCTAATGACATCAATACAATTCAATAACTTTATAAACGAATATTCTTTACCGAAGTAGACATTTTACCGTGTTTGTACTAACACGAGCAACACAACAACATGTTGAAATTTTAAAGTTATAAAAAGCTAAATGTGGACCAGGATTTTTTTACAGACGCCATCGAGAATTGGTTGACTGTTTAGAATATACACTTCACAGATGATAACACGTATGGTCCTGATGAGTCACTGGTTATGTCTCATGTAGACGAAACGCGCGTTTTGCGGAAATATAAAATTGCAATCCTGGTATCTATGATTTGTTTATTTCCAATGTCATAAATATAATCCAGTCCCCTTTCCGGAATGTGATCTACCAAATTAGGGTTATTAACGAGTTTTCACTAACATGATCAACACAACAAAATAAAACTATTAAATAATAAGGTGCTAAACGCGGAGCAGGATCTGCTTACCCATTCGGAACACATCAGATTATCCCAAGTTTTTGGTAAGGTTCTTGTAGCTCGGATTTAATATTGTTTGTCTTTTTATTTTTTTAGCCATGGTGTTGTCAGTTTGTTTTTGACTTATGATAGATAGAAGAAAATTTGGTATGAGTGCCAATAAAAAACACGCTTTATCCAATTCATAAACTCTAAAAGGTAACCATTAAAGGTCAAAGTACGATTATTATGAGTTTTGAATGGCTCTCTGGTATTTTTCGCCGCTCTTTTACTTACAGCTGTTAATTGAGTGAATGATAGTTTTGCCAAAGAGTGACTGGGTATATATACATGTCAGCTTTATCAATACGTGTGTAAGAATAAGGGCTACTTTTATTACTGGCGAGTACGATGGAGGCCAATTTATTAACGGATGATTTGGTCGCGGGATGGATATACGTTGTAAATTGATGTTGGTGTGAAAGTTAGCTTTACCTTAACGAACTCATGTGTAATGGGAAGATAATAAAAAAAAAGAGTGACGAAGAAAATGTATCTGAACCAATAATTTGATTGAAAAAAAAGTTTCATTAATGTTTCAAATACTGAAAAGAAGTCACAAAACTAAAACAGATGTTTTGACAGAGAAATATCAAAGCTGCTTTATAGACTCGTTTCAAAAATTTGAATTCATTTGCATGTTACGCTGAGACATTTGCTTTGCAATTACCAATGCAAGTTTATTTTCGTGTAAATTTTCTTGTCAGGTTAAACCTTTACTTACTTACTTACTGCCCGGTATGCAATCGGCATGTAGGGCAGCAACAAATGGTTCTTTTGTTGCTGTTTCCGTTACTTAAATCTTTTTACAGGATATGGTTGTTGGCCCTATTCCAAACCCCCTGCTTGGAGAGCCAGAGATTTTTTGTCGAGGATTCTTCCTTTAGATAAGTTACCGACCAAGGCTGGCGAACCATTATCTGTCCGTTTTTATTTTGGAGTTTCTTTCTCCTAGATAAATTACCTTCCTGGGTTTACGATCTTCATCTAACCGGTTATTTACCCATAGTTGGGTCAAGGTTAATGAAAGTAAGGGTGTGTCCACACACCGGTGGGCCTAAACTCTGCATCTTTAGGGTTCCTTGCTGCTCCAAGTTTCACTACAATTTAGCCTGAGATGCTAGATCACAGTTACCATGCGCTGTCGCGAAGAGGCACTGTAAAAGTCTTCACAGTGTAGAGGCTATGTACTGGCAGGAGAGGTTAACTCACTCGGCTCTCTCCTCGCTTACATATGTAAGCTAGCCAGCGGCAGCTGCTTTAAAAAAACACACTAGACGCATACTACTGCCCTAGCGCACTGGTGAAACCTTTGCTCATATTTTTTAGTTATAAGTGACCGTTCAATATTTATCAGATGGATGGGCCGGTGCATTCTTAATATTGTTTTATTAAAAAAGGTATTGCCCATCCTTTTAAATTGTGAAAAAAAGTCCTTGCCCATCTAAAAAAATCTATTAAAAAAAGTCTTTGCCCCTCTAAAACTCTAAGACAATCAAAAATGATTTAGGTTCTTTTTCTATTTTAAAGTTTTTAAATTTTTATGTCTTGAAATCAAAGAATAGACTTTATACAAAATTTAAAATGTGCTAGTTAATTATATATGTATATATCTATGTGTGTATCAGAACCATACATTTTATTGATTTCTAAAACCAGTATGAATATACATGTACAGATTTGATTTTATATGTGCAGCCTCAAATACAATATTGATTTAAAATAAAGGAAATAATTCAAATTAAGGGACAATAACTCTCGGACTAGTAAACATATTATCATATACTGAATTACTTATTATTGTCCTAAAACAGAACATGTTTATAGTTCAAATATCAGTGTCCCTTTATCTATTCTACTTTTCAAAAAAGAAATTTATTATGGTCTTTTTAAGCAAATATAGGCAGACATGTGTTTGACTTTGATGCAGCCTTTTTCGCTTATTAATTAATTCCCTAAATTTGACAGCTTAACACCAAACTATAAAACAACCTGGCATTCTTTAAGATGAATATATAAATGAGATAGCTGTACTGTTATATGAAAATCTAAGTTGATTTGAAAAAGTTATAAAAAAAATGAAAGGTGACCATCTGAACTTAGTCGAAACTTAAAATTGTAGCTTTTATTAAACCTATTAACTAAATCCTTTAAATGACAGCAAAAAACAAAGTACTAAACAGCCTGGCATTCAGTAAGATCAATATACAAATGATATAGCAGTAGAGTTTGCAAGTTGATTTGAAAAAGTTTTGAAAAAAATTAAAGATGACTATCTTGAAATAACAAAAAAACGAAAAATTTAAGCTTTTTCTTAAACCTTTTTATTAAATCCATAAGAATGACAGTATCACACCAAACTACCAAACAACTTGGCATTCTATAAGATCAATATATAAATGAAATAGCTGTTAAGTTTTATGAAAATCCATGTTGATTTAAAAAAGTTATAAAAAAATTTAAAGATGATTATCTGGATTTAGCCTAAACTGAAAATTTGAGCTTTGTTTAACCTTTTTATTAAATCCATAAGAATGACAACAATACACCAAACTACCAATCAATCTGGCATTCTATAAGATCAATATATAAATAAAATAGCTGTAGAGTTTTATGAAAATCCATGTTGATTTAAAAAAGTTATAAAAAAAATTAAAGATGACTATCTAGATTCAGCCTAAACTTAAAATTTGAGTTTTTTTTTCTTACCAATTAATTAAATCTATAAATTTAACAGCAAGACATCTAACTACCAAACAACCTGGCTTTCTATAAGATCAATATATAAATGAGATAGCTATAGAGTTTTTTTGAAAATCCAAGTTGATTTGAAAAAGTTAGAAAAAAATTTAAAGTTTACTATCTAAATTTAGCCTTATCTAAAAATTTGAGTTTTTGTTTTCTTACCTATTAATTAAATCCATAAATTTTACAGCAATACACCAAACTATTAAACAATTTGGTATTCTATAAGGTCAAAATAATCTTAAAGATAGTCTGAACAGAAAATTCTATCCTTTTATTCCTTAATTAAATCCTTTACATCGACAGAAATGAGCCAAGCTACCAGTTTGTTGAGACATGATTTGAGTGCCCGCAAAAGAAATATCCTACAAACCAATAAAATTGATAACAAAATTTTTCCTATAAAATATGTTCTGGCCCATCCACTAAATATTTTAAAAAATGTTCTTGCCCATCCAAATATTTCCACAAAAAAAGTGCTTGCCCCGCCCCATTTTGCACCGGCCCATCCATCTGATAAATATTGAACGGTCCCTAAAGCAATGTACAAAATTAAAAAAATTAACCAAATTTAGCAATTTGAGGTGCAAATAATAATTCTAATCATACCGCCTCATTTCTGTCCAGAGAATTTATACATATCCAGGTTATTTCAATAATATATGTTTTTAAAATAGATAAAAAAAAAACATGTCCTGCAAAACATAAAACATGGTTCTTTTTTTCTGTACACTGCTAATAAGAAATTAGGGAAATAATATTTTGAATTATAATGGTCTAATAGTAAAAAGAAATAAAAGCTGGAGAAACCTCGTTCAAGCCCTTATAAATTCTAAACACCATAAGTCAAATACATGTATGGTGAATAAGCGCTTGCATTAACAATTACATGACAGTTAAACTTTAATATAACTGCTTCTTTGAGGTTGTGTTGTCGACTTTTTTACGTATGCTTGCATCTTCTTTTATTCATTTAAAAAAACTAACATACATTTCAGCCTCTGAAAATTAAGTTGTTTCGTTTTGGATTACAAAGGATACATAAAGATTTACACAACTCGAAATAAATTAGCTAAAAATAGCAAAGTCTTGATTTGTATAGCTTGTTTGTGCAACTGTCTGTTTGTATATAAAGCCGGATTCTTATGTGTTGGCCACAAAAGTTACGTGTAAATTAGCAAAGATCACAAATAAATGATAAATGTGCATTGAATTAAACTCGTCCGACAGAATAAGCAGTCGCCAAACTTAATTTTCTGGACAAACCAGCGTTTTTTAACCCTTGAGGATATTGGTGGTAATTAATGATATGAAAATCATTTGAGATTTCACAATATATTTTTTATGTTACAGCTTAGATTAATAAATTCTCCTGGAAAAGATTGTGAAAATGTTGCTCAGTTGTGTACTTTCAATACCCCTGGTAATAATGGTGTCTGAGTCTATGTCAGTTGGTTCCGATTCCGATTCTTTGCTGACCTGCTCCAAATTTCATTTCGAAGAAAATGTTTTAGAGAAACTTGTGCGGTTGGAACATAAAATGGAAATACATAAAGAAAAGATGGAAAGATGGGAAGTAAAGTTAGAATCACTCTATTCGAAAATAGACAAACAGATAAAAATATGGGAAAATACCTTTTCATCTAAATTGTATAAAATGGATGAAGCCGTGAATGAGACAGAGATATTTGTCAAATCAGTGCGAGATAAACAATTACAGGAACAATCACGAATTAATGATTCATTACAGGAAATAGTTGAAAAATTTGAAAATCGGTCGAAAATGAAACAGAATTAATTGGAGGACATATGAATAATATGTTAGAATTAATTTCTTCAAAAATAGAAGAAGTTACTGTCGCCGATAAGAAAAGACATGATACTATGGAATTAATGCAATATACTCTTATTCAAGAACAAAAGCAATTCAACCAATCATTTGACCTTCTCTTGAAAAACACCAAACTTGGATCTAATAAAACAATTGATGAGTTATTTGCAAAGCAACAGAAAGGTAAGATTCACTTATAATATTCGTAATCAAACTTTTCATGAGTAAGTAGAACATGTTTGTGGCGTACTAATTCATGATATACTTTTCAATCTAAATTGTATGTCTATTGATAAATTAAGGAAACTCATGATACGTCAATTATTTTTCAAAATTTTTAGCTCATACTTAATATTTGAAGGACACGATTTTTGTTTTACGATTTACATGTACTGTTCATTTTCGATTGAGAAATACCTTATGCATAAGAAGTAGTGTTTTGAATTTCAGCAGCAATCCCTCTCAACAAAGTTTAATAATAGATTTATATTGTGTCTTCGTGCATAAATCAGTTTGAACGTCCGTATTTTATATGTAGACATTACGAAAACTGTGTGCGCATTCAAAATTGTTTAACAATCATATTATTTGTCTCTGATATAAGTAGACTATTTGAAACATATTGTTTTTGTTAATATTCGTCTTGACTTTAATGTTATGTTGTTTATCAAAATTGGGGAAACAGAGGACAATTAGGTGATTAGCTTTTAATTATGTATTCAAATTTAGATACAGCGAGAATTAGAAATCAAGATATATACTAGGTTATTCGTCAATCCATAAACATTTTAAAACAACCAATATGCCATCTTCAGCAATACTTGTCCTCATTTTTAAAAACAATGTCAAAACGTTTTAGCTGTATTGTAAAAAGAAGTGTATCAAAACACAAAATATAAAAGTAAAAACTGCACATTCAAAACAAATTGTCCAAAATAATGATATAATAAAATTAACGGTACCAATTTTCTTGCACCAGATGCGCATTTCGACCATATATGTGTCTTCAGTGATGCTCGTGGCCAAAATATTTGAAATCAAAAGCTTATATAAAAGATGAAGAGCTATAATCCAAAAGGTCCAAAAAGTATAGCCAAATCCGTGAAAGGAATCAGAGCTTTGCATGAGGGAGATGCATTCCTTAATTTATAATAATTTCTATCATTTTGTAACAGCAAATTTTAATAAAAGAAAAAATCCGTATTTACATGCAAGAACCGAAGTACTGGCTACTGGGCTGATGATACCCTCGGGGACTAATAGTCCACCAGCAGATGCATCGACCCAGTGGTAGTAATAAAATTAACGGTACCAATTTTCTTGCACCAGATGCCCATTTCGACAATACATGTCTCTTCAGTGATGCTCGTGGCCAAAATATTTGAAATCCAAAGCTTATATAAAAGATGAGAGGCTATAATCCAAAAGGTCCAAAAAGTATAGCCAAATCCGTGAAAGGAATCAGAGCTTTGCATGAGGGAGATACATTCCTTAATTTATAATAATTTCTATCATTTTGTAACAGCAAATTTTAATAACAGAAAAAATCCGTATTTTCATGCCAGTACTGAAATACTGGCTACTGGGCTGGTGATACCATCGGGTACTAATAGTCCACCAGCAGATGCATCGACCCAGTGGTAGTAATAAAATTAACGGTACCAATTTTCTTGCACCAGATGTGCATTTCGACAATACATGTCTCTTCAGTGATGCTCGTGGCCAAAATATTTGAAATCCAAAACTTATATAAAAGATGAAGATCTATAATCCAAAAGGTCCAAAAAGTATAGCCAAATCCGTGAAAGGAATCAGAGCTTTGCATGAGGGAGATACATTCCTTAATTTATAATAATTTCTATCATTTTGTAACAGCAAATTTTAATTACACAAAAAATCCGTATTTTCATGCCAGTACTGAAATACTGGCTACTGGGCTGGTGATACCCTCGGGGTCTAATTGTCCACCAGCAGAGGCATCGACCCAGTGGTAGCAATAAAATTAACGGTACCAATTTTCTTGCACCAGATGCGCATTCCGACAATACATGTCTCTTCAGTGATGCTCGTGGCCAAAATATTTGAAATCCAAAGCTTATATAATTATGAAGATCTATAATCCAAAAGGTCAAAAAGTATAGCCAAACCCGTGAAAGGAATCAGAGCTTTGCATGAGGGAGATACATTCCTTAATTTATAATAATTTCTATCATTTTGTAACAGCAAATTTTAATAACACAAAAAATCCGTATTTTCATGTCATTACCGAAGTACTGGCTACTGGGTATATAGACCTAATAAACAAAACACAAAAAAACAAAGAAAAACAATTTCAATGAAACAAGATCGTTTCAAGAGGTTCTCGAAGTTAAGGAAAGAAGTTACAAGGTCTGTAACTCCGATATATTTGTTATACAGTACCATTACGAAGAAAGATCGATTTGTTGCTGTGTGTTCTTCGGTAATCTTTTTATATAGATTAGACTGTTGGTTTTCCTGCTTGAATGGTTTGATAGTAGTCATTTTTTGGGCCCTTATAACTCGCTGTTCGGCCTAATGAAGCTCCGTGATGAAGGCCGTACTTTAACCTATAATGGTATACTTTTGCAAAAAAATGACTTCAATGGAATGTTGTTTTATTGGAATTCATACCAAATCTTCTTATATGTACAAGTATCAGTAATATGTCCACAATTAAATTACCAATACATATGTTTATTACTTTCAGTGGCAGTCACAGCTTGTGTATCAACCAGTCAAACATTTCCCGACTACGTAGTCAGGTTTTCTTTAGTGAACTTTAAAGAAGGAATTGATAACCTTGATACATTTAAATCCAGTGGGAAATTTGTTTGTGAGATTCCTGGCTTGTATTATATTTCAGCTCATATATATACAAATACACAAGGTTATGGTTTCAACGTAAAAAAGAACGGTATGAACATTGCTACTTCCGCATCCGGATCGGGCAGTACTGACACAACTAATCCGATATCTGCTGTAGTAGAACTTCAACCAAAAGATACACTGTATGTGTATGCTGGTCATTATATTTATTCATCGCAATCCTGTATGTCAATAATGAAAATTAATTAAAGTGTAGCGCTGAAAGCAATTCGAGGGAAAGATTTTTTGGTGCTTGGTAAAATTTAGGTTATCAATTTAAACATGTTAAACATAACAGTTGGGAAACAACTAAATGCCCAAATAAAATCGAATTTAAATGGTACGTCCACTCAGGTATTACAATAATTTTGCTAATTTCTGTCATTCAATTCTGACTATGTTTGAAAAAATTAACGATAAGTGAAACATATATTTAATGATGAAGTTTCCGTTTACTTCGTTTATCTAGAGTCGTCTGTTTATATTTATAGATGAAAAAGAAATTTTACAAAACAAATTTCAGAAATATCTTTTTATTGATTCCGACACTTGATATTATATCATATTCAGACTCATAATGATCAGATTTTTATTATATGTCAAATTTTTATCAAGTAAAATGTATTGCTTGCAATAATTATGTCACTTAAACTTAAAAAGATTGATGAAATGTGTATGAAATGAATTATTGCTTTGTTTAAAATGTTTTAATTGAGGGTTGACCTAACGATGCATACATGTATAAAGATAAGTCCAAAAACATAAAGACAATCATGAGATCAGGACACTTATATGATGCAGTTATATCTATCTCGTTGAGATCCTGTGCATGTTCCACTGCTGAACAAAGCCTGTTGTCCCGAGAAGAGATTGGGTCAGAATACCAGGGTACTTGTAAATACCTATTAATAAAGTAGTAACATTATTGACAATTGCAGTGTTATATATAGAATCTAAGGCATATACTTCATGAGATATTTCCCAAGTAGCATTGTTCCTCTACACAAGACTCATCTGTGGAACTGAAATAAAGAATAAATACATCAATAGCAATAGTTATACTAATTTAGGCAAATATATGTGTTATTGCAATGAATTCTTCTGTTATGTAGGTTAACTTTTGTGCGGATCGGCTGGTTCTAAAATCAATTTATTTCACTCGGACCACACTATCAAACTACGACACTAATTTGTAGAATAAACATCCAATAGGTCTCCTTTCGGTAATTATTTCCGTAAAATCCTTACATGATCCTTGGGGAGAAAGGCACCTATGACTTTGAAGGTGTTCAACATTTTTGTGAGTGCGTAACTGTCTCCTTAACATGAGATAGTCTATTAACTCCTTTATTGTTACGACGATTATATTGCCGAGGTTCAAGACTGAAGCCTCAACTGTATTCGTCGACCTTCGTTAGTTAAATAAAAAGCCTATTTATATGTAAACAAAACAAGTGATTGACTTATTTAGATTACTCGGATGATTTAAATGTCGTCAAATCGTCTAACCGCTTATACACCAGGATTCAATTTCAGAATCGAATAACGAAAAGAAAGATTTCTATAAAAACGATGTTAAAAACCGACCGATGTTCATACCTGACCTCCGGAATAGGGTCTTTTGATTTGAGGTCCTTGGTTGATGACTGTGAAGTTGAACTCAAGGTCATTTGTAAATTTGACGTTCTAGATTTTGACCTTTACTTGTACCTCAAATGTATACATGATAAAGTCATCGGACTTTTTGTATTAGGTTTCAAGCTATTTAGCCATGTTAAAGCCAACCGGAAGGGACCATGTGCACAACGGAAGTATCTATTTTTGTACTTTGTACTCCATATGAAAGTTATTTCCCCTTACAAAAAAGTGTAATAATTATTGTTATTGGTAAACCATAAGTGATAGAGACCTCTGGTCTTTTGATTTAAGGTCTTTGGTCAATCAAAAAGGAAATTTTGTCAAGGTCAGTGTCATATTCAATTTTTTATTTTGTCTTATTTAAAAAACCGTATAAATATCAACAACATATTTTTACTAAATAGTTAGTTCCGACATGTCTAATATATATATTTTGGTTAAAAGGGTACTCTTACATTACATTATAGTTTTCTCTCCTCTTGTATTTAAAAATAGTCTCTTGGTTTGAGGTTCTTGGTTTATGACATTGATATTGAGTTCAAGGTCATAGGTTTTGTCATTCTAGATTTTGAACTTCGCTTTTATCTTATGTATACATGATAAAGACATGGGACTGTTTGCATGATTTGCAAGCCATTTGACCTTGGAAAAGCTAATCAGAAGTGACCTCGTGTAAACTGGAAGTCGCTATGTGTTGTACTTATTTAATTTAAAAATATATAGAACCATATATTTTTGAAATCAGTGTAAAGTCAACATTTAAATAATACCGGAAGAAACAAATTATCTTCCTTTTAAAAAAAATTGATAATATAGAAAATATATATTTTTGGAATCAGCGTACAATAAGTTATCATTTTACGCTTAGAATGACATTTTAAACCGAACTTTAATATTTTCATATCAAAATAGATCTTAATGGGTTGAAAGACCTTTAATTGTTATCTGAACAATTGATTATGTTTAATTGCTATTATTTTCATTCATAATGATGAAAGTAATAATTATAATTCAAGACCCATGATTACGGGAATTTCTCTTTTCTTGTATATTGCTTCATATAAGCCTAACGTTAGCACATATGTCCTTTAAATACTAGAGACCACATGTATTTGCATTCGTTCAAGTAATGTTGCCTGAAAGAAGTTTGCTTTATCTAATTAAATACATCAGAAGCTCCCGAATCACAGCAGTTCAAAAGTCTCATCAATACTAAACTGAAGAAAAAAACAAGAATTCGAAAAATTTATGTTAAAAACTTATGTAATAATCTAACCAAGTATATAATTATTAAGTATTATCTCATCATTTTCACATTTCCTCTAGCTAAACTATAGGTAGTTCGTTCACCACTTCGTACTTTCCTATATAATATTTCAACAACATTAAATGGTGATTATCAAAGATAGACACGTTTATATTCATTAGCTAACTCTTGGTCGAACTAGCTGCTGGACAGCTGTCAATTTATTAATGTTATCATCTGCCCAGGTATAATTGTTTTGCAATTGCTTTGTTTCTTTCGCGTATTTGCATTCGTTCAAGTCATGTTGCCTGAAAGAAGTTTGCTTTATCTAATTAAATACATCAGAAGCTCCCGAATCACAGCAGTTCAAAAGTCTCATCAATACTAAACTGAAGAAAAAAACAAGAATTCGAAAAATTTATGTTAAAAACTTATGTAATAATCTAACCAAGTATATAATTATTAAGTATTATCTCATCATTTTCACATTTCCTCTAGCTAAACTATAGGTAGTTCGTTCACCACTTCGTACTTTCCTATACAATATTTCAACAACATTAAATGGTGATTATCAAAGGTAGACACGTTTTTATTCATTAGCTAACTCTTGGTCGAACTAGCTGCTGGACAGCTGTCAATTTATTAATGTTATCATCTGCCCAGGGATAATTGTTTTGCAATTGCTTTGAATCTTTCACGTAAATAAGATAAGTTTAAGATATTAGATATTATATTTTTTACAAAAACTATCGTTTCAACTTATGAAATGAGATAGTTTAGGTAATTATCATACGTTTTCTGTGTGATCTATCTCACGTTTGACCATTGCATACCTGAGCACATGTTATAGACACTCCTTGTTAATCACATTTACAGTCCAGATATGTTTTGCAAAGAACTGTTAAAGTTCCTATACACATGATATTGTACAAACAAATTAAATAAACATATCTTTCAAATTATTTGTTTGAAATATGTCACATTCTGCCGAGCATTCTGCTCTTTTCATACTGGTCAGATTTACATTCGAAACTTTTCTTCTTTTGACAATACTAATGCAAACATTCCTGGAATGTTGCTTGTAAGAAAAACACACGTTTCTTTGACTAACTCTTCGATTCCATTCGATAATCTATCATGTTGTTTTTATGTATCAAAACTGAATAAAAATACTTCAAATAACAAATTATTGCATGCATTTGATTTTGCGAAAATATACGATAGAGTAAATACAATTTTAATTAAGAAAATTTTATTAAACTGGTTATACATATAAATTTATATATGTGTGTGTATTTTTGATTTCAGAATGTAAATTCTAATTATACAGGTCGCATTTTTAGCATGGTTAAAAATCTAGCAATAATTTCTGAATTTGAAGCAAGTACAATTACAGTTTTAGACATGCATCACTAGATTCCCATGTTGAAACAATATACACGGCTTGTCATTTTCGTTTTTATCCACGCAGTTATCTAAATTATGCTCGTTTCAATATATATTGTACTCATGTTTATTCATAATAATGATTATAAAATTAAAATTCAAGATTACGGGAACTTATCCTTTCTTATAAATTGCTTCATATAAACAAAACATAAGAATATATGTCTTCCATTGAATAATAAAGATGTTTTTTAGTCCTTTCAAGCATGTTGCATAAAACCTATCATTATTTCATAAATCACAACAGTTCCAAAGTTCATCAATACTAATCAAAAGAATATTAAAAAAAAAACCAAGAATTCGAAAATGTTGTATAATTATCTTGCAAAGTAAATTACCATACATTATCATTCTTATCTTTTCACATTTTCACTAGCTTACCTCTTTATAGGCGGTTGGTTAGTAATTTAAAATGTATTATATCAATGTCACTAAACCATGCTTATCTAAAGAATTAAACAAGACACATTTATTATGATTAGCTAACACTTGGTTGACGAAGCTGCTAGAATACTGTCTGTTTATAAAATTGATCATCCGTACAGTAAACAAGTGTTATGTAATTGCTTTGATTCTTTCACGTAAATAAGATACGTTTAAGATATTGAATATTATATTTTTTACAAAAACTAACGTTTCAACTTATGAAATGAGATAGTTTAGGTAATTATCATATGTCATCTCTTTGATCTATCTTACGTTTGACCACCCTTGCATACCTGAGCACATGCTATAGACACTTCTTGTTAGTCAGCTTTACAGTCCAGATCTTTTTTGCAAAGAACTGTTTAATTTCCTATATACATGATATTGTACATACAAATAAAATAAACATATCTTCCAAAATTATCTGTTTGAAATATGTCTCATTCTGCTATTTTTATATTGGTCAGATTTACATTCGAAACTTTTCTTCCTTTGACAATACTCTTGCAAACATTCCTGTCATGTGGCTTGAAAGAAAAACACCCGTTTCTTTGACGCATTCTTCGATTCCATTCGCTAATCTATCATGTTGTTTTTATGTATCAAAACTGAATAAAAATACTTCAAATCACAAATTATTGCATGCATTTGATTTTGCGAATATATACGATAGAGTAAATACAATTTTAATTAAGAAATTTTATTAAACTGGATATCTATATAAATTTATATATGTGTGTGTGTTTTTGTTTTTAGAATGTGAATTCTTATTATATAGGTTGCATTATTAGCATGGTTCAAAATCTAGCAATAATTTTTGAATTTGAAGCAAGTACAATTACAGTTTTAGACATGCATCACTAGTTTAACTATGTGATCTATTTCCAATTATCCATGCTTTGAGATGAAATGTAGAATTTTACTTGCTGAACTTATGTGATTCTAAATAATGTTTCCCTTATCAAATAACATCGTTTGAGATATTAATACCAGCACCTTTATCTAGGATTCCCATGTTGAAACAATATACACGGCTTGTCATTTTCGTTTTTATCCACGAAGTTATCTAAATTATGCTCGTTTCAATATATATTGTAATCATGTTTATTCATAATAATGATAATAAAATTAAAATTTTAGATTACGAGAACTTATCCTTTCTTCTAAAAGAGGGACGAAAGATACCAAAGGGACAGTCAAACTCATAAATCTTAAACAAACTGACAACGCCATGGCTAAAAAAGAAAAAAGACAAACAAACAACAGCACACAAGACACAAAATAGAAAACTAAAGAATAAACGACACGAACCCCACCAAAAAACAAGGGGTGATCTCAGGTGCTCCGGAAGGGTAAGCAGATCCTGCTCCACATGTGGCACCCGTCGTGTTTCTTATGTGATAACAAATCCGGTAAATAGTCTAATTCTAAACTGCTTTATATATTAAGAAAAAGATAAGAACATGTGTCTTCCTTTGAATACTAAAGATTTCTTTTAAGTCCTTTCAAGAATGTTGCATAACACCTATAATTTTTTTTAAATTACAAAAGTTCAAAAGTTCGTCAATACTAAACTAAAGAATATTAAAAAAAAGATCAAAGGATTCACAAACGTTGTATAATAATCTTGCAAAGTAAATCACCATACTTTATCATTCTTATCTTTTCACATTTTCACTAGCTACCCTCTTTATAGGGGGTTTGTTAGTACTTTAAAATGTATTATATCAATGTCACTAAATCATGATTATCTAAAGAAGCAAACAAGACACGTTTATTATGATTAGCTAACGCCTGATCGTACTAGCTGCTGGAAGACTGTCATTTTATAAGAGTATCATCCGCTCATTAAACAAGTGTTAAAATAGATAAAGGTTAAGCTAATCAATTTTATAATTTTTACAAAAACTAAATTTGCAACTCCTTTTTAACCGAAGATAGTTTTAGGTAATTCTCATACGTTATTTGTGTGATCTATCTCACGTTTGTCTTTTTATAGCTGTATATATGTTAAAGACATTTCTTGCTATGCGTCTTTACAGTCCAGATATTTTTGACAAAATACTGTTAAAATTTATATATACATGATATTGTACATTAAATCAAATTAAACATATATTTCAAAATTATCTGTTTGAAATACGTCTCAATCTGTCATTTTTGATACTATGCAGTTTAACATTCGAAACATGTCTTCCTTTGAAAATTCGAATGCAAACTTATCAAGCATGTTGTCAGAAAGAAACAACCGTAACTTTGACACATTTTTCGATTCCATTCGCTAATCTATCATGTTGATTTTTTATGAATCCAAAATGAATAAAATACTTTAAATCACTAATGACTATTTTTTTCGTGCATGTATTATTGTGATTATATAAAAGTTACTATTTTGAGTATCGTCATTAGGAAAAAATAAATATAGGTATTTGTTTTTTGGTTTCGAATTGCGAATTCTTATTATATAAGTAGCATTTCTCGCACTGTTCAAACTCGTTCAAAAATTTCAGATTTTACTGTAAGACAGATTATGAGAAAGTAATTTGTATGACAAATTGTGTTTAACTATGTATGCATCCTTAATTTAACTATGTGAACCACTTCCTATTATCTTAGCTCTGAGATGAAAACTTTACTTGCTAACCTTTCATGATTCTAAATAATATTCACTAATCAACTAGTTTCGGATAGTATACCAGCACCTTTATCTAGGATTCCCATGTTGCACCAATATGTACGTCATGTCATGCTCGTACTTATCCACGCAGTTATTATAACTCTTTGTTTCGTTTCAATATCTAGTATAATTAGTTTAATTCACAGTGATGATAGTCATAGTTATAATTCAGTACCCATGATAACGGGCACTTCTCTTTTCTTGTAATTGCGTAACATTAGAAAATATACCTTCCTTTGAATACTGACGATTATTTGCAATCATTTCCGGCGGCGTGTTGCCTTAAAGACTAGTGCTTCACCTACATAAAATACGTTAGTGGCTTCCGATTCAAAACAGTTAAAAAAACGTCACAATTCACAGTTGAAGAATGTTAAAAAGCAAAGAGTTCGAAAATGTTTTTTTTAATCTTGAAAGTAAATAAATATTCATTATCTAAACTGTTCATCTTTTCATTAGCTATAAACTCTGTATAGGTTAATATTTCATTCTTAAAATGTACTTTATCAATGTCATTATACCATGCTTACTTACAGAGGTCAACAAGACACGTTTATTGTGATTAACTAACGCATGATTGCGAACTACCTGCTGGAAGACTGTCAGTTTATAAAAGTTAGCATCCATTCTTGCAGTAACCAATCAGTAAAAAAACTAGTAGATAAAGTCTAAGCTATTAAATTCTATCATTTTTACAAAAACTGAGATGGTTTTTGGTAATTATCATACGTATTCTGTGAGATCTATCACAGGTTCGACTGTTTTAGATGAAGGCTCATATATCATGTAGAAATTTGTATTGCACGTAGAAAAATACTAACGTTTTCCAGGCATAAATGGTTCATCTAGAATACATTTCATAAATGTAAAAGAAGCAACGAAAAACAATTTTATTTGTGATTTTGTTTTCCTGTTGTATAATGGATTGTCGTCACATGAACAGTCAAAATATCTTTTTCTTTGCCTGTTTATTTATTTCAATTGCTTAACTGACTGTTTTTGTGTTTAAATAAGAGATTAATCGTAAGACGGTCAAAGCACAGCTGTCGTTTGATGTAAAAAATATGATCGTGAAAGAATAATTCTAATGCAATTATTTGGTATCAATGATTCTGATATGATGACAGTAAGCGTGATATTTTCTATCTCCTTGTCTGTAACTAAGGAAGCCGACATTTTGAATTGCTGAATGTATTGACTTGTAATTTTTACAATAATAAGCAAGAAAACTCACTTGAAATCTTTTTCTCACAAATTTGTTGCATTACGAGCGATCAAGGAGCCAGAAAACGCCCGGAGTTTATGTTTGACGCTGGAAGCATACCTATAAAATCACACAGTTTAGGGACCAAAGAAGATAACATCTTTTCTCCGAATTTTCTTAAATAAAAGTTTTACACTGAAATAATGTGCTACGCGTCGCCATGTAAACTCAATTTGTGAAATTGAAACTACCGAAAGATGTCAGCAAATCTTCAAATACAATACAGTTATCTCTTAAGTAATGCTCGTAAACTATTTATAAAGGATTGCGAAAGATCTGATTTTGGTTTATTAAGGAATTTGTATTGAGAAAAAACATGTAAAACATGTAAAAATAACTGATAATTTATATAATTTATTGAATCATAAAAAAATATATGTCAAAATGGTTCGACATCATGATCAGTATCTATAAATGATATGTGCGTGCCTTTTTATATGAAATATTGTCTGTCTTAATTTCAAATACTCTCGTTTAGCAATGATAATTTTCTCTCTTCATCCATTCAGTCAAACCTAAATAGATATTTGCAGTGAATGTTCATTATTCAACAATCAATAAGTTATTTTATATCAAATGATACACATAAACAACAATGCTATACAAAACCTAACGTCTCTGTGTAAGCGGATAAACAAAAAAAGCTATGCTCAATAGGAACGTGTTGATTGTAAACGAATAATCGGGATGGAAAATCCAAATGACAAAATTCAAAGTATTTAAATGAAGATTAATCAACCAATACTCCCCTCACTCCTACACGAAATACATATCAAAGCTGTATGCCTTTTATATACGTATTTCCTATTCTCATTTTTCCGATAGAAAATAATTTAAAACATAACTGCCTCAAATAGATTTCACAAATTCAAGCCCTAGAAAGTAATATATGATTTAATTATTTTAATTTCAGGGAATACTTATTCTGTTCTATTCGTTTATAACTCGTAATAAATAGGTACCAATGACAACTTTACAATACTAACTGATGCTCCCCAATCTGCATATATATTTTTGGGAAATTTTTATGTCAAAGCTTTTTAGATACTTGTAAGCTTGAAGGAACAAATAACACATGTGTCTTTTTCAAATTTTTCACCGATATAGATAAATATAGATTCATATAAGGACTCTAGTTTCATCTTCAAAAACTATAATAAAACAAGGATTGTATGACCATAGGTTATATTAACAAGCAGGAAATTTGAAACCAAGATGTCAAACTGTGTTCAATACTTTCTCCAGAGTTCTAATATTCTAGAGAACTAAGGTTGTAAACAAAGTGAGGAAACACTAATCGAGTACTCGTGAGCTTAACTCGGGTTTTTATTCGGAAAAAATGTATCTTAACAATGGAAACACACAATTATACCCCTTTTCTGTACAGTAATGTGGTTCCTTGTCTGAAAGCCGTAAACAACTACATTTTTCAATTATCTAAACAATCACTTCTGACACTTCATCAACATTTTTACTAAAAACCTATTGAAATTTTTTTTCAAATTAAAACCTGATCCTAAACAGGTTAAGCGATCAAAAAAAGGTAAATATACGATGATAAGAACCCTCTGGCGTTGTTAATGATTCTTCTCAGAGGATTATTACATGGTACAAAGATTTTTTTCTTGTTACAAAATTAGTATACTGTCAATAGTTTTACTTTTTCTGTGCAGAGTTTTCAATGAGAATAAGTGGCATTCCAATCCAACAAGAAACATTTGAGTTATCCTTCCAAAACTAACAGATAACGTGATTACTGTTTATTCCCGATTTCTATTTAAAGCAGCAAAATCGTGATGTTTAAAATTTGTTTGTATAACTTCCTGTCCGATTACAATAACAGGTTTTAGGTGTTGGCTACATTAGCTATATGTTTTATACATAAGCGTTTAGAAAAGCTATAAAGACATCAATAAATACTACAAATTAAACATTGGTTTGGCAGAACCAGCAGTCATCAACATTTAAGTTGTGCAAAATCGCTTTTTACAACAGCGTCATGAATGGGCGGTGTTGTAATGAAGAAGGAATTCAAGTCACTGAGATTCATATTTCAGGTTTCAGTCTGAAATCTGTATATGTTGTGAGAGGATTGCGCGACAATGTTGCTACCTACATTCTTTTAATAAGACTAGCGATTATTATGTCTGGATCAAGTTCAGTTGGTTCCGATTCCGAAACTCTGTTTACCTGTTACAAATTTTACTTTGAAGAATGGCTTTTAGAACAACTTGTGCGGTCGGAACATATAATGGAGATACATGATCAAATGATGAAGAGATGGGAAGATTTATTTTCTTCTAAATTGGATAGAATGGATGCAGCCATTAAACAAACTGAAATATTTGTAGAATCATTGCGAAATACAGATATACAGGAACAATCACGACAGATTGATTCGTACGAAGACATTTTAGAAAATTTTGAAATTCGATTAAAAAACTAAACCGAACTTCACGGACAAGATATGAAACTTATGTTAGAATCCCTCTCTTCCAAATAGAAGAAAAGAAAAAATATGGGAAGATACATTTTTATCTAAATTAAATAAAATCAACGAACCAAACAAAGGCATTTGTAGAATCAGTACGACAATCCTATCTTCCGGAACAATCACGTCTGAATGATTCGTACAATGAATTGATTGAAAATTTTCAGATTCCATCGAAAAATGAAACCGGATTTTATTAAGTAAAAGTGAAGGCTGCGTTAGATGCTATGTCTTTAAATATAGACGAATTCACTGTCGATAAACAAATCAAAAGTAATTATCTGGAATCAATGCAGTATACTCTTCAGCAAAATCAAATACGATTCAACCAATTATTTGATTATCTCTTTGAAACATTTGCATTTAGCTCAAATAAAACAATCTATGAACTATTTGCGAAGCAACAGAAAGGTTAGATTCGCTAATAAAAGTTAATAACCACATTTTGCAAGTGTAGATGCAACACATGCATATGGAGTACAAAATAGTTAGCCTGATATATTTTTGGTTATCTAACTTTTTGATATATATTATTTCGAATCTCACAATAATATCTTTTGTCAAATAACTCACGATAAAGTTTGAGACGTCAATCTCTCGAAAAATGGTTGTAACAATCGAGTACACGCTTTAATTTTCTTATAATTTAAATGATATGCGGTGAATTTCCCTTCTAAAAAAAGTTTTAAATTAGAGTTAGTAGTTCAACCAGGAATGTGTTGTTATTTCTAACAATTGTCAGTAGATCTGTCCTTCCGTCCGTCCTTTTTTCCGTTCGTCCTTCTGCTTTTTGATTATACAGACACAATGGAAGCTTTGTGTGCAGTTTTAGCCATGGCGTTGTCATTTTATTTTCGAATTATCAGTTAGACTGTTCCTGTGGTATCTTTCGTTCCTCTTATAAATGGTTTAACCACCACATGGCTTGTTTTTGCTTTGGGCATGCTATCATGACCACGTGTTAGATAATCTTTTGTGTATTAACCATACTAATGTTTTTAATTTCTTTCGAATTATATGTTGATGTTCCTGTGTTTATATATTCTCACATTTTAGATAACTCATGATTTGATAATTCTTTTTTTTTTTCAGTAATTCGTTATCGTCGTTAAACATAAGTATAGTTTGTGACAAAATACAAATTACATAAAATATGAAGCTCATTTGTTTAACTCCTCGCCTAAGCAAATTGCCTGATTGTCCACTGTACGTTGGTATTACCTATGTAATAAAATAAGGAAAAAGGAGATGTTGGACAAAAAACCTAAAACCTAATAAAACCTCAAGTATCTAAATTATCTAGAGCGGTCATTAAACGGTCTTCAGCAATACACATGTGATTTGTGTATAAAGTTTGTTTTTTAGGGAGAATAAAAGAAGTAAATATATGAGTTTAATATCAAAATCTAGTCAATTATAAGATGTATACATCAAAAACTCAAGAAAAAAACTCAAAGTAAATAATATCAATACTGTTTCATCAAGGGGTTTTCGCAGTTTATGTAGATGAGAAAAAATTACAAGGTTTTTTATTCTCTTATATTAGTGGGAGATATTATGGAAATAATTGAGCAAATCGTGATACAAGCATGAAATTTGGTATGAAGGTTGACTAAATGATAAATAAAAAAATCAGCTTTTTCAAAATGGCCACCGCTAATTTTGCATATGGCGTCATATCCAATTGGCTGTATTTCGGAAATCATTTGAAAGCTGTGTTAAAGGTATAATCTGATGTAAGTTTTGCTAAAACGTAAATAAAAGATCATAAAGTCCGATTAAACAGTACATAAATGAAGAAAAAAAGTTACTTCTGGTTCCAAAATGGCGACAGAAACGTTGAAAATGTCCATTTTTATTATTTCCATCAACTTTACAAAAGATATCACTTACTTTGTTAAGTTCAAATGCCTAGTTTGGTTAGAAAGACAGGTTGCTTATCTTATAATTATCTGACAGTTACCAATACACGAACCCGTACAAATGTACAAGGAAGGCAAAACGGTAGCATTTACAGTTTCTTGCATCCGCAGTTTAAAAGTTCCTGCCACGAGGATGCAACTTCAGGCAAAGAAGTCTATTTAGGTTTCCAACTGTCATTGATTTTTTCTTCATCCAACCCCAGTGTTCATGACTTGGTACATGTACCTGTCGAATTCGCCAAGACATGTCCACCTTGATATGTTTCTCCTATGATGTGCCCGGAAGACAACCTCTGGTAGGTGGAATAACATCACAAGACTGCTGCTTTCTGACAAACGTTTCAAATCGTGCCTCGATAACATACAATGTTGATGTTGGCATACACATGATACATGATGTAAACAAATGCTTCTATTATGTCCATGTCTGTGTCTTCATACTTAAGCGGAAAAATACTTCCCGTGTCTGCCAAGCTGACTTTTTCACTTTCCCATGAAATGCCGACACAGTGTCACATCCACTAAATGTATGGATGATGGGAAAAGCAGCTACACGGGGACCAAACGTATTTGATTTGTCGTGTAAAGGAAGCAATTGAAAGCCTGTATTCCTTTAAAAACTTATCCACAATTTGCCCAAACCAGATCTTGCTGCAATTCCTACTACTACTACTACTACATATATGTCAGTACTACTTAAAATTAATTTTTACAACCATTTTCAGCAGCATGCTTAACATGGACAAAAAAAAATTGTATCTGCTTTTTCATGGTGACAAGGGATAGCTGCATTGGAAATATCCGTAACGCTATTAAAATTGAATGAGTAATATAAGCATTTTGATGAGTCTCTAAAAAAACAATTCTGTCGGCAAGAAACTTGAACGATTCAGTTTTGTTGCCCATCTTCACAGAGAAAACTACTCAAAATCCTAGGCAATCTACCAGAACCAACAACTTTCCGTCTAGCACCTTTTTAGCCCTGTTCTCGTCCCAGCCTTTAAATTATTCATTTAGTAAACATCAAACACAATGTCTACGCTTGTATACTTATCGGTGCGAGATGAATAAGCCAGTATGACATATTTTGCATAATCATCAAATATTTTTGCTCCATATGGTGGCCTGGAAATAACCATTGCTACCCCACCCCCGATAAATGCGTCGGAATTTGTATCGGTTGATGGCAAATCGCAGAATGTTTCATGTATACCCATTTACTGCGATTTAATACCACTGTTTAAAGTGACATTCTGAGACAGAGACTCTTTCGTCACTTTAGAAAGCCTTTAAAGCTTTTCGGGGAAATCCTTTGGTGTTTTCGTAGAGTCTTCATGATCTTGTTCATCTGTGGTAGAATGACTCAGTCCACTAGATCATTCAAATTCATCTACCTGTCTATTTATTCATGGTCCAGCTACCATCCAGCGTCTCAAAGGGATCTTCGGTTAAACCTATGGCATCAACATCGCCCTTCACAATTGCATAATTCTGTTTGTGTGCCTGTTCAATTGTGATATTAGAAAACAACTTACTGGTCTTACGTACATACAGTGAAATTACAATTTGCAAATTCCATTGTCACCTGTTGATGATATTCGTGAAGGAAAGCCATATCTCGGATATGGTTCGGTAACCATCGAGCAAAAAAAAACCAGTTTCATGCTTGATTTGAACTGTTTGTAATGTACGATATCTGAATCATAAAATGAGCGTACTACCGAAAGCACAAGCAGTTCTTTGTTCATAATTGAACACCAGAAATTAAACTGTGGTCGAGAAGACTCTTTTTCCTTACACCAGGCTATCAAATCATAGAAGTCACAGAGTCATTAGCTATATTTTCTGTCTTTACGTTTTTATAAGCCTACATTATCAATTCAAGCGTAACATGTGCAGTTGTTTGATGCGCGTGTCTAGTCCTAAGTACATTTGAACATACATGAAAAGAATATGCCGTTCTAGGTGTTGTAACATCAGCCTCAGTGAGGGCACTTGTCCATCCACTGTCACGCAATTTATCACCCAGAATTAAAACAAGCCATTTTAAATTACAATCCACCAAAAATGACAATCAACTTATCTTCTCCGTACAAATCTGGCCATTCCCACTGAATTTGCTTAGCCAAAAACAAAATTGGTTTTCCCGGGATTTAGAAAGGTAACCACCCTTTTCACCGTATCCATCGAATGCTTTATCATTGCATCTGAATGATCATCTTTTCAAACAGTGACATCATATAAGTTTCACTGACTTGAAAAAAGGAGCATATATTTTTAGAGCAATGCAATGACGATCAAGATGTGTTTACGAAATCCAAATCCTCGTCTGTTAGATGATGATCACAATTTACATCACTGTGCCTTGGTAGTGCGTGCAAATCGCTCTTTGTGTCTATAAATAGTTAATAAAAGGAACGCTATACTAAACACATTAAATTCCAAATGCAAATACCAAAGGAAACTTATGTTATTTAAGTCAAAATTCGAATAGCAGTTCTTCTCATTGTGAATAAATACAACTATTTTATTATTATTTGTTCAGCTTGTAGGATTAAAAAAAAAAATATTATGAGACAATTTTCTATCATTTTTTTATAAGGCAATTTTGTTATTTATCGGAACAACACACAATTTCTATAGGTCTAAATATAGTGTTTAACGAAGATCTCTATCAAATCCCTTATAACTGGTCTTATTGACATTCCATACTGAACAGAAAACTGAGAAACAAATAGTTGATTCTTTGTTTATTCGTTTCAATTAAAGACAGCCATTTCCATGGTGATTAATCATCATGAACGTCCAAAATATTCTTTTTAAACTTAAAAATCTATATTTAATTAGGGATCACTGTTTTCCTATTACTTTTAAATTAGTGGTTTTAGCATAAAAAAAATTAAGGACAAATGATATTAAGCATTGATAATATTTAACGTGTCAAATATAAGAAGTTGAGCACCCACTACTTAATAGGTTATTGTCTATTGATATATTTCGCGTTAAGTCATAGCGTTTTCAGTTATTCAATATTCAATATTTTGACAATTTGTCAATTCGCATTATTTGTTTTTGTTTTCTTGTAGTCACATTATAAATACACGTTGTCAAGTTAATCATATCTTTATAATGGAAACTTGTAGAAGGGTAATACGTGAAATCATAATATTTAAAGTTTGATCCAAAAGATTCAGTTATCTGCAAATTAAATTTTTTTATAAAATGAATTTCTGTCTATACAGTGTTAAATCACTGATGGGTGGTTGTGAAATAAAAGAACATATTCTGAATATATACAGCTGTTATTACCCGAATGATGCAATTGTTATATTTTGCTGTTTAACGATTGCAACATTAAATTCTAAATGCAAAAAAAGTTAAAAAATTGTCAATCAATTATGCCGGAAAACCTCAGGATTATCAACCAATCAATTACTGCTTATTGTTATTGTAACAACACGACCGTTTTCGTTTCTTCATCAGAAGAGGAGTAGCCGACTGATCTTGGGATTGTTGCTTGCTTCCGACTGGTCAATTCTCTCACATGACACCAATTAAATTTCAGGTTGGTAAAGACTTTGTGATATTATAATTTCATGCCCTCACAGTTAGAAAAGCTCAATAACGAGAAGGTACTGAATTATTTGGGTTACAACTGTTGTAGAATTTCAAATTTATACATGAATATAATGAAAAAAATGGCTAAAATGTTGCTCTTTCGTTTTCTTGCATTATGCCTTTCGATTATGGTGTCAGGATCTAGTTCAGTTGGTTCCGATTCAAAATCTTTGCTTACCTGTTCAAAATTTCATTTTGAAGAAAAGGTGTTAGAGAAGCTTGTGCGCTTGGAATATAATATGGAAATTACTGAAGAAAAGATGAATAAATGGGAAGTTAAGTTAGAGTCACTGTTTTCGAAAATAGACGAACAGATGAAGAGATGGGAGGATACATTTTTATCTAAACTGGTTAAAATGGATAAAGCCGTGAACGAAACAGATACATTTGTTGAATCAGTGCGAGATATACAATTACAGGAACAATCTCGAATTAACGATTTGTATCACGAAAGTGTTGATCATTTTAAAAATCGATCGCAAAATGAATCCGAAATGTATGGACAACAGATTAATTCAATGTTAGAATCTATGTCTTCAAAAATTGACGAAGTCGGTATCGCTGAAAAGAGAATAGGCAATTCAATGGAATTAATGCAGCATACCTTGCAGCAAGATCAGGGACGATTCAACCAATCATTTGAACATTTCTTGGAAAACACCAAAATTCAGTCTAAAAAAACAATTAATGAATTGTTTGCAAAGCAACAGAAAGGTAAGATTAATTTCCAACAGTTATATTCACACTTTTCAAATGAAACATATGCGTGTGGTGTACTAATTCCTGACATATGCGCTGGTGTACTAATTCCTGACATATGCGCTGGTGTACTAATTCCTGACATATGCGCTGGAGTACTTATTCCTGACATATGCGCTGGTGTACTAATTCCATTGTAATTCATCAACCTACTATACTTAGATAAATATTTTTTTCAATCTAATATTTATTTCCATGATATATCTCCATCGATTAATCTCGTTGCCTTTTCCCAACAAGACATTTATTTTAAAGAACATGGTTATGCTCCATTGCAAAAATCTAGCCCAGAGCTTTATTTTATTCTTCAATTTATTTAATATACCGTTCATTTCCGATCGAGAAATAATTTATGGATCTTCAATTTCAGTAACAATCCTCTTTAATAAAGTTGTAAAGAACATTATACCGAAAGAGGTTTTTGCCTTACTATTATCAATTACTTTTGGCCTATACTTGCTTCGAGTATTAATTAGTATATCTGTCAGTCCGTCAGACAAAATGTATCATAGAATGGTTCGACCATCACATTTCTTGTCTTTGCCTAAAGCAGGTGGGCAGTGCCACATGCTATTTTCTTATGTATACATTGCAGCTTTGTCGGAAATGTATGGCGATTCCTGTAAATTTTTTTTTTTTTTTGAAAAAAGTTTAATCACATATACAATACTGAACTCCGAGAAAAATTCTAAACGTAAAGTCCCTAGCCCAATGGCAAAATCAAATGATAAAACACATCAAAAGAATGAACAAGAACTGTCATATTGCTGGCTTGGTTAAGGCATTTTCAAATGCAGAAAATGGTGGATCGAACCTGGTTTTATAGCGCTAAACCTCTCACTAGTATGAGAGTCGAATGATATTTATTTCTTTTTAATTCTTTGCAGAATTCTTTTTGAGAATATATTACTAGTAATACATCTTAAGCAATTGATGTCATGATTTTTTAGTAGTTATTTATTGTCGTTAAGCAAAAATATAGCGTGTGACAAAAGATACTTATGACATAAAACTGGTGGCACATTTTGAAATGTCTTCGTCGAATTCCACTCAAACTAAGTTGTATAGTACATATGATTATTCATGATACATTTGTATAATAAGGAAAATTTAGATGTTGGATAATTGTCAATGAGACAGAATCCCAAGAACCCAATTATACAAATATCATCTAGAACGGTCATCATACAGACTTCAACAATACGCATGTAACAATATGTCACACTCTTAATTATCCTGATGTTTTCAGAATTTGTTAATGAGTTTTATCAGTTGAATACAGAGAAAATATATGAGTTTAAAAAGGCTCGAGGGTATAAAAAAATCAGCAAATATTGAAACATTTTTTTTTCATTACAAATTTTATTTATTACACTTTCAGTTGTGACAGTTACTTTATGATTTGGTACAAATGATCTCCCTTTGGTGAAAAAATGCCAGTTTATTTAAGAAAAAAACCACTTTTTTTACTCATCGGTGACCTATATTTTTTTTTTCAAATTGACTGTCCTTAAACTAAAATATTGTAAAATTTAAGCGATTTCTGTAATTTAGTTCTTTTTTATTTCTGTTTTACCTTTTTCCCTTTTATTTGTTCCACAGAAAAAAAGTACCGTAACAAAATTGCATGCTTCTTTCAAAGGCAAGTTTTGAACTTAAATGAACAGTGACCCATATTTTTATTAACTTTTTCCATTAAGTTTAGGATGATGTTTTTTTTATAGAAAACAGATAGCGAAATCCTATATTTAAAAAGAAATATTTAGACCCTTGAGCCCCCTAAACATAGAAAAACAGTTTATCAAAGAATGGTGTCTATAACAAAGGTATAAATCAGTATATATACATAAACACTCAACGTTAACAATATCGCGATGAACAGTATCGTGTAATTAATGAATCCTCGCAGTTAATGAAAGTGAGTTAACATTACAAAGTTTTTATTTCCGAAATGTGTGTGATACAGTGCAACTACTAAGAAACAGAAACTGTTTGCTACGTTATACATAAGGCGTATATAAAGTGAATACATGTATACTTTACAAATTAAAGGTATTTTGAGTTGCATATGTATCAATGATACGTTTATTTATTATATAAAAATCCATTATCATTATGTAAATATTTAAATTAAGAAAATAAATCTTTATTAATTTCAGTTGCAGTCACAGCATGTACATCATCAGGTCAAACATTTCCCGATGGAGTAGTTAGATTTGCTAACGTTAAATTTCATGTAGGAATTGATAACCTTGATACGTTCAAATCGAGTGGGATATTTGTTTGTGAGATTCCTGGCTTGTATTATATTTCAGCTCATATATATACAACGACAAAGGGAGGTGCCTTCTACGTTACGAAGAACAGTTTTCACATCGCAAATTCTGCATCTGATTCAAATGATGTCTATTCAACTAATCCAATATCTGCTGTAGTAGAACTTGAATTAAAAGATACACTTTACGTGAATGCTGGTCATTTTATTCGAGCAACGTATTCCTGTCTGTCAATAATGAAAGTAATATAACAATGTTGTGTTGAACATATAGTATGTCTGCTATGTTGTAACAAGTACTTTGTTTACACCTGTTATTTGGTCTGAATAGTTCTGAAATCTTTACCATAAAAACATCATATATTAAGCGGTATTTTCGTTTGTTTTATTTAGCAGTATCTTCTTGATAAACTTTTATCCTGTCGGTACATTTAGAAAATTTATGAACATCTCAGATAGGTAAACCATATTAATTTGTATTTTGCCATCTGAATGTATTTAAAACCTGTGAATTATTATCAATAAAGATTATGCAATTCAATATATATTCATAAAATAAAACTGTAATCTGTAACTGAAATGTTACTATTGCTGGATTGTTTTATCGATTTATTTTTGAATTTCATATGAAATGTATGTTTAACTTCAAGTTTATTACAACCCTTAATCGCAACACGAACGAACATGTCAGTAATGTTGTTCATGCTTATTTGTATAAAATAAACGAAATATTCAATAGTCTGTCTAGGAAAATAGAAAAATTGCAGATGTTAAAAAACTTTAAAAAAACACAAACTTACTGGTTATTTACACAGTTGAAGCTGACAACAATCAATTTCTAAAAAAAATATCAATAGCCTTAATGATTAAATTTTTCAAGAACAAACACATGTAAATAAAAACAGCTGATACGTCTGGTGTGATTCTAAAACAAAACAAAAAGGCAAAGACAAATAAACTAAATGGCGTTAAAAGAACAGAAATCGTCAATTTATTTAGGGTATCTCAACATTAGTTTCAGAATCATAACATAATTATGAACCAAAAATTAACACTCCAAATGTATCACGCTTGTGTTTGAAAATATGAACACCAAATCTATAAATGTGAAAGAACATAAAAACAACAGAGGCCGCAATACATACCATTACTTGCGGTTTGTAGCAACCTGAGCACAACTACAAACCTTCGTGAAATCAAAGTGATTTATAGGCTACTTCTATCATTTAATTCATATGCACATCCCATCTCGGAAACTGATAATTCAGTTAGTTACGGGTCAATAGTTTGATACAACAACAAGAAAATGAAAAAAAAAGATGTGAACAAAACACATATAACTTTCATCTCGAGACAATGCATTCAAAGTATAAAAAAGAGTAAACACTTAAATGAAATAGTCATGACTTTTTAGTGTCAACTCTTCCTGATGTGGTGGAAACATAACATGTAGCTTCGGCACAATTGTATGATTATATGCACTAGAAATTCAAAGACAAATTGAATTAAGAAAGTAAATACAATAGATAAGAGTTGGTTTGATAAAACAATGTCACGCTTGTCGACTGTGTTACTTATTTTAACTATTTTTGGAAAGTCCTTTTTTAAATAAGATCTTTCATTAATTAGGTTCTATCTCTGGTGAGTTGATATGATAGTTAGGCTTTGATTTGAAATCTTTATAGTTCGTTGTTAATAGCATTTTGACATATGTCGAGATCTATCAAAAAAAAATTAAAGAGCTGTTATTTTTTTATAATGAACCTATGACTAGTATTTCAAATATTTTATTGAAATAAATTATACCTTACATTTTCATATACTCTCTCCGAAAAAGATATAAAAAGGAATCCTAGCCTATATATATCAACACAGAATTGCTCAACTGACAATACAATACGCATTTATTTTACAGTATTTTTCGTCTCATTTAAGGAATTTAAAGGATAGTATACAGCAACTTTGAACTCAAATGTTTTTAAGGAGGGACAGACATAAAAAATCATATATAAAAAATGATTTAAAACTAAGTGGCGATTCACAAAAACTCCACAGTTTGTAATGCTCAACAACATAAATAAGAAAATATATAAAGGGAGTAATTCAAAAGCATAGGAAACTAAGGATTGTTTAAAACGCACCTTAAAAAACTTTGAATAAAACCTTGGAATTCAATATATCTGAATATAAATAAATGCTATTTCGATTCTCTATGACTGTTGACAGTGGTCATACTTCCCTCTCCTTAATCAAATGGTCGTCTCTTTGGTTATAAGCGTGATATTCTTGGGGGGGGTTTATTACACGAGAGAAGCTGTTCAACTTTAATATGATCGCTTTTTAATTCGTTGTTGATAACATTTTGGCGTAGGAAAAGGTTGGCGTCAGACAAAATATGACCTTGAAATGCAACCTTGTCATAAAATATCAAAATGACCATAATTTGTTCCTTAAATGGATCTCTGTTTCATAAGTGTTCATACTAGGTTAGACAAATATCTTTATTAAAGTTTTGAATATATTGTAAAACAGCGACCATTTTGTGCTTGCGAATACCCTTAGATTTTCGGTAGCCAAAATTTGCCAATGGTGATATTGAATCATTAGACACAAACACATTCTGAATCTAGAGTGTCTATGTAAACTACGTTAAAAACTGTAAAGAATTGTACTAATGCAACATGTTTATAACGTTCATTTTGATTGGATAACGTCACTTATTTTCATGGCATCAATTCACAGTTGATGCAATGAAAATGTACGCAAGCGTAGACGACGTATTACAGATTTTTAATATATCGTTTTAAACTTATTTTCAATCAGTTTAATTAAAATGGAGATAACAATATTGTATTTTAAGCCACGACTGCATCAATTGGTGATTTAATGGTCGCAAATACACGTTTACTGGCTCTGCTAACATGTCGCTAGTAAACTTAATTTGCGACCATCAAATCACCATATGATGACGTCGGAGCTTAAAATACAACACAGGTATCTACTAATTAATAATTTGACCTTAATTGACATAACAAGACAAATAATGTGTACTTGAGGAGTACATGTAATTTCTTTGTCATTTATAATTTGATGCCCCAAAAAGAAGTTCTTGTTTATTAATAGGAATATCCAAACTATTGTTTTGTGAATTTTGTAGGTTATTTTTTTGGCCGGCTAATTATAAGTAATACCTCAAATTATTAGGGCCTACTTTAACCACTTGTGAACTGTTCGATGTTTAACTCGTGGCTGATGTTGTCAAATTGTCATCTTAGTTTTTCTCAACGCTTTGTTTTAGTCGATGTTGTGTTGTTTTGATGAAGTATGTGTATATATCTGTCTGTGTGATTTTCTACAGGGATAATTTTAGTTTCGCTTTATTTCCTGGTTTAAAGGTTTAAAGATATGTAATAAAAACAAATATAAGCGTCTTTACATCATACTTCCACCAAAAATAAATAGACGGGAATAAATGATCTTTTGTTTATCAAAGAAAAATAATCCACATCAAATTGATCAAATGACAATACATAACACATAAAAACAAATTATGGTTTTTAACTTCGGAACGGCACGCGAACTCGTGACGGGGTTAAACTAATTATTGTTATCTTCTCGGTTATATATTCAAATGAATTATTAAAGCAAAAGCTATTGCATAAAGTACAGTAAAAAGATGCACTACAAGCAATTGATTAACTCTATAATAACGTCATAATAATTACATAAACGCCAGTCAACTTTACAAAAAATAAAGTTACTGAGGCACAGAATATGAATAATATAAAAAAGAGGTGTAAACCTGATGTTGTAAACTCTCGTCTTATCTCGGTGGTTCTACTACAAATTTGTTTTTTTGGACTTTCTGTGCACACAAGGTTCGTTGTCCATTATCAAATAGCAGATCATTTGAGTTGTATTTTGTAAACATGTTTTCCGCTGTGAAATCAATCGTATATTTCATTCACATTGAATACAATATTAGAAAACTAGATATCTAAGGTGGGGAATAGCTTCAAATACGTGACAAATTATATATTATATACTAATATGAAAGAGAAAAAATTACGAAATTGAAGGTTATCCATTGAACATTTGTACTGTCAAATACAAACGATTAAGCATTTGCTACAATATAATATGTTATGTGCTAAACATCATACAATTCTGAAGGCTCAAATAAAATACGTTAGCTTACATGTCGTACGACGTATGCTCTTTAAAAGTATTTGGTTTATGAAATATAATAAGATATTTGAAAAAAAGACTTTTATGAAACTATCAACAAGCAATCTTGATTGCAATGCACCTTGAAATTAAGCTGAAAAAACATAAATTGTTGTAAAATTGAGAATGGAAATGGGGAATGTCTTCAATGTCGCGAGAAACTCCCGCACCCGGAGGCGTCCTTCTGCTGGCCAGTGTTAGTATGTTGAAAACTGGAGTCATACTATTGGTTGAAGTTTCTTTTTTTATATTTTAACATAATTCTGTAGAACTCACTTTTTGAATGAGCTCTGATATCTGGGTTCAATTGTAAATTCACCATTATGACATGGTTCGGCAGTATTTGCTCTAACCTCCTGCATTTTCAGGCTCTGTAGGACTTCAGGCTCCAGGGATACGATTTCAAACTCCATTGATATAGTTCAGAGCTCCACTGAAATATTTCCCAGCTCTGAAAAAAGAAAATTAGGGTTCATGATACGCGGAGTATTATGTATTGCATAGCCAGAAATTAATAGTGGTTTTGCTGATTAATATTCATAATATGTAAATGAGAATTGTACCACGTGATAGTAGTTTGAACTGGACTGGCTTGATATCATTAAAATCATTAAAATCTTTAAAACACGGATATTATAAGTTGCCCGTCACAGAGTCCTTATTTACAATCACTTTGATATTTCCGTAAAGTTGTCAGGCGGTCAAAATCAAAACAATGAACGCGAATTTAGTGAATTGTTCGTGCTTTCGTGAGTTTATTCTTCTTGAAATCGTGACATTTTAACTTTACGTGGGAACCTAGAGTTCAACGACTACACATACAAGGTTTGGACTTGCTTATTCTTTGGAAGTTCAAGTTTCAAATTTCACTCCGGCAACCTGTTTTTGTAATGACCTTAGTAGCCAATTTTCAACACGAAGTTTGCAAATTTGACGTTTCAGCCATTTTAGCCTGTATTTTACACTGCAATGTTAAAGGCCTCTCGCTTCGATTTTTAAAATAGCTCAGGAACCTGTATATTTGCAACAACAGTCATTATGTTTCGTTTAAATGGTGTATATTGTTGTGTATATTCATTTTCTGCCCCGGCAACCTGTCTATCACTTAAATTAAAATTAAAACAGACATTTTTTCAAAATTCCCTATCATTTTAATGTAATTTCCGTGACCCGTATCCGATTTCTTTAGTATAATATTCAAATAAGCAAAGTGGCGTTGATTTCTGGATATGGCGTGATATTATAGTAACATTTACTGTACCTCTCACCCATTGTCCTCGCTTGCAACCAATATGGTCTATTTGAGTTTGCAGTTTCCATAACATAGTGTTTATGCTATTGCAAAATAAATTAATATCTTCACAAATGAAACGGATATGTTCTGTAACATGTAAAAATTTAAATTTTGGGGTTCTTGTTTTGATTTATAGAATAGAAAATATTTGGAAGAAATAAAAAGAAGAAAAAAAGTGTGCAATATATAATAAAATTAGAAATAGTAAAAAAGAAACATTTATAGAATACAGAAATGACAATCCCAATCCAGACTATCCCTGTCTACAGTAAACACTGGTGTATAACAGAAATCAAAAAAGAACTTGTTGATAAGCGAAAACGAAGGATTACAATTTATATTTTCAAAACAAAATCAAATCAACAATCAACAACATAACGGTAAAAACAAAACTATACATGTAAGAGGGAAACAATGGTTGAGTATATATTGAACTTTTCAATCTGTAAAATAATACAAAACGTTATTTTTAATGTTACAAATGATAAAAACAATACATTATTTCAGCATATGATGATATGAACATATACCCCACCACTGTATCAAGTGTGTTATGATATTTGAGGCACTCGAGACAGTTAACTCTTAAATTTTGAAGCGCAAGGCTTGCCGAGCTTTTTAGATAATTTTAAAAACGTAACTTTTGAGCGTGAAAAATATCGTTATACTAGATATTTAGTGCTGGACTTTAAGATTGATTTTTAGACGAAAAAAAATATCTTTCCTTTTCAACGATTGGCTGAAAAATGTACTCTTTATATACGACGTCATCAGACATGATCGTTTCTTCAAGACGACACAATAACAAATTCAAAAGAAAGCAAAAAAAAATGACGTCATAATTGAATTTAGACCTTTCATTGGCCGATATCAACGTTTAGTTTTAAGACAAGACATAGACATTTTATCACACCGATCAAGAATTGTGAAAACATATGAAAATTAAAGACGTACCATTTCTATCTAACCATACATATTTCAGTGTACCTTACAGTGATAGGACTTCTATTGGTATGTGCAGAAACTGTTTTGAACAAATTTAACATTTTCTGATAATGAGATTTGCAATTATACTAAACTCCATATTATTGTTAGAACAATATAAAAGTGTCCACATGAATGTCTGCTTACTTCTTTGCATATTCACTTGTATAATTCCATGGCGGATTACATCTGATAACAAATCAGAGTCGAAGCACAAAATGACCCTATGTCATTCAATTGGTCAAGGGATTATGCAATATTTGTTGAACAAGGACCAATATGGATTAAGCCATGATGAACCTATCTAAATAGCACATATTTAGCCCACAACATTTGACCCAAAATAGTAACTGATACTCTAAACCGAAACATGACCAACATGTTATCAATACAAAAAGTGCATTTGATTGTGGATATGGCCCGCGAACTGATTTGTGTAGAAAGCTGTGTTTTCCTCAGAAAAGAAAAGTAATAAAGCAAATGATAATATCCAAGAAAGGGTTACAACATAGTATAATGGGTTTTAAGTCGTTTACCGGAAGTTCAAATATAACTTATATTAAACAGAGTGAATGTTACTTAAACGTTTGTTATGAGAATGTCAGCTTATATTTGTCTATTTCTAAATATCAATTGCAACAGGGTAATACGAACAAGAAAAATACATCGTACAAGTCATTCTGTAAACCAAGTAGATACTGGCAGTTTTTTTCAATATCTATTGTTCATGTTGCATGAATGAGAAAAACAACAGTGCGTATTTTAAAGAACAAACACGTAATTATTTATTCGATTCCTTTCTCTTTGAATTTCTGCATAATTTGTTAAACTATTTTTTTGCACTTTAAAACGTAATATATCATCGTCAGAAGATCTAGACTCTCTCTTCAAAAGAAGCAAACAAGAATTATCGCTCGATTGACGTCACTGCTTGTAACTACGTTTTTCTTGTTTAAAAGGGCCAAGCTGACATTCTTTAATTCTTGTCTTGTCTTTTATTTTTGCTATTGTGTTTTGTCTATAAGTTTTGTTATGTATCTTTGATACATATATGACATTGCTCTGTACTTATACAACCCTTTATTGTGTTATTGTACTATGGTAGATTTGTGTATTTTGGCTAATATGGTAGATATATATACCAGTTTGTCCTTTTGTTACATATTTGCTTGTTTTTATAGTGATTAGGATTATAACACAATGTTGACCCCCTAATTTTTGAATTTTTTACCTATCATGTCTGTATATTTTTTCACACATCGTTGTCAATATAATGGAAGTTGTTACGATTGTCATACATTCAAGTAAAAAGTTTAACTAGCTTAAACCCCATGTTAATCCAAATGCCTGTACCAAGTAAGGAATATGGAAGTTGTTGTCCATTTGTTTGATGTATTGGGCTTATGATTTTGTCATTTTATTAATGACTTTCCTTTTTTGATTTTCCTCGGAGTTCAGTGTAACAGTCCAATAATATGACACACTAAAAACAAGAGCAGACAGTGTTGAAACTGTTGACAAAAAAATGTCGCTAACAGTTGTATTATGGGGTTGGTGTTATCTATTCTTTAGTTTTAAGAATAAGTGTTTTATTTTTAATAATTCTAATATTACTTCGTTTCGTCTTTCCTTTATGTTCATTTGATTTGTGACGGTTCCCCGACTTATGGTTTCTACCTGCTAAGGAAATTGAAGTTTATTTCAGTGGGAAGTCTAGTGAAAACGAGATCTTTTTAATGTTCTCTCGTATTAGCAAGGGTGCTATCAATTATTAACTAACGGGAAATCTTTTGAAATGAAAGAATGGATTCTGCAAATATACAGCTGTTATTACTCGAATAATGAAGTTGTTATATTTTGCTGTTTAACGATATATACATTAACTTCTAAATTGAGAATCATCAATCAATTTTGCAAGATAACCTCCGGATTAACCAATCAATTATGTCACAACTCAGCCGATTCGTTTTTCATACGAAAAAGTGTAGAAGATTTATCCGAGGATTTTCGCTTGCTTCCGATTGGTTAACACTCCCACATAACACCAATCAAATTCAAGGTTGGTAAAAAGTTTGTGATATAATTCCATGCTCTCACAGAAATAAAAGATCGATAACGAAGGCGAACTGAATTATCTGGGTTACAACTGTTATAGAATTATAAACCTTATACATGAATGATCTGAAAAATGGCTAAAATGTTGCTCTTTCGTGTTCTTGCAATAGGCCTATCGATTATGGTATCTGGATCTACTTCAGTTGGTTCTAATTCCGAATCTTTGCTGACCTGTTCTAAATTTCAATTCGAAGAAAAAGTTTTAGAAAAACTTGTGCGGTTGGAACATAAAATGGAAATAACTGGAGAAAAAATGAATAAATGGGAAGTAAAGTTAGAATCGCTTTCTTCGAAAATAGACGAACAGATGAAGAAATGGGAAGATAGCGTTTTATCTAAATTGGATAAAATGGACGAAGCCATGAATCAAACAGATATTTTTGTAAAATCAGTGCGAGATATGCAATTACTGGAACAATCGCGAATTAATGATTCGTACCACGAAATTGTTGTTCATTTTAAGGATCGATCGAAAAATGAATCCGAAATATATGGAAAGCAGATAAATGAAATGTTAGATTCTATGTCCTCAAAAATTGAAGAAGTCGCTGTCGCTGAAAAGAAAAGACACACCGATCTGGAATCAATGCAGTATACCCGTCAGCAAACGCGATTTAATCAATCATTTGACCTTTTCTTGGAAAACACAAAACGTCGTTCTACTAAGACAATAACCGAACTGCTTGCGAAACAGCAGAAAGGTAGGTTCCAGAATAAAAGTTTAAAATCCCACTTTCCATATGCAGATGAAATAAATGCGTCTGGTACAATATTTTATTAACATGTTAAACATGTATCTTAGTCTTAATTTGTTTAGTCAAAATTTTATTTTTAATGATTAATCTCTTACGATAAGTTTTGGAACGTCAATTACAAAACCAACACATAATTTTATTTAAACATGTTCAATACAACGCTAAGATGAAATTGGAAACAAAATCAGGGCAAAAGTTTTGAGTAAATTAAAGCAGGATGACTATTAATATATGTGAAAAAGGAAGGACCGAATAGAGTGAAAAATAAAAAGGCAGGATAGAGATAACAGCTAAGAAAAAATATTTCAGCCTGCCGGTTATCTTTTTTCTGTATTATATATTGAAATAATTTATATTTCTTTCGAATCCTTCGAGTGTTTGTAGATTTCTCTTTTATGAATTACATCTCTAGTTTCATAGTTTATTAAAGAAAACTCAGCCGCAGAAGACTGCGTAACAGGAGCATATTATGCACAATATAGATCACAACATATTTCATAATACATACAGTATACATTTTTAAATTATACATCTTCAGAGATAAATCTTTGTTTATTGCAGTTTTAAATCAGGCAAGCATCTTTTCTACCTTTTGAATAAAAATTGACAGCTTAGACAGCACATTATTATTACAATATTTAAGCATGCCCAGTACTTTTTTAACATTTGGATATTTTAAATAATATGGAGGTATGAACTTCCCCCTTAAATCTTTAACTTTATAATTGGTACATATACATATATAGTGGTACACATCCCCAAGACCAGCTTTACAAAGTGGACAAATTCTCTCATTTCGTGGTACATTTCTCCATCTTCCTGTTACAATGGGAAACTTTGTATAACATACCCTTAATTTACATATATTTACTCTTATAGTAACTCATGACTTTTTTTATTAGTTCTTTATTGGCAAAAATATAGCATGTGACAAAAGATACAAATTACATAAACCATAAAACACATTTTGAAATCTCTTCATCGAAGCAAATTGCATGATTTCCACAAAAACTTAGTTGTATAGTACATATGATTATTCATGATACATTTGTATAATAAGGGAATATGAGATGTCGGATAATTGTCAATGAGACAGAAACCCTAGTACTCAATTATACAAATATCATCTAGAGCGGTCATCATACAGACTTTAACAATACACATGTGTTTAAACAACTTGTCAAGCTTTAAATCGCGCAGAAGCTTTTTTTTTATTAATTTGTTTATAAATGTTATCAGTAGAATAAAAAGGAAATATATGAGCTTAGCATAAACAAAGAGTTTAAATAAAAGAATAGCCTCTATAACAACGGTATAATATATACCTAAATAAACTCTAGGAAAAACACAAAACGAAAACAATTTCATGCTGAACAATATCGTGTCATCATGCGATTCTCGCAGTTAATGTGTGTGAGCTAAAATAACAAGGTATTTAATTTTGATATATATATGTGAACAGTGCCATTACTATGCTAGCTCAACCATGAAATGATTATTACCTTAAAATTGGGAGGAGCATGGCACCAACTCATCATCCAATGAAAACACTCATATCAATGGCCTGTTTATAATATGTATGTTTCATACAAACAGGTTTACCCAAACAACTTTCAAATTAAATTTCATTTCTTATAGTCTTTGATTGAATTAGAAAAATCTGTGTATTACAATTAATTAGAAGCGGAGTTACGGTTTGTGTTTTTTTCAAGGATGATGTACCATTGTGTTGATTCAATGCTAAACGGATGGAGGATTAATGCAAGCAGTGCTAGCAATGATTAATTTTCCTTAAAACAAGTTTATACATTAAGATATTGGTTTAAACAAATATAAATATGGACCAACTCAAGTACACCTTCTACGGTGCGCTCGACTTTCGTGACTTAGCACGATTATTTTTCAATTTAAAGGTTGTTTAGGACTTTTTGTAAACAATAAACGCTAGCACATCATAGAAAATCAAGTGCGTAATCTATGCTTAAAATTTTATTTAAGGAATGACTGTAATTAACATAAAAAATTTTGTGCACACTGAATAACGCGCGTAGCGGGTTATTTAACAGTGTGCACCACATTTTTTATGTTATTTCGAATAGACATAAAAAATATTACAGTCATTTCTTATAATTTAATTCTAAATTCTATTTTAAACTTAATAACAAAATAACGTCAGCCAATTAGAAGACATGTAACATCCAAAATTAAATTATAACAAAATATTTGTAGATTTTTTTAAATAATAATGCTTGCTCGAAGTTTCCCCTTCGTATATGTTCAAAATGGCCCATCTCTATTATTCATTATCTTTGCTGATTTTATACTATTGCAGTTTAAAAAATTGTAATTCAAAGGCTACAAAAGGGGCCATAAACCTTATATTTACGCCGTGATTGTACAATTGTAAAGTACATACACATTACTGCATTTATAAATGAACTGAGTAATTGATTGAAATAGAATTGGCAAATCAAACACACCTACAACCTGCTTGTGAATTAGCTTATAATAGTTATCAATAATTTTAAAATTTAGGTTGAAAACTTATTTTTAAACTGACTTGTAAAACTAGTTTTTTACAATGTTTATATTTTGTAATTAGTTCTGATTGGTTCTCTGTTTAACTATTGACCACCCAAAGGCTTATGTACCTTACCTAATAATGATTTCATGGTTGAGCTAGCAAGGAAGCTAACCAAATAATCTACATGTAGCTTTATACTCCTTGGAATCTGCTGTTAAAAAAAAATGCTTATTCATCAACGACACGTACCTTATATTATTTGGAATCAGTAATATGTTAACATCTATGTTATAGAATAAATATATTATTTACTTTCAGTGGCGGTCACAGCTTGTGTATCATCATCTCAAACTTTTTCCGAAAAAGTAAGATTCTCTACAGTGCACTTTCATGTAGGAATACATGACATTGATGCATTCAAATCTAATGGAAAATTTGTTTGTGAGATTCCTGGTTTGTATTATATTTCATCTCATATTCGTACTACTACAAAAAGCCATACTTTTTCCGTGAGGAAGAACGATAAAACTATTGTATATTCTGCATCTGATTCAGACAGTACTTACTCAGCAAATCCAATATCTGCTGTAGTAGAACTGCAACTTGCAGATACACTGTACGTGAGGGCTTCAGGTCTTTACATTCAGTCAACATACTCATGTCTGTCAATAATGAAAGTTGGTTAAATCATTTTATCCTGTTTTAGAGTAATTTCTCGCAATTTGATTGGATATTGTCCTAATAAATTTCAGTACAATTTTTTATCCCGTCAATTGGAATTATCTCCCTTATTTATTACGTCAATTGAAATTATCTCCCTTATACCATTGACCTAATAAAAAAAAAAAAAAAAAAACAATTGAGTTGCTTTGTAGTCATAATATTTTTTATTTTTCACATTTTTTTATTTAATATCTAAAATATATTTATTGATATTGTCCTAACATTGAATTTGAATATAATAATATGTTATATAACCAAATCAGGATAAATTCGTTACACAGTGTTCAATTGTCCAAATACGGAATTTATCGGGTCAATAAAATTCATATCGGGTTTGGCTTCGCCTCACCCGATATGAATTTTATTGACCCGATAAATTCTCGTATTGGGACAATTGCACACTGTGTAACTAATAGTGTTGACAAACGATCAAGAGTAATAAAATTGTGATTTCATAGAAATTTGAATTGATGTTTGTTCTGTTAATTTGTTGCTTGTTTAAATTTGGAAAATGTGTGTTCAGGTGTTTGACCTGGTGCAAACAATTGCATGAATTACAATGACTTGTTTGGTATTGTGTACAAAGTGCTTTAATTTCATACTGAATACGGTATGTCTGAAATAAATGTTTTAAAAATAAAAACATATTCAATTCATTCACCTTATGTCTTTTTTGGGTATTCAATGACGAAAATGTATGAAAAATAATTATTTATCATGCAAGTACATTTTGAAAAGGTATGAACATCTCAGATTATAGTAGAACGGGGTTTTTTTTTAATTGACGTCATCAATGTTGGACTGGTTTGTTTTTAGTACATCTGTGTGTATTCCCTATCGGTATCTAAACAATGATGATTTGTGTAGTCTGTTCTCCTGAAACATTATGTCGTTATAAATACATGAAACGATTACCACAGAATTATAACAATGAATTGAAAGTTTGACATTAAACAATGCTTTGGCCATATTGCCGGCTGTATCAATTGATTTTTCCAATTCTTATTTAATAGTTACTAAACGTCCTAAAACAATCCTTCAAAGCAACCAGAAATGATAACTTTTTGAATGCAATTAATCCTTATGTACTTAAAAAAACGAGTTCTTGATGAGTTTTTCAACCAGGGAAAACAAATGAATAAACACTTATCTGATAGATACCGTTTTTCACAAACATATAATTACTGCCTTATGTTCACATTTGATGCTGAAAATAAATATTTTTTTAAAAGAGATCAATAATTTAGATAAATGATCCGTCTAAGAACATATTATTTGGTAATAAAACAACTGATTTCACATATGATGATTCTTTAACAAAATGAGAAACATGTTTTCGAGCAAACAAAGTTAAAGACTTAAAAGCAACAACGAATATAGGCTAACATTAACTTTCCCTCATGATATAACAAACTTAGTTTGAGCAAAACTACATTGTTTAATAACCGGAAATGGTCAAACAAAATGTATCACGCATGTGAGGAAAAGTTATAAACCAAAGCCAAAAAATGTAAGAGAGCATAAAATCAACAAATGCCTAAACACACAAATTTGCTTGTAGGTATTGTCTGAGGTTGTAGCAAATTCAGCACAACTACATAATACCACCAACTGTATATGTATAAATACATTCTATCATGTAATTCATACTCGTTATGAAACACAACAAACTGACCGGTAGATATTCACTGGAACCCAATAATCAAGCTAACGTGGTACAAATATTTTGGTTTAAGACCAAAAAAAAACATGTTTGCGCAACGCGTGTAACGTAAACGTACATCTCGAGACAATGTATGGCATGTTAAACACAAACCAAAAATATTAATTTTTAATAAAAATTAAAGTCACGACCTCCCGATATAAATTTTTTCTAATTAGGTAGAAACCTTATGCTTATTTCTGTCACAATTATATGATAATATGTACTTACAATTCGCAGACAAATTGTATCGTTTTTGTAATGCAAAAACCAAAACACGGTTTGCTGGGTAGATGAAAGCAGCAAGAATTAATAGTCAAGTTACAATCATTTAACAAGATTAAAACACACAAGAACATATGATCCTGGTCCATACTGCATATGTATCCGAATATCCGAACTAATCTTAAGTATGTACGTTTGAGTTACAAGTAACTGACAAGTCATTGAAATGTGCCCTTTTCACACCCTTTCAACAAATGTGCATCGCTATTCAAACATTGTTGAATGATTGTCAATGACATAACTATCATCAACAAATTAAATGAACATAATGATTCATTTGTAGTGATTAAAGTCAACTGTGCAGGCTTTCAAATGAAAAAGAAGACCGTTAAACCAATTCCCCAATCCCCCCACCCCCACCCACCGACCCCACCCAAAAAAAAACCTTTTTGTCCCACCAGGACACGTGGTGTTACAGCATAACATCAGAACAAACTGTAAAAATAGGTAGCATTGGATTAACTCAGAATGTGGGTACTTTGCATAATATTCTTATATACAACCAATCGAACCAAATCACAAAAATAAGAGAATAAGTTATCAATCAGTACCAATGGAATGAGACAAAAAATAGGATAATGTATAGAAAACAACAAGTTAAGCACACAAAGCACCTTATTAAAACATTGGATATTACTTCTATTCATATCTGATGCTACTCTCATTAACTTAACAGTTCTTTCGTAGAGAAATGACACAACTGCCATTCTCTACGCAATTGGTGGTCTTATTTTATGCCCCACCTACGATAGTAGAGGAGCATTATGTTTTCTGGTCTGTACCTCCGTTCGTCCGTTCGTTCGTTCGTCCGTTCGTTCGTTCGTTCGTCCGTTCGTTCGTTCGTTCGTCCGTTCGTTCGTACGTTCGTTCGTTCGTCCGTCCGTTCGTTCGTTCGTTCGTTCGTCCGTCCGTCCGTTCGTTCGTTCGTTCGTCCGTTCGTTCGTTCGTCCGTCCGTGCGTCCTTTCGCTCCAGGTTAAAGTTTTTGGTCAAGGTAACTTTTGAAGAAGTCGAAGTCCAATCAACTTGAAACTTAGTACACATATTCTCCATGATATGATCTTTCTAGTTTTAATGCCAAATTATAGTTTTGACCCCAATTTCATGGTCCACTGAACATAGATAATGATAGTGCGAGGTTAAAGTTTTTGGTCAAGGTAGTTTCCCCATTTTCATTCTCAATTTTATTTGATGAAGTTAAAGTTACATCAACTTGAAACTTAGTACACATGTTCACTATTATATGATCTTTCTTATTATAATTCCAAATTAGAGTTTTGACCCCAATTTCACGGTCCACTGAACACAGAAAATGATAGTCCGAGTGGGGCATCCGTGTACTATGGACACATTCTTGTTTATATATAAGATTGGTAAGTTGATGAAAATGAGAATGATCAAATTGTCTGTCAAGTGGAAACGATCAGGCGTGCTGGCTGCATTAAAGAAACTTATTTTAACAGCTCGAGAACTCTAGATTTTCTGACGTCAGAATATATTTGCATAGTAATTTCCAAAACACAAGGCCAATATGGCCTTGAAAAACTGACCAATCGACTTAATGAACTACAATGCGTTGTGGGCTACTACGAGTAAACTACTACTTAAAACACGTGGAATTAGTGGGAAAACAGTCAATTAATATATTGTCTGGGACTCTCATTACCAAAGTTTTTATTCTGCAAATATTTTTAATGTAAAATATATAACGTAATCTTCAATTTGCATGCTCAGATTAAAAAAATATTGTTTATTGGCTTCACGATTCGACTTTCTTTTTCGCCTTGCAAAAGTAGTTTAACCGGTTTTGTGCATTGTTATGAATTGAACCTGCATTAATTTCACGACATGATACAGTGAAATATCCAATGAAGTGACCACTGTCCAGTAAGAAAATCATTTGAGCTCTTTTAAACCTGTATAATGTCATTGCAAAATCATTTCTGCCTAGAAAAACACGAAACTTTCATTGAAACACTTCTTTCTGTACTGAATGTGTATTTTGTTTTTATCAGGACCTGAACTAAAAGTAAGAACATCATAATATTCAGTATGCTAAAAAGAAGTGTTATGAAAGCGGCAGGTGCGGGTCCAGCCATTTTAAAAAGGGGGGTCCTAACCCTGGACAAAAGGGAGGGGGTTCCAACTACATGTCCCCATCTAAATGCACTGATCGTCCAAAAAAAAGGGTCCATCCCCGGCACCCCCCCCCCCCTGGATCCGCCACTGAGCGGGTACGGTATATAGCTCAATACATTTTTTTTATAGTTTCATCCATCGATAATATCCGTTTGTTGCTAATTTTATCAAAAATATACCTCAGAGGATTTTTTATCGTTCGGCTGCTGTCCTGTTGACATATGTAAAATATCTCCAATATCAAAAGTCTCTGGATCATAGTGGGTGCCATATTACCTATTATTTGTTTTTCTAAAACGTGCTTTGTATATAGAAATAAGAAGATGAAGTATGAGTGCCAAATGAGACATCTTTCCAACAAAGACGTAATTTAGTAAAGTAAGCAGTCATAGGTCCAATGCTGAAAAGTAAGCTATTAATGACCCAACAATTACTTGTGTAAAACAATCCAAACAAACAAACAAAAACAAAAAAAACTGCCCAATTAAATATAGAAAAGGACAAGAAATCTATCCCATCAAAACAAAATATATTGTATAGGAGCCTGTATTTCAGTGGTTGTCGTTTGTTTATGTGTTACATATTTGTTTTTCGTTCATTTTTATATATATATATAATTAAGGCCGTTAGTTTTCTCGTTTGAATTGTTTAACATTGTCATATCGGGGACTTTTATAGTTGACTATGCGGTATGGGCTTTGCTCATTGTTGAAGGCCGTACGGTGATCTATAAATGTTTTTTTTATTTTCTGTGTCATTTTGTTCTCTTGTGGACAGCTGTCTCATTGGCAATCATACCATATCTTCTTTTTTATTATAGATCCAACGCTGCAATTTTCACAAAACATATCAAATTTTCCACCTTGTCGCACATACATATTGATAAAATCATTACAGCTTATTTCCTAATGCATGTGGAGCAAAAGTTTGGTTAACTTGCTTTCTTTGTTTGTATATTGTACAAAATATAAAATATACAAGTTAAACTATTCCTATATATATATATATTGTTTAAAGATGTCAATCTTATTTTCAAAGCTTGTATAAACAACTATACAAAACAAAGCAAGCAAGCCAACCAAAGTTTTACTTTGCAGGTTTAAGAAATCAGTTGTAATGATTTTATTCAGTTTGGCAAATGTCCGAGCCCGTTAAAAAACGAACAAACTGAAACTACAGTTGCTGACTTCACTACCTTAAAAACAAGGGAACAGTTTGGAAGTCCCATATACTGAAATGTGACCAACAAAAATACTTATAGATTTTGTTAACACTGCCAAGTTTCGCCTTTTTTACGAACACAAAATTCAAGGATCCCACATTTGCCTTTAATTATCTATACGAACATAGCTGTACTCTTGAATATCAGCACCGGCTGTTATCGACGGCTTACTTTACACCAGTAAGTTTGTCTTATGGGTAATTGTGTTGTTTCGCTGTTGTTTCGTTGCTTCTGGTGGACAAATACATAAAATATCTGTGCCATCATCAAGCATGTTAATGGCTATATATCGGGTAATTCAAACCCTTTTTTTCTTTGCATAGAAACAACTCTTCGTTAATCTGAGCATGGAAGTAATACTTTATATCACGAACTATAAATGAGGATACACAAAATGGAAAACTAAGCGAAATTGTGAATCCCGCATTGCACGAAAAAATGTGTTGTATTTCAGTAAATAACACGTGTTATTGGTTGATTGTAAACACGTAGTAGTCCATCATGCATTGTGACTCATTTAGTGGATTGGTCAAAAACCTAGGTAAAAATAAATTGCGTCACATGTAAATAAACAATTACATGTGCGAGAACATAAGTATGCTAATTTATGCATTTCCATATAAGGTAGTGGTCCCGACCTGTTTAAGATATTAGAGAAAATATATATATATATATATATATATATATCACAGGTAACTAATGAAAATGAAACATTCTTTCAAAGGCAAACAATTGAGCATTTCTACTGCAGTGAGATATACACAAAATACATAAATAAACACATGACATGTCGTATGCATCTTATAATCAAAGGTGTATTGCTTATAAACAATGAAGGGGTATTTGAGAAATGTTTTCTGTTACATGTAGTTAACTATTGACTATGTTTAAACTGCAAGTGTCCTTCTCATTTTACAAAAAATGTACTCTTTCATCAAATGTGCATCAAAATTCAAACATTTTTAAAAGATTGCCAATGAGATAACTATCCTCCAGAAACCAAATGAAGTGAATGGTTACAATTAAAGACAACCGTGTGGTCTTCCAAATGAGAAAAGGTCTCAACATGGAAGTGTGAAACAATTCAAAAGAAAAAAAAACAGCTGCTTTCTTTAACTCTTTAGTCGAAAACAAACTGATTTGTATAGTTCGTTCTTATGTTGTACTGTTACACCTGTGTCCAAAGTTAGGGAATGGTTGGGATCCCGCTTACATGTTAAACCCCGCCACATTCTGTATGTATGTGCCTGTCCCAGGTGAGGAGCATGTAATCTAATGGTTGTCGTGTGTTGATGTGTGACATATTTTTTGGGGTTCATTTTACTTTATAAAATTAGGCCGTTAGTTTTTCTCGTTTGAATTATTTTACATTTGTCATTTCGGAGCATTTTATAGCTAACTATGCGGTATGGGCTTTGCTCATTATTGAAGGCCGTATGGTGACCTTTAGTTATTAATGTCTGTGTCATTTGGTCTTATGTGGAGAGTTGTCTTACTGGAAACCATACCTAATCTTCTTATATATATTGATAATGGTATTGCACAACAAATTACGAAAAGACAATACAAAACAGAGCAAAGAATGCTAAAACCTTAGCAACACGTATATATTTATATCAGAGGTAAACTGGTGAAAATGAAACGTTTTCAAATTTGCCGTATGCATCTTGGTATTTTGTTTGCAAACAGTAAAGTGATAATAGAGAAATATTTTTTGTCAGTTAACTACCAACTGTGTTTACACTCAATTTATCCTTTCATTTTCTCTGTTATCTTAATCATCTATGTGAACATGCATTTATTAAGTTTAAAAGTTGTGTATTAATTATTAATCATGCATATACGAGATTGGAGAATGGGTAAAAAGGACAAAAACCCAATAACATCCCTAAACACCCACCCATATTTCATGTTAACCTCCCTCTTCCTACAACTTATATTTCTCGAATGTTATTCATAATTTTCATACGTGACAAAAGTAGTAAGAAGTTCTACATAGCCAAAATCACTAGATCTAAACTCTGCAAAAGAAACGAAACATGTTTTACCTACATTTCCGTAATCGCAAAAACAACTAAATGTTGCTTTTACTCGTTTCATAGTTTTTGATGTAAAGGACGACAACAAATAAAACATAGCTAGGGTTAAAAGGATAATGTGTAATGCATATCCTATCCAACTGTTATAATGAGTTATATCTTTTATTTAAAGTAAAGTACAAAAAAGGGAACGAAATTCCTTATTGCATGTTCTCGTTTTTTATTCACTAAAAATAAACAAGCAAAGAATATTGACAGGATTCGTGATTACAAACTGTCTAGATGGTATTAAGGATGTTTGCTAATTTGTAACAAAATAACAAGCTTTTTAAGATACTGTTTTAAAATGATAGAATTAAAAAAGGAAACAAATAAGCAGGAAAAATGAAGGGTACGTGTAATTTGATTTTTTTTAGATATCAGCAATTGAAAACTTGGCGGGAAATGATATCTCTAGATTTTTCATACTGTTATCATTGGCCGCTATTTTATTTCAAAAACTATGACAAATTAATAAGGATTCATTAATATTCTGAACAGAACAAAATTTTACTAAACGTTAACAATGAAAAAAATATGGAAAACACTAGGTATACGTACTTGTATCAAATTCAAGTTAGTTACATGTGTTGTTATTAAAGATAGTTGTAGTCCATAGGCGGATCCAGGGGTGGCCTAGGGGGCCCGGGCCCCCCTTTCGTGGGAAAAATTTGGTTGATTATATAGGGAATCATTGACGCAGGACTGGAGAGCCCCCCCCCCCTTTAGGTCATTCAGCGGGCCCCCCCCCCACCCCCCTTAGGAAAAGTTCTGGATCCGCCACTGCTGTACGATAAATTAATTACACACAGTAAAAACATGAAACACAACACTTTATTGCACATTTTTTCCCGTCTATTTTGTATTTTTATAAAGCAGCGTATGAATTATTTTTTCAGTGTTAGTTTTGATCATAAAATAGACATGACATATATTTTATAGCTGGACTTTTTGTCTTTTTTTAAAGGAAAAATATATATGAAACATGTCAAATTAACATTTTGTATCATTCATGATCCGTTTTTGTCACTCGAAAATAAATGAAAAATAAGTTACTTCATTTCTGAAAATATATCTTTATAGTTCGTTCTTATGTTGTACTTTTATACCACTGTCCCAGGTTATGGGGGGATTGGGATCCCGCTAAAATGTTTAACCCCGCCACATTTTTTATGTATGTGCCTGTCCCGACGGAATGATTCGTACGAATAAATTGTTGAAAATTTTCAGATTCGATCAAAAAGTGAAACTGAACTATATAGAAAACAGATTGAAGTTATGTTGGAATCGTTGTCCTCAAATATGAAAGAAAATACGAAGAGATGGGAAGAAACAATTTCGTCCAAATCGAATAACATTGATATTGCTATAAAAAAAATCACAGATATTTAGAACCAACCCGAGATATGCATTTAAAGGAATTATCACGCCTTAATGATTCGTTCCTTGAAACAGTGGAAATTTTGTTTTAAAAGAGGGACGAAAGATACCAAAGGGACAGTCAAACTCATAAATCTAAAACAAACTGACAACGCCATGGCTAAAAATAAAAAAGACAAACAGAAAAACAATAGTACACACGACACAACATATCATATCTGACAATAAATCTAACATTTATGGAGAAGAGACGCACATCATGATAGAATCTGTTTCTTCAAAAATAAAGGAACTCAATGTTGCTAAAAATAAAAGGGAAAGAGCTCTGAAATTAATGACGAACACTCTACACCAAGAAAAAAAAACGATTTAACCAATCAATTGATCTTATCTTGCAAAATACTAAATTCGCCTCTAATGAAACAATTCATGAACTAATTTCCAAGCAACAAAAAGGTAGGAGTCACTTAGAAATGTTCGTACTTTAACTGTTCATATGAAAATTGAACGTGATTTTGTAGTAATAATGCATAACTACGATAAACCTTTGATATTTGTTGGGTTTTTTCTTTTTTTTTTTCAATCAAGCATTTATTTCTAATGATCAATACACCACGATAAATCATTGTCAATTATCCTCCAAAATATCCAGCTAATACATCTATACTCAACGATGCAGCATAAGGATTGATTTATTTTCTCTATTTTCATGTAATTGTTTATTTCGATTTTGAAATACCTATAGAATAAAGATTTCATCGGCAGTCCCTTTGAAAAAAAGTTTAATAGCAGGTTTTTCATTTTTTTCTCAATCATTAATCAGTTTGTCCATCCGCTTGTCTGTCAGTTTTTATACAGACATTACGGAAACTTTGTTAGCATGCAAAATGATTATCCGAGATTCATTTATTAATATATTGAGTTTTAAGTATTGCATTCAAATATTAAAAGAAAGCGATAATAAAAAGAAAAGGCATTAGGATATTTGTCAATCATTCAGTTACCTTTAAGTTTAAAACAACCATAAAACATTAAACTATCAAAGAGCGGTCTTAAATAATACAAGTGTGTGTGTGAACAACATACCAACTGTCCTCATTTTTCAAAACAATATCAAGACGTTTTCATCATTTAATTAAAAGTAGGAATATAAAAGATTTAAAACAAAATGTACGTTAAACATTATTGTCCAATTAACGATATATTACATATCTTAATAACAAAACAAATCTACCCATAGTCAAACAAGATCGATTTAACAGGATCGTTTTAAGGGGTTTTCGCAGTTTATGAAGGAAAGCTAGAATTACAAGGGTTTTTGTTTGTTAGTTCTGCCTTTAATTGTGATTCAGTGCCCTTACGAAAAAACATTATCAAAATATTAGAAAAGCGAATGTATTAAAATTACATGTATACTCTCCAAATTATAAAAGATCAGAGATATTTCGAATACCGATCGCATATTTATCAAAGACACGTACACTCATTATTTTAAATATACATCAGTAATATGTCAAATTGAGAATGAAAATCTGAAGTATGTCAAAGAGACCATTACCCGACCATGAACAGAAAACAGCCCAATGCTACAAATTTATCTTTAACACAGCGTGAAAACCCCGCACCCAGAGACGGGCATCATATGGCTCTTAAACACAAGTTCACATAAGTTCAGTGAAATGTACTTCACAATTAACTCCGAAACATAGAAATAAGCTTTAATTTAAAACGTTGAAAACAAGGAAAGGTCAGTCAAAAGTACTGGTGCAAAATGCGGCGGAATTGAGATCTCTAGCTTATTTAGAAAAACAAACATACAGAAGTACCCAAATTAAATATCAGTTTAAAAGAAATCCGAATCATTTGTAAAAATAGGTAACATGAGAACGAAGCAAAATAACAATGAAAGATAACTTAATAGAGGACTACTGACAGTTACTGACATACCAGCTCTAGACATCAATTAAACTGATTAAAAGGTGTCTTCGTCATATAATAATCAAGCACTATACCTCCTCTTTGGTTTTTATTATCATACTATCATAAAATATACGAGAAAAACATAACCTGTATCATGTCAACATGCTTAATATTGAAGTTAATAATAAATATGTTTGTTTTATTTTCCGTGGCACTCTCAGCTTGTGTATCATCAAGTCAAACATTTTTCTTCAGCGTAGTCAAATTCTCTACCGTGAAATTTCATGTAGGAATAAATAACATTGACACGTTCATATCCAATGAGAATTTGTTTGTGAAATTCCTGGCTTGTATTACATTTCAGCTAATATACGAACAACTTCACCAAACTTTCCCTTTCGCGTCATAAAGAACGGAATTCTCATTGCCAGTTCTACATCTGCTTCAAGCATTCCTTACTTAACGAATCCAATATCTACTGTAGTAGAACTTCAACTTAAAGATACACTGTTCGTGGGTGATCTAGGTCTTAACATTCAGTCAACGTATTCATGTCTGTCAATAATTAAATTGGATGATTGTTGTCTTGAAAAAAAAATCCCGGGGAATAAAAGTGTGTTTCTTAAAACATTCAATTTGGTTTCCGTCTGTTAATTTGTTGCTTGATTTATTTTGATAATGATTTGTTCAAGGGGCTAAACAACAGATGTAAAAATTGATTGAATTCAAATGATACGTTTAATATGGTGTACCAAGTGGTTAAATTGAAATATTTGTTATTTTGTCTTAAATGTGTCTGTTATATTTGTTATAAAAAAATATTTGGGAAAATTTGAAAGATAAAAAAAAAATATTTAAAGACCTAAAATCAACAGACAAAACTGTCTATCGTTAACATAACCTCGGGATGTAGTAACTTTGGTTTGAGAAACATTTCAGTACTTTATAAACCAGGAAATAACAAACAAACTGCATCACGCTTGAGAGTAAGAATTTGAAAAACTAAGACCAAAAGATGTAGGAGGGCTTAAAAACAACCAAAGTAAAACCCTTAATACCCAACTTTGATGGCGGGTGTCTTTTGAGGTTGTAGCAAAGAATATCTACATAATTCCATGAACTGAGAGTTTATAAATACATTCTATCGGTAAATGCATACGCGTAATGAAACACTAGAAACTGACTTGTAGGTACTCACGGGGACAATTAATCCAGCTTAAATGTTCCAAATACTTTATAAAAACCAGACCAAATGATATTTTTAACACAAGAGGTATAACGTCAATCTCCAGACAATATATTTAATTTCAAACAAAAGGATTAATGCAACAGTCACTACCTTTTGATGTAAACTTTTCCGAGGAGCTGGTAACCTTATTTTAATTACAAAATGTAATTAAAACTTTGTATTTTCAAAGAAAATTCACGTTTTTCATCTATTTGTCGCTTGGTATAATTTTGATAATAATTTGTCCGTGCAATTTGTGTCGTCTTGCCAGACCTCGTTTACTGTTTTTCCTGCAGTCTAAATCATTCCACATTATAAAATGTCTTGGATAATTTAAATTTTAGATCAGAATATAGATGTCGTAGACAACCAAAGATGACCGTAAAACCGTCAATAATGATCAAACCATTACGAATATTTCTGAAACACGTGTTAATTGAATAAATCTATTGTTACGAATAACAATAGATTTTGGCCACAAGGCATGATGAGCAGGGCTTCTGGAACCCCGATTCTACATCCCGAAAACACAATCCATTATTATTAATAACAATAGAAATTGATTACTTTTTAAATAACATGAGCAAAAGAAAGTACTGATAGTGTACACAACATTTGAGAAATGTTTTGCTTATTTACTATTGAACCCGTCTCTAAAATTCAAATTTTAAAGCTGCAAAAGAAAAGGAAAATGTGTTCTCCTACATTCCCATAAGTGTAAACAATTCAGTGTTACATAGTTTTCTATCCAAATTGAATACGTTCTCTTCTTTTTACCAATATCAATGTAAGACCTACAGTGCATGAGTCCTTATAAAATCACACTGAATGACACATTACAATAGTATCCAGGTGTTAAAAGTACATATTTAAAAGTCAACTATCAGTAAACTTAAAGTGTAAAAGATAATAGTGTGTCTTTCGATGTATTTTATATAGTTCAGAATGTTATAATTTTATATGATTTAGAACGTTATCATTTTTATCGCATGTTTTGTCCGTGTAATTAATAAGATGTAACGTATGTGCTAAACGTGCTAAACGTAGATTTGTTTTCCATATTCACAAGGCCCCCGTTGATGCTGTGTAATGCCAGTAAATAAACTGGTTTTTGTATAATTAAATTAAGGATGTTGGAGCAATTTTTCGTCCTGATTTTGATTCTGTTATCTGGTCTTCTGACAATTATCATGCTATTTAAATGTACACAAAATGCACTTTTAAAATGAAAGATATTTAATGAGTCTATATTTAACACTATAAAAGACACAAAACTTGTTGCATCTGAATAACCAAAATATAGTATTTAAACCTAACATAGATTTTTTTGTAGCTGTAGGACTGAAGCGTAAACAAATTGAAAGGCTGTAAATCTGTAATACAGTACATGAGGAATCCTTAATTTAAAGAGCCGTAGCTAAAGAAATTTTTGTCATTCTAAGACTTACATTTTTCGGAATGATACGACGACACTACCATCAAATCGGTATTCAGTAGTCGAAAACGATTGGGTAAGTCTCCAAGCTTTGTGTTTATGGTTTTCCTGTTCTTGCAGAATGGACTATGTCATTCTGAATCGAATTCTCAAACTATGATCATAACTTGTAGGTTTGTAGTAGCTGTGTATGGAGAGGAAAATGCAATGGCGTCTTATATGGGACATGCGTAATGAGGCTTGAATGGCACACCAATTATATTTACTGGATAGATTGGCCACAATGTTAAAAAAATATCGATACACTGGAGATTGTGGTTTTTGCTGAGTACGTCTGTTATAATGTTATTTTGGACAAGTTATTCCTTTATCTTACGTCGTCGTTGTGTATTGGAAAGCTCCGCTTTCAACACCATCTGGGTACAAGTCATGCGCTTGCAGAAATATTTCCGGCAAATGTGTCCATATACGTGTGGACGTATTCGTGATAGGTATCCCATTTCCAACTGTTTAGATCAAAATGTGATGGATTAAAGTCCACTTATTAACCAGTTGTACCTAAAAAATATATAGTATAAGCATATAATAATGATGACAGAGTTAAATGAATAATACAACATGTTAAACAAATACCAATCATGTATATGATTCATTCACAGGGGTAGTTTAGGGAAGTGTTTGATCAAAATGGTTTTCAACAATGAATAGTTATCAAAGCAGAAATATGCAAATAGAATTACAATAAGAATAAAAGAATAAATAAAAAAATCCAAGATATTTATAAAAGTTTAAATAACTTTCTGAACAAGTGAGTACTTTATTTGGCCTTTTTAACTTTTTTTGGATTCGAGCGTCACTGATGAGTCTTTTGTAGACGAAACCCGCGTCTGGCGTATATACAAAAGTTAGTCCTGGTATCTATGATGAGTTTATTAAATATTGTTCCTATCTATTTATGTAATTTAGTCCAAGTTTGACATTTTTCGCATGTTTACAAGTTTTGATACTGCCAAACTTAGTATATACAAATAAGACGCTGTGGTATGATTTCAAATGAGACAAATGTACACCTAAAGCTAAATGACGTAGAATGCTACCAAACATAGGTCTAAGTATAGTTTCGGCACTTGGGTTTTGACATGAATATCAATTATAATTATGGTAATTTTTTAAATACTTGTATAAAAAGTATGCATTTTTCAAAAAACTTAGGATTTTCTTATTCCAGGCATAGATTACTGTAGACATATTTGGCATATTGTTTTGGAATTTTCTATGGAACGCCACTGCTGTCTTATGTGGAACTCTGATATTACTTTATGTTGTTTTATTATTACTTAATGATATTTTGTCTTTACTTAATATGGTTTTGACGTTACGTAATGATGTTTTGATATAACGCAATATGGAATAGTCATCACTTATAATGATGTTTCGATATTACACGATATGGTTTCGTATTGACTTGATATAGTTTTGTCATTACTCAATATTGTTTTGTCATTACTCGATGTGGTTTCACCATTATCTAATATGGTTGTGTCATTAGTTAATGTGGTTCTTACATTTCTTGATGGGTATGTGACTTAACGTAATGTAGTTGTTTCATTACATGATGTGGTTTTGTTATTTCGTAATGATGATATTGTCTATTCTTTATATGGTTTTACCATCACGTAATGATGTTTCAAAATTTGACGATTTTACAACTTGATGTGTTTGTTTCATTATTTGATGTGGTCATGTCATTCTTTGATGTGGTCCTGTCATTCTTTGATGTGGTTATCCCATTACTTGATGAGGTAAAACCACGTGACCAATTCGATAAACCTGTTCTATTTTTAGATATATTTCCATGTTGTTTGTGCCTTGAATGAGTGTGGCCATCCATCGAATTAGTGTTCAAATTAAAGTTCGGGTTTCTTTTTGAGTTAAACTTTGAGTTAGTTTTCGAATTGAAGCCATGCCTAGAATTAAAGTTCTAGTTAGCATTGAGTTTCGAGTTGGACATCGAGTTTGAGTCACATTTAAAGGCAGATATCTAGTTACAACTTGGAATTTGAGTCACTTCTTGAGGTAGAGTTTGAGTAAGAATCGAATTTAAGTCTCATTTAGATTCATTAAGATTTCGAGTTAAAATTTGAGCTATTTTATCTGTCTTTTTGAGTTCGTAGTCAAATTTTCTATCGTGGAACAAGGGCTTTTGCTCGGACTTTCGAAAAGAGGGCTCCGGGGTATGTGTACTAAATAAACAATGTTACAGTATACAAAATAAAGTTCCCCCAAAAAGAGCAAATATTAATAAAAATGAAACCCTGACCAAATGCAGCACACCTCCAATATTTATAAAAACAGACAGTAAAGAGAAAACTTCCTAGGATTCAAACTGTTGGGGGAGTTATGCGGAATAACTATATACCCATAATGGGACGGACAGACGGACGGACAGAGATTTAACACTATGCCCCCAACTTTCAGCTGCGGTAAAGTTTCAGTGGCTTAAAAATCAGTCTCAATTGGCTGTCTCAAAAGATCGGTATGACTGGGTAACTCCATCGGGGGGAACCTCAGGTTCCCCAGAAATGTAAGGATATTCTGCTCAACGTGTGGCACCCGTCGTGTTATTCGCGAAATTACAAACCGAATGATTTGGTTTGATATTTGGTAGTTCACATTCTAGTAAAAGATGTCGGTATTATGGTTACGACAACTGGAACATGTTAGTCGTCACATGTGAAACAGATATTCCAAAAAGTTTATTTTTCAATTAGTGCGAGGTAGATTAGAGAATTCAATTGATTAAAAATAAAAGATTGATATTCGTATATATATGTTCAAATGATCATTCACGCTAAAATAAATTCGGAGAATTCTTATTTTATAGTATTGATGCTTTATCACTTAGTCCGAGCCCGCCTCCCCCGATTTTCCTGTAACTTAAGTGTGAGTTGATTTGAAGTGTCTCATTTATTAACATTTAAGTATTAGTCTTTTGATTTGTGTCGACCCTGCGAGATCAATGTAGCGGCAGTGAGACACAACAACGTCGTCGATAGTGGCGTCATTTCGGGACATTTTGTACCTTACTATGGGGTATGAGTTTTTCTCGTAATTTCGCGAATAACACGACGGGTGCCACACGTTAAGCAGAGTCTCCTTACCTTTTGGGGGAACCTGAGATCCACCCGATGGAGTCAAATTATCCTGCCATACCGATCTAGTGAGACAGCCAATTGAAACTGTTTTTTAAGCTACTGCAACTTTACCGCAACTGAAAGTTGGTAAAATGGTGTTTAATCTCTGTCCGTCTGCCCGTCCAATTATGGGTATATTGTTATTCCGCATAACTCCTCCAACAGTTTGAATCCTAGGAAGTTTTCTCTTTACTGTCTGTTTTTATAAATATTGAAGGTGGGCTGCATGTGGTCAGGGTTTCATTTTTATAAATATTTGCTCTTTTGGTAGAAACTTGAACTTTGTCATAATTGGAAAATTTACTTGCATAAGTAGGGCGTTTCAAGATAACTTCTCCTACTGTTTGAAAGCGAGGAATTTATCACTCTGTTTGCTGTTTGTACATGTATGTAAGGTGTGCGTGTCCTCAGGGGTTTTCTTTTTATTCTTTTTCCTCTTTTGGGAGAAAAATTGAAGTTTGTCCTTTTAGGAGTATAAGCGATTAAATGAGTGGAGTGCGGGGGCATCACTTTGTTTAGTTTACATTTTTTCTCGTGTTTTGCTGTTACACTACTGTTACAGTTCGATGTTAGGTTAGGATTTATCGCTCACATACATGTTAAACTCCGCCACGTGCACTTTCTTAATGTACCTGCCCCAAGTCAGGAGCATGAAGCTCAATTGTTGTCTTTGTATATACATATGTGTCATATTTGTTTTTTGTAAATTAGACCGTTAGTTTTTTCGTTTGATTTTTTTTTTCACATAGAGCATTCTGGTCTTTTGTAGCTGACTATACGGAGTGTTGAAGCCTGTACGGTTGCCTATATATGATTTCTTACATGCACTGCATTTAAACTCTGGTGGATAGTTGTCGAATTGGCAATCACACCACATCTAACTTTATTTCAAATCCTATGTTGCGTTTTGTATATTGTAACATTGTTTATTTAGTACGCATACCCCGGAGCCCTCTTTTCGAAAGACCGAGCAAAAGCCCTTCTTCCACGATAGAAAATTTAACTACGAACTCAAAAAGACAGATAAATAAAGGCAACAGTAGTATACCGCTGTTCAAACTCATAAATCCATGGACAAAAAACAAAATCGGGGTAACAAACTAAAACTGAGGGAAACGCATTAAATATAAGAGGAGAACAACGACACAACACTACAATGTAACACACACAGAAACAGACAAAGCAACAGACAAAATCCCACGAGAATAACAAATATAACATCAAAACCAAATACATGAATTTGGGATAGACAAGTACCGTGACACAAAATAGCTTAAATTTCAACTCGAAATCTTAATTAATCTAAATGAGACTTAAGTTTTTTACTCAAACTCTACCTCAAGAAGTGACTCAAATTCAAAGTTGTAACTAGAACTCTGCCGTTAAAGGTGACTCAAACTCGAAGTCCAACTCGAAACTCAATGCTAACTAGAACTTTAATTCTAAGCATGACTTGCATTCGAAAACTAACTCAAAGTTTAACAAAAACAGAAACCCGAAATTTAATTTAAACACTAATTCGATGGATGGCCACACTCATTCAAGGCACATACAATATGGAAACATGGTAATCTATCTAAAAATAGAACAGGTTTTTCCGAATTGGTCAAGTGGTTTTACCAAGTAATGGGATAACCACATCAAAGAATGACAGGACCACATCAAAGAATGACAATACCACATCAAATAATGAAACAAATACATCAAGTAGTGTAAACTCGTCAAATTTTGAAACATTATTACGTAATGTTAGATCCATATAAAGAACAGACACAAATCATCATTACGAAATAACAAAACCACATCGTGTAATGAAACAACTACATTACGTTAAGTCACATACACATTATAGGATTAAACACATTTTTTCTAGAGGTTATTGATGTGTAAACCGGGGCGATTAACTCACAAACTGAATAAAAGTCCGAAAGACTTTTATGTCAAGTTTGTGAGTAAGAGACCCGGTTTACACATCAATAACCTCAAGAAAAAATGTGTTTAATCCTTATAATTCTTCAGCCAAACATACGCGATTATTTATTTACATTATTTGTTTGATGGCTGCTATATTTCCCATCAAAAGCACAATGGCATGTCGTAACTAAGGAGTACGCCGCCATCTTGACTTTCTAAAAACCATAACTGAAATGTTCAATAAATGCAACAGAATCTAAAATGAAATAGCACCTACCTCAAAAACTTCATTTTAATTCAATATAATCCGAATTTGAAGCGTACACGTAACGAAATAATCTTTCCCTTGAAAATTTTTATCCGTTTGACGTCGTGTTTTGCTATGACGTAAATTCGCCAAATCCTCCATGAAATTTCGCGGAATTTTATTTAAATTTTATTTTTATACATTTTCCAAGCTTTAGTGCATTTATTTTAATTCTTTTTTTTTTTTTTGTTATATATGCATTAGAATAGAAACAACTGTTACGCAATTGTTTTATAATCTCAATTTGCTAAAAATCCCAGGATCCCTGCAAGAATGTGTATCGCGCATGAATAGATTACGAAAGTAGTTTCGGAAACATGGTTTATCGAAGTGTAAACCTAGAGAAATATTCTAATTGACCAATCCAATTCAAGTATTTATAGATATGCAAATGATATAAGAATTATCAAGTCATGTTAAAACCACATTGACTAATGCCACAACCATATTAGATAATGTTGAAACCACATCGAGAAATGACAAAACCATATTGAGTAATGACAAAACTATATCAAGTCAATACGAAACCATATCGTGTAATATCGAAATATCATTAAGTAATGACTATTCCATATTGAGTTATATTAAAACATCATTAGGTAACGTCAAAACCATATTAAGTAAAGAGAAAATAGCATTAAGTAATAATAAAACAACATAAAGTAATATCAGAGTTCCACATAAGACAGCTGTGGCGTTCCAAAATTTTCGGTCGTCAATGCTCTTCAAATTTGCTCTTGTTTGGCTTTATAACTAAACGTCACTGATGAGTCTTATGATGATCTCAAATGTGTCAAATAAAAAATTTTAAAATCAAACTCGCACGAAGCAAAACGATAACAAAAACAAAAAAAAATTAAAAACTAAATGTTCAGAGAACAATTGAAGGTCTTTCCACAAGTAAGGATCTTTTTTAATATGAAAATATTAAAATTTGATTTTGAATGTCAATTCCAGCGTCAAATTGTTTCTTTACAAAAAAAAAAAAAAAAAAAAGGGAGATTTTTTTTAACTTCCGGTTTGAAAATTGTCACCTCCAGTATTGTTTGATAGTTGATTAGTCACTGATTCCAAATATATATAGTTTTATAGACTTTTACATTAATTTAGTGAAAAAAATAGATACTCCCGGTTTAGAAAAGGTCACTAAAGGTTTTTTTTTTTGTTCAAGGTCAAATGGTTTTCCACCTAATGCAAAAAGTCCCATGAATGTATTGTGTATATTTTCCGGACCATGTGAGTATTTGTACCATACATGTATGGTCATGACCAGAATGGGTATATATTCATATGGTCCGACCGCACGCGTATGGTCGATGTAATTAACATTATGTTACAGTTTACTTTTAATACTTCTAAACTATTCATATGGTATGACCGTTCATTAAAAAGATGCTATCATATAGGTGATTTTATTATTTATTATAATAAAAAGATTAGCTTAAAAAAATTAGAAGTTTCACAAATTTAATTTTACTTAATTGTCAAAACTAGGATAAACACATTACGCGTCTGGCGTATATATAAAATTTAGTCCTGGTATCTTTGATGAGTTTATTTATACCGATGGCCATAACCGATGGTCATTACCGATTTGTTATTACGAGTGAATGGCAATATTCAAATTTCTAAAATTTCTTAATGAACTGTTACACAAAATGTCATAAATGGATATGATGTATTGCAGTAATGTTTACGATATTTGAGATCTAGAACTTCTTAAAAACACTGTAGACATCACAATGGCCAAACACCTCTGTATCACTGTACGCAGCTGCAAAAAGGTTAGTTTTTCACTCGCAAACAAAAGATGTAAATGAAAAGGATCGTGCAAAACCAAGACTTACAAATACAAAAAAGCCATGATACCGTGTGGAAGTAAATGTCACACCAAGCCTACATGTAAGAATGTTACTAGCAATGAAAACTAGCTATGGCATCAATATTTAATTTTTACGTAGTTTCTGAATTATAAAATTAACAAATTATCATACGTTATATCACAATACGTGTAATTTTATATATAATAGGGGAGAAAACTCCCATTAAATATCCCCGTACCCTTTCACCACAAATTTACTTGTTATGACATGTCGCAACTAACAATTCTGTAAATATATTTTGTGGATATCTTATAAGATTTCTGAAAGCTAGTGATAACAAGCCAAAATGAAAATTTTGAACATTTGAACATGACCTTAACCTTTTAGCTTGACCTCATTTTCATTTTTTTGGACCAATGACCTCAAATCAAATGACCATAGGTCTCTTTCACTATGGTTTTCTATTTACAAATACATTTCCCTTATATCAAATACAAAAGATTAAATAACTCTCATATGGAATCTTTAAACGGCGTCAAAATTAAACGAAATATATTGAGGATATAACGAGCAAATTGGAAAAATAAATTTGTCTGTTTCTTATATAGTTTCAAAGTTTTAGAATAACAAGAAAAACAGTGTTCGGGGAGATAACTCTTACATGGAAAAGTATTCTGTTACACAACAGTAGTTACAAAAGCATACAAACTTAACGACAACATATTCATAATATCTAAGCACTCTTGCCATATATCAGTACAGCGAAGGAAGAAAATAAGGCGGAAGAAAAAAAAATGATCAAAAGAAAACCAATAGGTATTTCCACGGAAAAGTGGAAAGAACTTATAACGATACGAGTTTACAAAACACTAAACCGAAAACTTAAATATAGAGCAACAATACTTTAACTGAACCCCGAGGACGATGTAAGGTGCTTGGAAAGGGTAAGCAGATGCTGTTTTACATTTGGCAACCGCCTTGTTCATTTTGGTAAGTAGATATCCGTGTTTGGTTGCATTAAGTGTCTACATAAAGTAAATTTTCCTAATAATAAGGCTTTGATAATTGACCCAAATATGTAGTCCTGCTGTCGGTCTTTCATTTAAAAATCCTGATACCCCCCGGTGTGTTTCTACTACCAAAACAACCTTCAAATAGGAATTATCTTTAACCTAACTATATAATATGATAAAGTTGAAAAGTCCATTATGATTTTTTCACGTATGGATATAATTTGTAATAACAGAATTTAATCAAATATGCAGCAGACGTGTTATCATTTAGGGAAACACATGTACATAAAACATTGAACATTATTACCCTTTCACAGAAAACTTACATAGGATGTACATATTGTATATAGTTGTAAATATTTATTTGTGTTCTTTTTTTCATTATTATAATTATTGGTGCTGGTAATGCAGCCTTGGTAAACCAAGACAGTCACAAGCCTGTTAAATGCAGAGTGTTCTTACCGTAATATAATTTCATTATCTCTTAATGATTAATTATGTAATGGGCACGTGTCAGTAAACAACAACCGAATTAACAATATAACTGAAGTGTGAGGTAATGATTATTTTGTTTATTGGAACATATTAACTCATTATCACTATTAAATTATATAATTGGTACTGAACATTTCACTATTAAAACTTAATCAATGTATGAAAATAAAGGAAAGTAGCAATAAAAAGAACGTATATACTAATTTTAGAGGAATATTTATTGAGTTTCCTTTTATTACTTTTATTTCTGATTTTTTAGTAACTTAAATTAAGTAAATTTAAGACATTTTAAATGAAATAAGAAATAAATGAAATATAAAAAACTCAAGGAAAGATTGTCTTCTTTGAAATTTAATATTTTATTTTATTCTTCTTGTACCATACATGTTTTGTTCTCTATTAATAATTAAAAATTCAATTTTACATTTATATACCGTATAATAAACAATATTGCCAATGAAAATCTTTAATTTAGTTTTGAGAAAATTTTATTAGAACAAACATACGAATCATCCATTCAGAAGCTTTGTTTTTATTAAAACAATCAAGAATGATAATTTTTTGATTAAATTTGAATTGAATATGTGAAAATTCTTAATTGCATTTTATTTAATGTTGAGTAAATTGTTATGAAAAGTAATTAGTGATTGGAGTAATTGCATTGCTTTGAAGTACTGGTTAAATTTTCAAATCCTTTCTGAAAATTTTGTTCACATTTGCAACACATTGAGCGGAACCTGAGTATTTGGAAAATGATCAGTAAAGCAGTTGTACTTGCAGAGAGACAATTTCTATAGACATATATAAACGGGTCGATGTACGAAACTTGGGCAAAAATGCACTTTTCACTTAAAATCGACATTAATTGAAATTATGTCTATAGATCAAAATAAACAAATATACTATTTTTGGAAAAAAATCTTTTTAAACTCTCCTATATTATCAGGTCGCCAGGTTCGTTTTCGCTGTGTAAATATTAAGTGGTGCATGTAAAAAAAAAACAAGAAAAACGACAATCTGCATAATAACGCCGTCTTAACGTTATATTTATTCCGTTTTAAAATTTTATTCTTTCTACAAAACAAGCCTTGTTGATCTATACAAAAAAATTGAATGCGGGGACACAATGTAAATTTCATATAATAAGGGCGAAAATTCGTATGCTATCAAAGGTCAGTTTCTATTTTTCGTAGAGTTCTTTTTTATTTATTCTGTAGTGTTTGAAATAGTGTTTTGTTGAATGTTTATTCTTTTGGAAATAACTGATATATCAAATTCATTCGAAAAAATCACTACGCACAAGTGAAAAACAGCAAATGAATATCATTGTCTTCCTCAATTTTCAGACGATGTGGTTATTTTTTCTCAAATAGTTTTTTGTTACTGTCCTTTAATATCTCCTTAATTTCTTTAACTCTGAAATAAAAGTAACTGGTCATATTGATCATTTTATTTAATTATAGAGAGTAAATAATGAAATAACTTTTTTTTTTAGTTTATCCAGGCGTAGCGGAAAAAATCGTTGTCCTTCCAAAAAGTACACATTTCAGCATGATAAGACGATACAACTGTCACGTTCGTAGTAAGAAGACCAGTGTTTGTTGGATACGTTTTCCAGCTTTGTGTATATGGTTTTCCTGTAGTGGCAAAATGGACCATTTCTTTCTGAATCGATTTTTCAAAACTTTTATCACCTTTTGTAGGTTTATAGTAGCTGCTGATGGAGCCAAAAAATCCAATGGCGTCCCACATGTGGCATGCGTACTTAGCCTTGTATGGTATACCCATTACATTGACGGGCTGGGATGGCCAAATAGTAAGAACGTATCTATAAACTGGAGATTTGAAGTATTTGCTGAGTATATCTGACATGATATTATTGGGACAGGTTACTCTTAAATCTGACGTCATCGATGTGTATTGGTATTCTTCGCTTTCTACACCATCTGGATACAGGGCTAAAGCTTCGGTAGAAATGTTTCCAGGAAAAGTGTCGAGATACGTGTGGACGTATTTGTGATAGGTATCCCATGTCCAACTGTTTATATCTGAATGTGATGGGTGAAGGTCTGTTTCCTGACTTGTTGTCCCTTCAAAACATAAATCCATGAGACGGTTAAATAACCTTTTTTTCTATTCCTTTCGCGATCGGATTGATTAAATTATGTAAGGATAATTAAATGACTTAAGAAATTAAGTAGAACCCATTTGGTATCCGCTTAACTGTCGAAAGGCGCATTTTGTCCACTAAAGTTGTTATCGTTAATGTAATTTCACAATCGTAACAATATAATGCTAGTGTGCACCTTTTATTTAGTTTTAATATGATAACTGTTGTGTTTTCACTTACTAATGCAATTTATGAACTTTGCCACTGCATCACTTGGATGAAAGAAAAAATACAGGTTGAACATAAAAAAAATGGATGTAAGCAAATTTCATCTGTATATTAAAAACGCAAACAGCGGATTCATAAGTATTCATTGTATACCAATTTTCGTTGATTTCGTGGGTGCAGGTTAACCACGAATTCTAATGTTCAACGAATTGCAAATTTAACATTGGCTTTGCAAAATTGTAAGTTTTTTCCCAATCCACGAAAATTGGTACCCACGAAATAATTTATGAATCCACAGTAAATCGAAAAAGGAGCAAAACCGGGGCGTCTACAGTATAAGCTCCCCCATCTATGCATGCATGATACTTATCACATGCAATTTGATTCCACAATCAGATAAAATGTCAAAATTGGTTTAAGATCACAAGACGACTAATTATTGTATCTGTATAAGTATACACATCTAAGAGCGCCACAAATGTATCATATTCCTGAACAAAGTTACACTTACGATAATAATTTAATATATGTAGTTACGAACCAACAATTACGGGGACGTCTATCCCTTTTCCCTGCTTCCACATTTCAAACGGTGGTTCGGGTACGACATATCCTGGAATAAATTAGCATGATTTTATTTGCAACAAAAACAATAAAAGTTCGTTTAATTTTACTCATTATATCACACCATCTTTTATCAGTTTGTTAGGCAGCAACCATTTGATTAGCTGGGGGATGGGGCTAAGGTAAGGACCTTTTTTTCGGGTTTTTTCGGCGAAAAACAATCTATTTTTTTGGCGACAAATAGAAAACATTTTTTTTTCTTTAAATTATAGTATTATACATATAGTGACAGCTGAGGGTGAAACAAATTTTTTTTTTCTCGGGGTCATTTGCGTAGTAAAAAATTAATATAAAGTTGTCACGGCCATTTCGCTTTCACCTGTGAGCAAATTTTTATTAATCCAGAGAAATGAAAGTTATGACCTTCAACTTAGTCAAGAACTCTGAAATTAGACAATTACCTACTGAAATCATCGGCAACCATACATAAAGATAATGGGTCCAGAAAGGGTAAAATTGCGAAAACCAGAAGTAAAAAAACTATTGTGCGCAATAAAAGTTGTCTTTTTTAGTCATCAACAAAAGACAATGAGAAATATCAGAATGTTGTATTACATTGCTATAAATGAATTATTCATAATATGCTGCGTTAAACAAGTACGTTCTCGTCATGCAAGATACAAATAACAAGCCACGACCAAATGAAAAAAAAAGAATATCTTACACGTGAAATAAACCATGGATTTTCACTCATCGTACGCCATAAAACAATAGATGTCAAGAAGATGTAAAAGGAGTTTTATCAAAACGAAATGATAACGCCTAGACAACAATAAAATTCCTATGATTTAAATTTTGACATTATTTACATTAAAAGTTAATGTAATAAGAAATAATAAAAATTGAATATCTCAAATATTTAATTCGTGACTAAACAACTGATGACTCATGTATGCGCTACGTATTCGTGCATTCGTGGATTGTTCGGTTGGATACTCGTTAGATAAGTTGAAAACGCATGGCATTTTTGAGACTGGACGTCGAGCCAACAACAAAAAAATAAACAATTAATGAGTCAAATATCTACTGTATCATTCAGGTAAGATATGACAGTAAAATTTTAACTCACCATCCACAATGCAAATAGCCCCATCAAAGTAGTTACGCACTGGCAAGTCCATCTGATCCGACATAGCCCAATAAGGATAGACGTTCCATGGAACTGCATGAATAATGTCATTTGCTGGTACATTCACCAGACAATTTGTATCTGAACAGCCTATGTTTTTCAGAAACACTAAATTATCTTTGGATGCTTCTACTAGGGTTTTATTGTAAACAGGTGACGCACTCATCATCCATGCGCGATGAAATAGTCCCTTTGACAATGGCGATGCAAGAAGACCTATAATGCTAGTTCCGCCTGAACTCTGACCAAATACGGTAACCTGAAACAAAAATAAAGTTAGAGATAATAAATATGCTTTTTTTTTAGTATTTAAGGAATATCAATAAGTGTAAAAAGGATACTGATCCTGTACTGTCATACAAGGTAACCTTTGATAAAACGAAAATAAGAAATTTGAGTAATTATTATAAAGTAAATTAAAAAGAAATGATAAAGGTAGCCTCTGACCTTTGTTAGACTTGTATGATTTTTAATTTTAGTTTCCTGTGTATAATACGGAGTTTAGTGTGACGCCCATTTTCACTGAACTAGTATTCATATTTATATGTAGGGGCCAGCTGAAGGACGCCCACGGGTGCTGGAGTTTCCCACTGCATTGCAGACCCATTGGTAGCCTTCGCCTGTTGTCTGCTCTATGGTCGGGTTGGTGTCTCTTTGACACATTCCACATTTCCATTCTCAATTTCATTGAAACGTCGCACGATACTGGTGTCATTTTAGTGAAATCGCGGACAAGACACATTCAAGTCATTGATTAATAAACATTAAAAGTGATCTTCTAAAGTGTTATAATATATCATTTTAAAGCTTTTATATTCTACTTTCATAATATTGCAATTTTGTATATGTAACAGATTTTTTTCATTAAGTGAAAATCAATTAAACCTTCATTTTTTAATATCATTTCCTTGTCCCGCGTTACACTTTAAGTTTTGGGAAATTCGGAATATTGTTAAAACCATATAAAAAATTCCACCAAACGATACAAAAGTCTAGCTGTCTAGAACTAGCATGACATAATTGGTCGATGATGTAATTTCGGTTTTTTCTTTGAAAAGACGGAATTTCGAGAAAAAAGGATCTAGATGATACAAATTATGTGTCCCATGCACAAAAATTGCCGTCATTTTTCTAAATTGTCCAAAAAAAAGGGACACCAGAGCAATCACCATGTCGTAAGTAAATAAATTATTAAACTAGTATTTTGTACAAAGCTCACACTTTCGCCTAATGCAATAATCAGTGATTTTAATAACGAATTCTTTTTATTCGAGTCAAATATCAATGTCCGACAATTTGTCCCCTTCAAACCCAATTGACGTAGGATGACGTTTTTCTGTTTTTGTCATGATATTTATTTAATATAGTGGTTTTCGCTACATAAATAAAAGTATAAGGTAAAAAGTATAAAAAGTTATCTCTATTTTGATAGTTAATTCTCATAAATTTAATCTAAAATACGAGATATCGGATAAAACTATAATGTGCGATACAATGTCCCCACATACGATTTTAACGTTAAGTAACAAATTATACAAAATTTACGTCAAATGTCATTATTGCGGTTTTCACAGACGTTTCAGAATACGGGTTATTTTTGTTGCTTGTTGAGAAAACTTCAAATGTTTTAGGTAAAAGCTCAATATTGATTCATGAGAGGGGCAATAATTCCTCGCGGAAGTGCATGCAGTGTTTTCTGGAATTTATAATACAATACAAAATCATAGATAAGAAAACAGCTATTGTTTCCGCTGCTTCCTTTGTAAATTGTATATATTTGTGCAGAACTTAATGGCATTGTTATGCTATATATATCGTATTCTATTCGCCTCGACATTCTGCAGTGTATAAATGAGTGCATTAGCCATGTTAGCAGTGCGTAGTGTACTTAAAAAAATCGATTGATTTTGTAATTAAAATGTTTTTTAAACAAATAGTTTCAATTCAATTATTTATTTTTTATTTGTTAATATATTATTTGAGAAAACAAGAATTTAAAGTTCATAAATTTCGCTCATAAAATCCGTTATTTTTATAAAGCCATCTTAAAAAAAACGTGCGTTCTAACGTTTTTATTTTGGATAATGTCTTCCAGTAAGTAGCGTTAGGTTACACCAGTATCTTCCGACGTTTCATTGTATACCTTTTTTCTGTTTCAAAAATTAAAAAAATTGCATGTTTCAGTAAACCAGGCCTTTATTTGGTTAATTGTATACTAACATTGATAATGTGGTTTAATGTTTCATCTGAGGTTTAACAGTCACAATTCAGAAAGATCAGATTGATATTCTCTTTCAGACTTTAGACTAATGCCACAATCCAAAAAAGCAAGTACAGTAAAACCTGTAATAAAGCATGCATTATCTGTCTTGGTTTGATCCTTTGTTATAATAACTATGTAATTCAAACTTAATTTTAAAGATTTTCCCTCTAATAAGATAAATGTTCTTTGCTTTAACGTGAAGTAGAACGAAGCTTATTTACTATACATTCATTAGTTTACCTCTTTATAAAACAAGCTTTTCATCCTTTCTATTGTATATGGTTGTAACATTGGCAACTCGACATTACACAACCAATAACTAATCAAGCTTAACCCTTAACTTACCGTATACCGATTATCGTCGATTTTCTCTTTTACACTGATTAAAGTGCTTTAACTTACCAAATTAGGGTTCCCGCCAAAGTTTTTGATGTTCCGTTGCACCCATTGAAATGCAAGTTGCTGATCCATGAATCCATAATTTCCAGAGGTTTTATGTACCGATCGCGCTGTCAAAATATCCAAAGCCATAAAACCGAAGGCATGAAGACGATAGTTCATGCTAACATAAACGACGTTTGTCGAGTTTGCAAGCTTTGCAGTTGGGCTAAAAGTCGGCCTGTTTCCATTTGATAACTGCAAACTTCCACCGTGTATCCACACCATGACTGGTAAATTAGCGCTGGTGTTTAGCGTCGGCGTCCATACATTGAGATAGAGACAGTCCTCACTACCTATAATTTCACTTTGATTGTATTCATTTCGTTGTATGCACGTGTTTCCAAATGTTGATGCATTGAATGTTCCTGCCCAACATGTTCCACCAGTTTTGCTCAGGGCCTGTGGAGGAGTCCATCGTAGATCACGTAAAGGTGGAACGGCATATGGTATTCCCTTGAATACAAAGGTTGTGGAATTAGTTCCTAAAACAGGACCACAATCTGTTAATACCACAGGTTGTTGTTGAGAAACCCCGCTATTCACAAATATCATATATATGAGATATATTAATGTTAAGACATCCATTATATTTTGTTACACATCTATAATTGTAAATCTCGATGACACTTGTACTTTATTGTTATCAGGAAAATTGTGTCACATGCACTTAAATAATCTGTCCACGCGTTAAAGTGTCTTTACCAAGTTAAAACCTTGACAGTGGTATAAATATAAATATAATAATCAGGTGATGTGGTATGGTTGCCAAAGAGACATATATCTATCAGTCCCTTACATTTTTGATGTCATTTTCAAATTCTTAAAACCGAAAAAAATCGTTTTGTTTTGTATTGGTTTTACATTACGATCTATTACGATTTGTTTTGTACACTATAACAAGAACTGTGATATATCACCCATTTTATTTTTATATCTATTAGATGTAAACAAAGTGACGCTACCTTTTTTGTTTATTTTCTAAAATGAATTCATCTTAAATTTAAAATATAATTGTGTACTTTTTATACTTCAGAATGAAATGTAAATCATTAAAGTAAATAAAGTGAACAGCTGAAGGACGCCTCCGGGTGCGGGAATTTCTCGCTGCCATTGAAGACCTATTGGTAACCTTCTGCTGTTGTCTGTTCTGTGGTCGGGTTGTTGTCTCTTTGACATGTTCCCCATTTCCATTCTCAATTTTATTTGAAATTGCGAAATGTGAACAAAGTGCCAATGTTTTCCATTTGTGTTAGAATACTATACACGGCTTTACAATTATGTTCTTTTTGTCCCTAAGGATGTATCGTTTTACCCGAATTGAGAGGTATATAAGTCTATGGTACTAATAATTATGTCGATAACAATAAAAGCAACATCAATTTTTTTATTTATAATAATCTTGAACATGCCAAAATGCTGCTTATTTTTTTATACCTCAGGATTGAAATGTAAGGATGTTAATTTTGCAACATGTGTTATCGCAGCTGAAAAAAAAGATGTCAATATTTTCCATTTTGTTAATACTATACTGACAAAAAATATGACCATAACCTTGCAGTACTTAAAGAATTATATGATATATTAGAAATCACTATATTTTGCTTTCAAGTAAAAGGTGAATAAGTCAAAGTTCAAGGTCGCTATTATAAAAAATATAATATCTTTGAAATTGTTTGTCGATGGTAATTTGTGCTTGCCTGGTGTGATTTTAATGAAATAAATCATTCTGTGAGTAGTGCATGGCAATACATAGTCCCTTACCGGTTACATAATCAATGTAATGGAACTAAATTCTAACTTGATCTATAACTTGTCATGGAGTAAACTAAATTAGAACAACTAACAAATCTACCATTAAATTTTTCAAACAATTTACAAAAGAAAAGGAAAAAATCCAAAACGTCATTTAACTTATTAACACAATGCTTTTTACAAATCTTTTAAAAAATGAGTTATTTCCCATTTAACAGAAATCTAGTACTTAATAAGTATTTCATCAAAAATTTAATTCTAGGGAAAGTTAAAAAAAAAATGAGTTTGAACAGAAATGTAGTAGTTAATAATAAGTATTTCATCAAACATTTTATTCTAGGGAAAAGGTTTTAACTGATCTAGGAGAAAAGTTAAAATCTCGAAAAAACGAACAAGACCTGTAACTTGTCATGACAAAACAATACATCAAATATCAAATCAATATCTTCAAGCATGAAGAAAGAAAGTCTGGACAACTGATTTGCTGGACCGATGGATGGACAGACAAACATACAGAGTGCAAGCCTTAAGTCCCTTTCGACTTCGTCGTTAGGGGACTAATTATGCAGATAGAAGACATACATTACGGAAGTAGAAAAGGCAATTGATTTGTGGCTCAATATGTCAAAACATGGATGAACAAGTGATAAATAGACAAACACAAAAAGAAATAATAATGTCCATTTCAATTTAGTGATCACTTCCTGCTATGAAAAACATATTTTAAAAACTTTTCAATACCTAAAGTATTAGGATATATAATATAAAAAATCACTGTATAATTTTTTCAAACGGTCTTCAGAACCAAGCAGAGGGGTTCATAATCTTTTCAATCGTATGTCATACTACCTTTGATTTGGTTCTCAATACTATTTCATATATATAAATTGTTAACAACGTTCAAACCTATGATAGCGTTGGATAGAAAACGCAATTTGTATACGTGTGCATGTAAAACACATTTATTGTTTGAAGGATCTAAATCCAGCAAAAGCAACATTTTCCAAATGACTAAAAATTGAAAAGTATATTTTAACAAAACGCATTTGACTAACAGGTCAAACAGCTAATGTTATTACGCCCTGTTGACTGCCATTGACGATTGCCAAATATATTGATCACTAGATTAACAAGATGGATCTCAATATTAATTTTATTCTAAACAGAAATCAATAAACTTGGGCCAAAGGTGTTATACCACAAACATGAGGTGCAAATATTTGTACACCAGATACGGATTTCGACAATAAATGTCTCTTCAGTGATGTTAGGGGTCAAAACGGTATTTGGAAGGCCATATAATTTACCTGAATTCAAGATATACTCTTGCATTTTTAAGAGTCAAAACAAGATGAAAGGCCGATTTTATAAACCGGAGGAAAAATATGATACAAGCCCATACGAAAAAAAATATAAACAAGTCTAATTTAAAAACTACGTTCAAACCTATTGTTCGATCACCAGATGTAATATGGATCTTAATCATAAATATTATGCCAAACAGATAAACAATAAACTTCCGGAAAAGATAGTATATCGGAAACATTTGGTGCACAAATTTGTACAACATATCCGGATTTCGACAATAAATGTTTCTTCAGTGATGTTAGGGATCGAACCCGTATTTGGATTTATACATATATAGAAGTGTAGTACAGTAACGAAAAACCATACGAGCAAGAAAACTAAGGAAAAGGATTTAAATATTAGAATATTTGAAAACCAAGGATGTATAAGAACCGAAACTTTTTAAGACCAAAAGGACCTGACTGGTAGAGTTAAAACAGAAGTTTCTTTACAATTATAAATATTTGAAAACGAACAATTTTAGATAATTGATAGTTGGCGCTTTACATCCAGTGGCTAATATTTCATGCATGTTTAGTATAGAAAAAATCAAAAATTACAAATTATCTAACAGAGAACGTTCGGAATGAAGGTCGAGAAATTAAGGCTGCCACTGAAAATAAGGGTATATTGAATAAGGACAGATATGTTGCCTTGCAACAAGCAATTAACGTTAAAGAGCTGTCGCGGGCGTTTACAATGTGTAGCGAATGTGGCACTCTCTATACATTCCATTCTGAACAGACGTGCCAAATGGAAGCCCACTTTGGCAAGGGTTTAACTGCTGGTCTGAAAAGGACAATAATGAACATATTTCTTTTCCCTGGTCCCCCTTAGGGGTTAACACTGTTAGAAAGGTTCAAATTGTTTTAGATCATGCCAGTGTCAAAGTACTAGCTACTTGGTTGATGAATAACAAGTGGACGTATCCATTATGTTTAACAAACAATGAAATAATTAACTTAAACATTTTATTGCAAAATCATGAAAGATTTCGAATAAAAAATAACCCGAAAAATTATTTTGTAATATTAGAAAAGGATGCAAAAACTAAAAAAAAAAAACAGTTCGAAAAAAATAGATAAAACTGGTCTTCCAAAAATGAAAAAGAGTATTTTCCAAATTCATCTAAAATGTAGAAAATTTACAGGTAGTATTTGACAATAAGAGGACAGCAACATACGAGTAATGTGAAATTTTTTCATATAAAGCATTTTTAAGTTTTACACCCCGGTTTGAACGTAGTTATCACTTTTGTTATTTCCCTCGTCTGACGTCATACAACAATAGGTTATGTCAAATCGTTGTCTATGAGGTCGTATCAAAGGAAGTTGTGAATGTGTAGAAAAGGGACACTATACCTATATATACATATTTATAAAAGGATTCCAGGCTTGGCTGGTAATTATGGAATAATGATATCTATATTTTTGTCATAATCCATGAATTAAATTGTACAATAAGAAAATTCCAGTAAAGTTTTACTTCAGCATTATGCAATATAGAGGTGTACTAACATAAGAGGTCTCTAAACACATAACTTAGAAATGGAGCTTTAGTTGAAGCCATATTAATTATGTGTATCAGAGGGGGGAAATGTGAAAGCACAAAACATTAGTAAACCATTCTGCCTCTTATAAGGGTCCATTTTGGACCGAAACGGAACAGGCTATGAAACATCACCAGGCACTGTAAATGTGTAGTGGTATATACTATATTTTTATGCTTTATTATTATATTCCTCTTTCAAGTAACATTTCACTTGCAATAAATGGTGGAAAATCCAAACTCAATAACACTTTTACATTTTCCTTGGAACAATTTTAGGAGCATACATTCAATGCTTTGTCAATCTGTCTGTTTCATATTTTCCCGTCTGCCTATGTCTTTGTTCATGTTTGTAATTCTGACCAAAAATAACTTTTGAGGGGAGAAATGGTTTCTACATGGTAACCAGAGAGGTGGAAGATATGGTGAGCGGGGAGAAGTCAATTGATTTTCAAGTTCAAGGTCTTATTGTTAAAAATAGAATATTTTTGAAATTGTTGTTGAAGGTAACTTGAGCTTGCCTTAAAAGTATGCAGATAGAAGACATACTAGTACATGAATCGACGTAGAATGACCAATTGGTTTCTGGGTCAATAGGTCAAAATTAAGGTCACTGTTATTTATGTTGATACTTTTCCTAAAAATTGTAAATGAAATACAAGACATTTGACATTATTTATTATGCATCACATTTATTTTTATTTTTTCCCAATATATGTTCAGTTTGGGAAATTCGAATAGCTTGATTTAAATGAAAGGAGCATACCTGCTCAATGGACACAATGGACATTATCACATTCCTATTCTCAGCATTGTGGGAGTTCTGTGTTGAAGCCATTTGTCATATAAATCTGAAATTGTCACATCATAATGAGCAGAAACTTAATCCGCTTCCTTTGGACTCAATTGGGAATCATGCCATATCTAATTTCATGACGTAAATACAAAATTTAATCCTGGTATCTATGATGAGTTTATTTACAACCACTGGGTCGATGACTCTGCTGCTGGAGTTTTAATTCCCCCAGGGGATCACCAGCCAAGTATTCAGCACGTCTGTGTTGACATGAATTATCATTGATGAGGTCATGTTCATAATTTTTAAAAATGTTAACAAAACTTATGAATTTTTGAAATACAAAAAGATTTTCTACTTTATTTGGCCTTTTTAACTTTTTTTTTATTTGAGCGTCACTGATTAGTCTTTTGAAGACAAAACGCAGGTTTGGCTTGCACACAAAACTAAGTTCTGGTATTATTCATAATTCTAACCTGATACAGGATGAAAAAGACAAACACAAAAGGGGAGAAATAATGTCTTCACAACCAGGGCATAAATACTACAACATTTTACAAAAATAATCTCATTTATTTTCAATCAAAATAAAATCTAACTAGCACACAAAATTTATAAAAAAAAACATAATTAAAAAAACAGTAACAAAGATAACAATGCTGTGTGTTTTGTGGAAGCACTAGTACTATAATAATTCATAATAACACAATTTATAGTGAATATAATGTTAACCTTATGAGATAATGTAAATTTTGATATAAAATAAATGTATTTGCAAACATAAATAAATCTAGAATTTGAAATATTTGCAAACAAGAATGTGTTCATAGTACACAGATGCCCCACTCGCACCATCATTTTCTATGTTCAGTCACTTCAGTGGACCCTGAAATTGGAGTATAAACTCTAATTTGGCATTAAAATTAGAAAGTTCATATCATAGGGAACATATATTCAAATAGACCACTTTCGAGTTCATCCGTCACCGGAAAAAACTCGCCAATTATATGCGCCTTTATGACGTCATTTACCAGATAGAGGGGGTCACCTGTATCCCTGCATTATTTACGTTCATCAAGCGTCTTAGTGATCGTCATTGTGCAGGATAAACTAGAAATAATGGTTGTTCTGTAGGTACTTAATGACAATTCCCTAATGACAGCAATGCTGATTGTCAATTTTGAGAATTCAATTTGCCGAATAATTCGTACAATATAGAATTATAGTTTTCCAACCACTTGCTCAACATTGGAATGGAAATGACAACGCCTCTAAACGCACAAATGACGTTCACTAAAACCAGAGTTTTTTACGGAAATGCATCGAGCTAGAAAGTTGTCTATTAGATGAAATGGTTTTTTTTATGTCCTACACCAAATTTTCTTTAGACATCTTAAAATGATATGGAGATATGTTACAGCAAAAATATGATCAAAACTATCAAAAGCATTGAACCACAAAAAATAGGTGTAAACTGCCGTTACTTTGCTTCCTGATCATTTCTATGGTGTTGTATAATACTAAAAATGTTGAAATTTTATGTTTTGAAATTATGCAATATCAATTCATGCACTTTTTAAACAATAATGACTGATGCATTCCAAACATTTGGATTCATATAAAAAATGGGATTTGAAACCTTAAATGCAAATCATATATGCTTGATGTACTATAATTCATGGAGACAATAGTTTTGAAACAAAACACATATGAGTCAATGCTTTCCTAAAAAGATATCTTACAAACACTTACATTGATCTATCTCAAATAAATCTTTTGGTTTAAGTTTTGCATATTATTTAACTATAAATGACAAGTTCCAAAAATTATACTATTCAGGAAATTTTTGCAGTTTTGCACGAAATGCAAAACATTAGACTTACCCATCACCCAATATGTTCAGTTTAGATAAATTCAAATTTATTATATATAACCAACTAATGTCTTTAAACCTTTGAAGGATATTATTTGGTAGATTTTTAATTTTGAATTCATGACACCAAAATAAGTGGCCATATCATACCTTCAGCTTTATTAATTTTGTTATGAAGTAATTTTTTTTTTTATTAACTTTAATAGCTTCTTTAATGATTAAATGGCAAATTTGAAAAATTATGACTATCATATATTACATTTCTATCATAAATTGAGCAATATATTAAATAAAAAATAATCAAATTAGATATAATATAATAAATAACATAAGTGTCTTAAAAAACGACCACAAAAACCAGTGTAATAGTACAAACTTTCTACATAGCAAACACAAATTGAAAAAAAATCATATTCCTAATTTTATTGTTCATTTAATAAACACATTTTAAATTAAAAAAAACTTACGACCTCGTCGTTATTAGACATAAATATATATTGTATGCCCCGGATCAAGTGGGATTCTATATTTGTCTGTTTGAAATAGTTGTTTTTTTAATTTCCAGAGGGTACTTTTTCTATACAAAATCATCTAGCCTATTTGTATTTTTTGTGATGTTATATAGGCATTATAAGATATAAGTATAGATTCTACCACTGAATTAAGTGTGATATTTCCCATCTTGAAAAAGTACAACCTGAAACTACTATTTTTTTTGTTAGGAGTGCACTAAATGGATGTTCTTATCCCACTCTTGATTGACCAAAAGTCAACTTTTACATCATTAATGCAGCATCTTTTGTAGAATTTTCTGTATGCTTTTACTATATTCAAATAACAAATCTCACAACAGTTTGATACATGAACTACTTCAAATAAGTCCACAGTTGATAATAAAAGTGTGCATCACCATCCTAACAGTACCTTGAAACAGTTTTTGTTTTCGCAATAATTTTTTTTGACATGTTACATTATGGAAGACAATGTTGAAATTGTATTAACCAAATTATGACAAAGTGAATTCATTAATGTCAGCCCTTCTCAAACTAATGATGCTGCAATATTTTACTCTAAAACAGTATCTGAGAGACAACTTTACACAACCTTATAATATATATAATTGATGATTTCTACGAGGGTGTGAATGGGGGTTTACAGAATAGATAATAATGGGTCAATAATATAAATAGTAGACAAAAATGAACAATAAAAAGGATAAAGAATAATGAGGTGCTAAAATATAAAGAATAGGGAATAATGGGCAACAAGTATAACAAATAGAAAATAGTCTAAAATTAAAGAATACAGAATTGAGAGACCCCCCCAAAAAAACCAGACCCTCTTCTATCCATCACAACCTTGGTTTGATATGGTTTTTGGAATACATTTGTACTTATGATGTAGTGTGATGCAGTAAAAAATACACAAACTACACATAAAACAGCACCAATATACATAACCCACACCTTATTTGAGATCACATAAATACATGTGTCAACCATACATCAACATTTGCTGTAGATCTATTTGGCATTGTTTATTTTAATCAATGTAAATTCCTAAATTATTGCTAGGTTTTTATTAAAGCCAATAATGTGACTTGGTGAGTATAGAAATAATATGAACTCACATTCAAATATATAATACATATATATTCATGCAGTTATATCTGAAATCACAACAATTAATCTAGCATTTTTGTCCATTTTAAGAAAATCGCAATAATAAACGTAATAGTTTCCAAATTTACAGTATTATATTTGTTTATTCTGTTTGAAATATCTTACAATCAACAATAAAACGAATCTTACATGCAGGTGAGAACTAACCAAACCTTTCAAGAGTTTTGCACATGAAGTCTTTATTTTAATATTTACCCGGTCCCTACATGTGCTAACTATTATCCAATCCCAAATGTGTGCCAAAAATTTACAGTGGTTCATTTTTCAAATAAAGATCTATATCTTTTTTAAGCCATATTCTAAAATTTAACATGTCCATTCCCTGAATATTCATAATATTTTAAATTTTACATGTACACAATCAGGGTTTCTCCTGGATCAATTATTTTTTTCGCCACCTCTTTCGCCAAAACAATATAATTTTCGTTACTTTATTATTAATTTTTCGCCAAGTAACACAAATGTATTTTTCTTTTAAAAATTTCCTTTTTTTCATACCCCCTCCCCCTAAATAAGAAGTGGATTTTACAACAAAACAAAACATTTTATCACTTGAAATTGATCCATCATGTAAGGTGTAGTCATTACATTGACCCTATCATTAGGGTTACTCTCATGCCAACCTTTTGAATAGATTTCTTCATAACGACAGTTTTCTTTTCTATACCATCGTAAATAAGTAAAACTATATATTTGAAACACGTGTGTCACTGAAACGACTTTAAAGTACCCACTCAAATCAATTATCTATATGAAAGTTAAATGATAAAGTTTTAAATCAGAGACCTTTCTTGCTTTTGATCATTTTTCATCATAACAACAGTTTTCTTTTCTGGACTATCATTAAAAGAAGGAGAGGAAGCGTAAACATTTTGTTTCAAACACGTGCGTCGCGAAGTGGTTAATAAATCTCTTTTGTGACATGTGATAGAAGTCATTTAACCATATCATTTTGTCATATCATACAATCAACACCTTTATTAATTAGTCCTTTGATGTCTATAGCTATAAATGCAATCAGCTGATTATTGATTTTCTGTCAAAATCTTAACGAGTTCAAGGTGAATTCTGAGTATTGTCTGATCGGTAAAGTCAGAGAAACCGGAAAAAGTAAATAAACAAGATGGCTGAAAATAAATCGATATATATATTTCTTTCGCCAAATTCTTTCGCCAATGACGAATTTTAATCGCCACAATTATTATTTTTTCGCAAATTGCGAAAATGGCGACCGCCAGCGGAAACCCTGTACACAATCAATTATTTTGCCTTCAAAAAGGGGGAAAATTTGAAAGAAATCTATAGTATAACTGTCAACATATATTTGTTTCGCCTAACAGAAGTTCCACTGGAAACTTTGTTATAAACAATGTCATAATACCTATTCCTGTTTGAACAAATATTCTATACCATTTATTCCATTAGCAACTTATACTGTAATATTTATTCCTGTGGAAATAATATTCCAGAATATTTCTTTCTTTGGGAACTTGTATTATGAAGGAACTTCAATTCCGTGACATAACAAACATGTAGTATGTCTTTTTCAACAAATGCTAGTTTTGTAATACTGTAATATAAATATTTTTACATTTTTTGCATATTCATTTTCATACAGCTATTATCATCAGTAAAATTAAACAATAACTTCTTACATTTAATAAATGATTATGATACTTTTCATATAGAGCGTTCCTCATAATTATAAACTATTAAAGATTTTAAAAAATGCTCAACTTGAAAAAAAATTAAACATATTAAATAAACATATTTTTCATAAAAAGCTGAGAAAAAGTTTTGAGGAAAAAGAAATTTGGTTTCCTAGCAACAATGCTGTGCCTTATGGTTTTTGGTTAGTTTCTTTAAATGCCCAGTGAAAATGCAAATTAACTTCATTGATAATTGAAAATAAATGTAAATATCCTAGACAAAATGAAAACTGAAAATTCAAAATATTCTAATACCAGTAGTTCTTATCAAACTAATCTAACTTCAGCAGAAAACTTAACAATTGTTAATGACGATAACAACAAAGTCTTAGCCGGTGAAAAAATATATATGTCTCGCTTTCTGCAACTTTTGTCAGAAAAATTAAAATATAACAATACATATATATACTCAGAATCATTATGATTATAACAATATATATGATGCATAATAGATACCAATTACCACACTGTTAATACTATACATTATGTTTTGGCAAGCACAAAAACAGCAGATGTTCCATGTAACAATTATAACAATATAAAATATCTAATATCATTTTTGGTTTTATATAATTTGCATTTTTGTTTCAGGAAAATAATGTTTGAAATCCACGAAAAATGTCACCATCATTTTACAATCTTGTAAACTCAAGTAAATCTATGCATCTTGTATTTAATTTCCAAAATAACAAGTGTAGGGCTTGTCGCTACATATATTTATCCTGAGGACTGTATGTCTGTGATAACTCAGGTGTTTACCCATACCTTTGTCAACTATCTGTCCACAGACCAGTGATTCAATCTTTCTCTGTCTATATTTCAAAATTCTATTTCATTCATCGGTTCCTCCCTAATTTTTCGTTTGAGACTGTTTGCTATGTTGCTGTTGTTGATCTTGTTGTTTAAGCTTCTGTTCTCTTCTAGCTTTAATTGCTTGATTCAATTTTGTCCGTACAATATTTAAATGATTGATAATGTACTTTTCATTCGGTGCCATATTATATACTTTTGTCAGACATTTTTCAGCACCAAATAAATCACCTTTCTCCACCATGACAACACACAGATTGTGATTGGCCTGTATATTGTCTGGCTCTAATTCAACAACTCTCTTAAAATGCTGGAAAATAGTTAAAAATAAAAATATAAACATTAAAACATTACATGATTGATATCTTGTTTTTTTTTTACTTTATTCGTTGGGGGATGGGGATTCGGGGAGGTCTTAATAATTAAATATGAATGTCTCTCATTGCAATCAAAGGGAATGTAGACAGAAGATAACTCATAAATAATTTACATATCTTTGCATCCGTATCCTGACAAAATGTTTTATTACTTTAAGCATGTACCATACACACAAAAAACTAAACAAAAGGATTAGATCAAGTTTGTTAAGGGCCGATTATGGCCTCAAATTTCAAGTTCATCTGACGAAAGATTTTGGACACTTTTTAAACACTTAAGTGTCTACTTCAGTTGATTCAATTAGTTTATGTGAAAGATTTTTAATGATTTAGTCATTAAAAACGCTCCGATTCAAGCTTAAATATGAAAAATCTATCAAATATGCCACAAAATGTACTTTACAGATGTTTTTTTGTAAAAAATGAAAGTGGCTGCATCCGTGTTCATCCTCAACCTTTATATATGTTATGTATTATCATCAAATACAACTTATATTTCAATATTAAGAATGAACACAAATCATTTAAGACGGAAACTGTCAAAAATTTAACTAAAATGCTAAAATTATAAAGATTTCAGTAATTTAGCATGAGTTTATGATGCTAGTACCCGATATATGTGCATTGTATTGGCAAAAACAGCCCATATTTATGTAGCAGAAGCATTCTTCTTTCCAATAAATAACTTAGTTTACTTTTTAACATTTTTGTAAAACTGCTATATTTTGGGGCCAAAAAGGAGTCTTTCTGGACCTACTCCTTTAGAGCGTTCTCTCTTCTTGATATTTTTTTTAATTCAGAAAATTAGACACAACTCTCCCAATCTTACAACTTTCATACTCACTTTATCAGCTGAAATTAAATCTTTCTGTACATTCACATTGATATCTCCCAATAACATCATGCCTTTGGTATGATCAGGATAGTTCTGAAATGTAAAGTACATTTTATTTTCATAACTCATAATTTTCATGGATTATGAATGTTGAATTTTATTGGCTTTTTAATTTTAATGCCTTGTGATTTTTATCAGTCAATCAAAATTATGAATTCTTTTGAAACCTACCATGTAATGTAGTCATATAGGAATAATAAACATACATGTTTCTTAGCAAGACAGTACAATTCAAGACACCACACATTCAGATCTCACTTAGCGCTGATTTAAGGATGTTTGCTTATCATGTTTGGAATTTTTGTCAGATTTTCAGAATCCTCTAGATCTGGTTTTATCAATTTGAATGCCTTAAAAAAAAATTCCCATTGTTCTTTTTATAAATCTTTTACATGTATAATTATAAGCAATTTGTAAAAGTCTTATAGAATTTTAATTATTTTTTAATAGTTTTTGAGAGTTTAAACTTGTCAATGATAGAGCTATGAAAAGTCAAAAGAAAACATTTTCCCACCAAAATTTTAATGGCTTATATCTCGAAAACAAGCACATTGACCTATATTTTTTGCTCTTTTGGTTCCGTTAATCCCTTATCAATATATACTAGAGTTTTGAAAAGCTTATTATTTTGAAACCGATTAGCGAACTCACTTAAAGCTAGACATAATTTTCAAAAATTCTTTTGTTTTTTTGAGTCATTGGTTTTCTGTCTTAAAAACCCTTGTTTCCCTTTACTCGTATATCTTGAAGGAGCATAAAAAAGAATAACTTACCTGTAATAAAGTATTAAGGTAGGGCAATGCTTCTAGGGGTTTGTTCAGATTGTTCACTAACATCAAAGCTAAATTAAATAAAGCACTTCTAAATGTAGGCTCATACTAAAAATAGAAATTGTGATTTAAGTTTAATAATTAGTACATCATATGTAGAATAGATTTTACAGTACAACAATGTGATAGTAAAAAAATACAATGTCCTTTTTTTTTATTTTGGAAACTTTCATGACATTTTGTGGATACTTGTTCCTCATAGAATTTTTAAAATTGGTCATTATTACATATATTTTTTGGAATAAATTTTTTATAACTGTAGATTCATTCATATTTCATTGGTACTGATTTTTGTAGATTAAGGAAAAAATGAATTTTCCTGGCAATTTGATTTTGTGGTGATGCCAAAGTCTGCAAGTTTAAAGAAAAATTTGTGCTGTGTTTAAGATCAGAAGATGTGTTTATCTTATATCCAAGAAATACATGAAAATTGGTACCCCACAAACAAAATGAATACACAGTATATGAAAAAGAAATATTTAAATCATTGATAAATAACAGGAGGAGTAATATTTAAGATGTAATGGGTAACTTTTAATTAATAAGAACTTGAAAATGCATCCTAAACCTACTGTAAATTCAGAAATTATTGCGATGTTTTTATTATTGCGAAAATTGCGACAGGGTTATAATCGCAATAATTTAAACTCGCATTTTGAAATTTTGTATTTAACTTTAAATAGGATTTTTCTCAATATCGCAAAAATAAAAATCGCATGTTACTCTATAATGACAAAATCGCAATAATAAATGCACGCAATAATTTCTGAATTAACAGTATGTTAAAAGACTTAGAAATTATATTTTCATTAGAATACCTGTAGACATTTCTTTATATGTTTCTCAGCAGATATGTAATCTTTTCTGTCCATATCTAACATTCCCATCGTAAAGTAAATCTTTGGGTCTGTTGGATTTTTCTTCTCTAGATGTTGTAACCTGCAAATAAAAGAAATACTTTTAAATAAATGCTGGAATTTCAAATTTTCTATTTAATATTGTATCAGGTTGCCAATGTATGAATTGTGTGTATGATTTTAAAAATAAAAATAACAAGAATGTGTCCATAGTACACAGATGCCCCACTCATCAGTTTCTTTGATATTGGACCGTGAAATTGGGGTAAAAAAAAAAGAAAGATCATATCATAGAGAACATGTGTACTTAGTTTCATGTTCAACTTCATCAAAAGTGGACTGAGGATTGGACGAACTAATAGATGCACAGACCAGAAAACATAATGCCCCTCTTCTATAGTAGGTGGTTTTTTCTTTCATTTGTGCCGATTTTTTAGAGGTAAATTACAGGTAAAAATATATAAGAAGATGCGGTATGAGTGAAAAGTGAGACAACTCTCTATCCCAGTCATGTTGTATTTGTTTATTTTTTAGTTTTTCTATGTTGTGTTATGTGTACTATTGTTTGTCTGTTTGTGCTTTTCATTTTTAGCCATGGTGCCAGTGTTGTCACATTATTGTCGATTTATGAGTTTGACTGTCACGCTGGAATCTTTCGTCCCTCTTTCATTTACCATTTATCAACCTCTTCCGTTAGCCAGTTGAACACATGTTATGAATTGTCAATCATAACATGTATATAACTGTTGTCCTCTGCTCACCACGGGGAGGTGGAAGTAGGGTTTCGAGCAAGATAAATCAATATAAAAGCTATATATTTACATACTTTAAAATCAAGAAGTAAAAACCTAAGATAAAACCACTCTGTTAATGCTAAAATGAAGGATTAAAATCCATTAAAACGGAATAAATCATAAATCTGTTCTTGTCGAGTGTGTATAGGCCACACATTTAATATATTCCTATAAATTGGCGATAACGAGGTCCATCTTTTCTTTGTCTGGCTTACGTACTGATGCGAGCATTTCTAAAGAGTTCGCATTTTATTATACATTACGGCCTGGATTTTCTTGATAAAATCTATAAAAACATTTAAGTTGGGGTGCAGCTGCTCAGAAATGAGGTGGATAGCGTTACATTGTCTATATATATGTACTAAGTCTGTAGGCTAAGAATGTAAGACATCAGAAGGAGCGTCAGACATAGTGTCAAACGTGAAGCAGTCATCGATTTCATTTTGGGGAAGGAATGGTAACCCGAAAAAATGGGATAGCCATTTACCAATGTTGCTTAATTTGTCTTTATACTCTGTGCTCAGCCCATGTTAAAGTATTAGCTTATCTCTAACTTACCTATGAATCCAACACTAGTAGCACGATTTCAGTCTGAAACGGTCATTTTGGTCTGATCGTATCTTAATTGACTGGATTTACCGCTAGAGGAAAACGTCAAGATATGTCAGATCGTTAAGTCTCCATTCGGATCGATAGTCTCATTAGGTAAATTAGTCCCGTTAAGGCATGTCAAGATATTTAAGACTGTATCTTCTAGCGAGCTGTTTAGATCCGTTAAGACCGTGTCAGACCAAAACAGACCATGGATGCAAACTGACATCAAGATGTTGTCAGACCGTGTCCAGTCGTGTTCAGATTTTAATAATTTGTACACAAAAAGAGTGAAACTTTCCCATTATTTATCAGGGGTTGCTCCCCTTTCAAAAATAAAATAAAACTGTGAAAGAAGACGATTTTTTTAACTGAAAGTCTACCACGTCCCCTTAATCATGTTATTTAAATAAAACAAATATTCAATTTGAATTCTAACTTCTTCCTATTTAATTATTTAACACTGTTTTATAATTATATAAATAAAAAAAAGTAGCTCAAAGTCATACTGCTGCACAAATCGCCGCGAATTGACTAAAAAAAATCAACAGATTGCCGAAATAATATTTGATTATTGAATATAAGCACCTGAACCTTTATATTTAATGGTTTACAAGTGATTGCAATACGTTTTATATGCAATTATAGACTGCCGTACGTGGTGAAGAATTTGTCATTCAGTTTTACACCCTTATTTAATAATAACGGATGTCGGCCGTGAACACTTGAAAACGTGATCTTAATATGTTAAATTAAATTTAAGATGTAACTATTTTTAAATATTGTAAATGAATGCATTATCATTTATCTTTTTATGTTACCTATATAAATTGCATTTGAGTAAATTTGAGGCAGGGAAAAAAATATATAGATATAACTCTGTCTTTTATCGTTTTCCGTTTATTGTCATGACATTGTCCGTTAACTTTATTTTTGCCAGACTCATGCGTTTGACTTTCCATCTTTATTTTTTAATGTGTCTATAATTCGAGAGCCTTTTGTAAAAAAAACTACATACCAGAAGCCTTCGTTAAAAAATAAAGTTTGAATATTATAGCAGAAAAAGGCGTATAAATTCATTCAAATTTATATTTGAAATAGGATAAATAATCAAGAAAATGTTTATAAATACGTCAGACACTGTACTTAAAGTACATTTAAAGACCAGGTTACATATATATTACATGCATACAGCATAATAAAGCTGGTTTAATTTGAATGACTATCCATTAGGGACATTTTTCGACGATAATTAATCAAATCTGACAAGTTTAATTAAAAACGGAAAATAATTCTTCGCCCGTAAACGATTTAACGTTACCGTACCCTCTTTATTTTTGTTGCATTCATGTCGCATGTGTGTCGGCAGTGTCAGCGCTTCTAATAGCTAACTTATTTTACACAAAATCGTTGACATGGTAGAAGGAAACTATAGTACAATATAAGCTGAGCTGGAAATTGCAATTGGTGAGTAGAAATGAATATTTTAATACATGTCTATCAGAATAATCATTGATCATGGATCATCACCCAAGAGTTAGAAGGAAAAATGTTCACATTTGTTAAATTTGTGCATACAGGTATGAATCGACGTTCCAATACTCCACACTCTTGGATAGTAGCCTGTTCAAAGGCAAAGTAAGAATTTGGGCTTGTTAAAAAATTGTTCCTGTGATTGGACCCCCCCCCCCCCTTTTCATGTTTTTTGGAAGATCAATGCATGATTTAAAAAGTTACATATAAACTGGTATGGTTTAAACCCCCTTTTAAAAATGGCTGGATCCACCCCTGTTTATTGCCTAACATGCATTGACATGTGGGGTATTCACATTGGTATGGTTGTGCGGGATGGCCTATACAACAGTTACATACCCGTAGCCAGGGGGGGGGTTCGGTTGAAATCAAATAAGCACTGTTAAAGTCAACGTTTTTTTTCAAATTGTGACTGTTAAAGTCGAGTTCATGAGTCCAACGAACCCCCCCATGGAAATTCCTGGCTACGGGCCTGAGTTACAAGACCTAAACCCCTGATCGAGTAATCCTACATATTGTATGTTAATGTATTGATAACTGTCACGTCCTAAATTTGCATGAAATATTTGTCACTTTTTTTTATTAACCAATAACCAACCAATCTTCACGTCCGAGACAAGCTTGTCTGGCAAAACAGCCGTTTCGACGTCAGAGTAATCTCGGACTAGTTACCACGATGATATACCTATTTATATAGCCACTGGTGGGTGATGTACAATAATTATAATTTGTCACATATGTGTTATGAATACCTTCAACATGTTCAAGGCTTGGGTTTGTATATATGCAATAACCTCAAAATTGCCCGGGGCAAAAAAAAGAGTATATTGATATTGTGCCCTGACATGCCTGATTCCAAATGATGAGACGGCATTGCGTCCTTAACAACAATTTTTAACACTTTTTATCTTTTGTGATAAGAAATTTAAGATTTTACCGGGTATGATTCATTATTTTGTTATAAATGATTTGTTATGCTCTAAATTTTGTAGAACTTAAATATATGTTATAACAAGAAAAAGAAATTATGTTGAAATTTTTATTTTTATCTTTTGTATATTATTCACTGTCATGACTGTCATGACTAAATAAAAATTAGATCCCACGCATGCGCGGCATAGTTAAATAAGTGCCGGACACGTTATCATCAGTATGTTGATGGATTATAAAGAAGAAGAAGAAGAATCTTATAAATACTATTTGCTTTGTCACCATGTCACGTTGGTAGTAATATTCAACAAATTCTATTTTAAAATAAAAAAGTATTATAAATTGATCACAACAAGTATAGTGCTATAGCCTCTATAAGACAGTAACCCTTCAATGAAGTATACACCTAAGAAAACATTGATGTAGAAAGAGAGAACATTTTGTCTTAGAAATAGAACCTCAAAAAAGGGTTTTATTCTTCTTCTCATTATGGACTTATCAATTAAATTGTATAAGTCATAAATTCATTTCTTTACATCATTAAACTTTGTTGTCAAGCAAATTATGATTGCTAGTTTTTCTTGTAGATAAATACAAGTTTATATATAATAAATACTTTATTCTTAATGTATATTTTTTTTGTAGATAAGATATCACATTGGTTTGAGCATGATTCCCAGCCAGATTATGAAGCGGCATATATCATGTATATCAATGTATATATAGGAAATATATAGTGTCCCTAAGTTACTCTCATATGGTACCTCATTTGTACCTGTAGCTATAAATTGTGAAATGGTGGATTCATTCATAATTTTGTGTTACTTATTGGTTTGGAAATAACGTTGATAGAGCTAACAGCATTATGTCATGATGTACAGTAACTTGATGGGATGATCTGATTGGACAAAAAGAGAATTGTGAATTGAACAAATAGAAAACTTACAATTCATAGAAAAAATGTAGGAAATACAATGTACTACATTACTTGGTGACAGAGCATACCTTTGATATATATATATATATATATATATTTGAAATAAGTAATATTAACAATTTGAAATAAAGAAAATTTAAAGTTTTCTAGGAATATTAGTAGTGCATCATATCTTAATTCCATGATTATCTTGGATAGTTATATCATTAAGAATAGAAAATTGGAATAATGGAAATTTCTAGTTTCAGTGAATATCAATCATTGTCAATACTAAAAGTGCAGCATCATGATCATACATCATCTGATTCACCTTGGATAATTATTCATTTGAAATAAGAATTTGGATATAATAAGAGTTTCTATGGTGCCATTGCTATTGTTGGCTACATGTACCACCAGGGAGTGTTAAACCTCCTTTACTTTCCATGAGGGTCTGTCACGGTCCATCACTATTGGTTAGTGTCATATATATGCATGATGATGGAAGTTTTTACCAACCTAGACAAGCTTTACAGCCCTGGCATGGTTGTTGGTTAGAGTCGAATGACAGCTTGCTGTATAGTTATAATAGTCTGAATGTATCTACATGTATTTTAATAATCTTCTAAATAATACTGTTCATTCTGAAACTGGCATTTTATAATAGTAGTCAAACATATTAAACAATACAGTAACATGTACTTCAAAGTATCATTTTATTTTGTCTCGCCTTACACAAAAGTCATGAAAGTTGGTTGTATACAAGAAATTTGTATTACAGTCTTGGGGTGATGATGTAAGCTATTTTATAGAGCTTTACATTTTAAAAGCTAAAAGAGTTGGATGTTTCTTGTCTTGTATTCAGATGCTAGTAGCTAATTAATATGTTATGATGTTTCAGTTTGCCATTATATGTACATTGCACATGACCCCATTTTCATGGTTCAATGACTGCATGTAAAATATACTGTTACTTAATCAATGAAATGCTCTTTTATACTGTATATTTTATATATGTAATTAGATACATTTTATTGTATATGAGTATCTTGAAAGATCTACTTGTCTATCAGGTTGGGTTGACCTGACCTTGACCTTCATGGATAATTTAAGTGATTAAGGTTATTTCAGTTTGATACAATGTTAACATGGTTAGGTTTGTTTCTCAGTTTATACTTCCTAATAAAATTGACACTGGAAATGGGGAATGTGCCAAAAAAGACAACAACCCAACTTCAGAGCAGACAATAGCCGAAGGTCATCAATGTTTCTCATAAGCTATAAGCTACATTGTACATGTATAGGATCACTACTTTTGGCATAATTATGGAATAAATGTAAGTTGAAATGTTTGACATTTTTGAATGGCTTATTTCATCTGACAATGACACCATTTTCATGGTTTTTATGTTTAGTCTTTTTCTCTGTTTCTATGGTTACTATAAACGTTTAACCATAAATTTGGGGTATGGAAGAACTGTGAAATTCAAAAATTCATGAAATTCATGAAATTATCTGTCATATATCTGTCTGGCATGGTTATTTTGACTGGACTTCATTTTAATGGATTATTGATAATGTAAAGTTTATGTGATACTTACATGACTTATAGACTAGTAAAATCTTCTTATTACAGAATTTCAATAAAAAGATCATGAATAAGGCCACATTTAAAAGAATGTCTGTTTCCCATCCCAGGGGGCTTATTTTTTACCTGGGTGTGGGGAGGGGAAACAATCAATTTTTATTTTGGCCTAAGGAGATTTGGTGAGACGACTATCAACCATTTAAACCATGTAGACCAAGTGATTTACTTGTTAGTCACTATATAATAGGTCACTGCACACCCTTCAACAATGACCAAAAACTAAAACTTTATAATGAGCACCCTATAAAAGGTTCAGCCTGTAATGAGGCATCTGACACAGTTAATGTAAAATATTCAGACGAGAAACCCAACAGTGATGACAATTTGATTTATTATACCATACCCTCCCCCCCCCCCTCCCATGAAGTTAAATGTCTAATCCCTTGGTGTACTGATATGAATAGTATTTTACTGGAAATGTTTCGGAAAATAGATATTGATGCTAACGTAAATATTTTATCCAATAAAAAGACAGGAAATAAGTTGGTGAACCAAAAAGTTCAAATCTAATTGAAAATTAAAGTGCCCATGAACTCACTGATCATGCACGAGTGATTCTATTCATAAAAAGTGTCCGTGTAACAATTAAGAAGAGTCTGTGTATCATCGAAAAAGAGTCTGTGTAACACCCCTTAATGTACTGTTTTTCTATAGCTCTGCAGGGGGGGGGGGGGGGGGGGGGTCAAAGTCGTTCAAAGGTCACTGTACGGTCTTTAACAATGAGCAAAATCCATACAGCATTCTAGTACGGCATACGTTTTACCTCAGCGAACTCACTGTCTTGGTGATGTATCAATCATTTGCTTCAGGTCGATCCATTTCGCATCTCGTCATGAATATGCGTGATATATTTGCCACTGGACATTAAGGGAGCAATCAATTTATCAGTTTCATTTAGTGATGCATGCTAATTATATATAGTTCTCAAATGATAATTGTCTAAAACTGTTTTTTTTTAGCGTAAATTTTAGAATTTCTTTCCGAATCTTTCTCTTTGCATTTATTTGTTTGTAAACATTTAATAAAGTAGTCCATGTCAGGGGTTAGATTGTATACAGCCAATCTAGGACCAGGGCATTAGAACAGAAAACAGTCTCCATTGTATACATACATATGCATTTATGTTGAAGTGTAAAACAACGACATGTAGTTGAGCTCGTTTTGGTGAAACAATTACTGTCAAATCTTTATATATATATATCTGGTAAAGTTGTCATAAAAGCAAAAACGGACGAAAAAGTTGGCAACAATTTATAATAAGACTAAACTTATTTTGGACGTTTCGTTTCTTCTAAAGTGTTAAATTCAACCATGCGACTGGCTTACTTGGAGATTCAGGTGACCTTTTTCCTTTTTTTAGAAATTTCAATCAAAGTTCGTATATCCCTTCAACGATTTATTCAATTTTTTTTAACGTATAGATAGCACGAAACTCTCACTACACCATGCATAGACTATTTTTTTTTCGACCAAATGCGGCTGCTTATTTATACATCCGAACAACCAAACGTCCGCACCCAATTTTAGCAAAGATATACTGTCGAACGGGAGATGTGAATATTTCTATACCCAATCAATCATTTGGTTTTGAAAACAATTTTAAAGGTATACATTAATACGACATCAACCCAACGACACATATCAATCAAAACATTAAGAGTCAACACACAGATTTTTGTTATAGAAAGAAACCTATACAGAATAAAAAGCCTAAACCGCAACAAGACTAAATAATACGGGAGCAGTGATTTTTTTTTAGACAAAAATGCAAGTGTTCCGTAGAAATATTTCACGTACCATTTTTTTTTATTTAGATCGTTGAAAATTTTTGCAGGTGTGATATAAATCAGTTGATTTAGGACAAAACTATAATATGGAAATATAATATGAAAATTAAGCCTGCTTAATTTGTACAAGACCGACACACTGAGATGGATTTTTAACGTGTAAGTTCACAAGCTAACAGTTCGAAAGAAAGAAAAAAACTTTTTGTTAGACCCGTTTGGGATTCGGACTAAAGTCCTCTCGCTGTCGAGGTGAACTTATTCTCACGAGACCAACCAGGAGAGAGGTCGCATAGTCATACCAAAAACTCGAGCATAATAAACAATACAGTTTAACAGAATTATCACCGTTACTAATGCGATTTTAAAGTCATGATCTTATCTAAATTAGATACCGTTATGTGATGTTGGTATCTACACGTATGAATAGAGATGGCGACATCAGAGTAGATTGAGAGGACCATCGCTCTCTGCAAATTGAAAACTCTTCCTCAATGATGTTAGTGGTCCCACTGTCATGACTGTAGCGAGCTGTAGGTGTTGCAAGGCTAAATTTCTATCCTTATTAAATCTTCTCTCATTATTCAGTGGTATTTCAAGTTTACGTTTAATCTTATTGTCGAACGACTATTTGAAGTGCTTCTTATTATATTTAAAACTTGTGTTCTCGTTATGAACACGAATGAAATATTTGCCACTGGAGGTGACTGAGGCAAACAACAATGAATCACCATCACTAAAATATAAATATTTGTTCTCACAAAATACTTTGTAATTAATTAGAAGAATGATGACAATTTCTCATCTATTCACGTTTTGATCGAGCCGCTTCAACCTCAAATCTTGCTGCAATTGTTTTACATTTAGGCTACTAGTATTAAATACTATTGTATTCATTGAAGTTTACATGCGTAGTTTTTTTTATTCAAAAAAATAAATTAATATTTATAAATAAATTGGACTGAACAAACAACACTAATTATTTCGCATTTGCATGTAACGCAGTTTAGAAAAATAAAAGATTGGTTTTTTTTTTAGATTAGCACACATGCAACGCATCCCCACTTAGGAGTCCTCCAAAAAGGTAAAATTTACCTGTAAGGGAACATGTATGTCTGGTGTATGTATATCACTCGTTCCATCTACAATATACGGAAATGACACGACCGGGTATTGTAAAGCTTTGAGGGACTTTTAATGTCAAATTCATATCCCTGGGCGAAGAAATTACCAAGTTTGGAAAACACCGTGTGTACACTGACTTATAAAAGTGTTTATGTCTTTCATGCTGTCTAGTCTGAGAATAAAAGTTTGAGCAGTTTTTGAAGGTAAAAAATAAAGGTTTAATATTATTGCAAAAGTCTGTGAATAATTGAAAATAGGACGTTCCGGAAAACACAAGTCGCTATATTAAATGCTTGTAAATCTCTGTTACATGTGGTGCGCTTCTATTTAAATACCTTTCTGTTAATTAAGAAAGTGTAAAAACAGTTATTGAAATCCGGCTGAAAAAAGGGAAAACGAATAGTGACTATCTAACTTATTTTTCAAATATCGAATACACAAATAAATCTCTAACCATCCACGCTTACAATTTGTTTTTACTGACAGGTGTCTGCTGGCATTCGATTGGATATCAGTTTTATGTAGGCGTAACAATTCATCCCATTTATCCAATCAGCTGTCTTGTTTGCGATCTCATACGGTTCACATAGTCTAGTTTTTTATAATGATAGCGATAAAAATTATTCGTGCAGAATATACATACACTATAAAACAAAAATATCCTGTCCAAAAATGACTTACGAGACACCATATTAACCAAATAACTATTTAAAAACTAAGACAGCATACATATAAAATATTATCATTCATAACAATTACTATTTAAAAGGGAAATATTATACGATTAGTATCATGGTCCCAGCATTTTAACAAATTTATCAAAACAGGACGTTGTTGCAATGGTGTGACTGTGACTTTACGGTGCGTCTAAAAATAACCTAGGCCGCCTCGGTGCACTATAAGCTCTCGAAACTGCACTAAGACCATGATGGAACACTATAGCGAACTTTCTATACGAATGAAATGTCCATGTGTGGAAAAAAGATCTTACTATACACTGTACGGACATTTAGACTTATTCACTAGCTGTGATATACAGTAGAAGATTTAGCAAGGATAGCAAGGATACAAAAATTACGATATTAATAACGCTAAAAATTAAAAGGAAAGTGTACGATATGTCGCCCGGAATCCGACACTGACCTAGCAATTTACGACATAATTAAACCATTAGCAACTTTGTAAAAAAATATATAGAAAAAATGTCTTTTCTTTTCCTTAAACTGGGAATATTATGATAATCAGATAAAGGTAATGTCTGTCAAAAAACGTATTTTACGAAATAATTGAAATCGGATTTAGATTAGATTTGTGATCGTTGGAATTTAAATAATCTATCTCTTTATAATTACCTTTTTTAATCAAACGGAACACATACTATAGGAGATGTGGGATATGTTTCAATTTGACAGCAACCAAACGACAAAAAATCATAAATGAATCAAGAGCGCATGTTTAGTCTTCAACAAGAAACAGGTGTCTACACAAAAGGTCTGACAGCGTGAAAGACCAAAACCACACTATTATAAGTCATGGTATTCGAAAGCAGGAGATTAGTACTCTATCAGACAAAACTGCAATCACGTTTACCAAATACTTAACCAACGCACCACAAACTAATGCCTGCACCAAGTTAACGTATAATTGTGATATGAAGAGATGGCAGATACCCACAACCAACTTGGAACCACCACCAGACAGAAGGACAAATAAGCATTTAGAGGGCTGGCACCCCATATGGAATTTACTAACCCCATATATACCGTATTAGGTCACTGTGTAACTAATAATATTCAGTATGGTGATGCAGCATCTTACATCCTCTAACTTGGAAACTAAATGAACATTGAACATTCATATGTGTATATCAGTGCCATGTACTTGTATGATATTTGTCTTTATTTATTCATTAAAATATAAATCTCTAATAAGACTTTATTTACAAAATATAACACATGAGTAAAAAAAAACACTTTCAGAAAAAAAAGAGTAACTATAAAAAGTGCGACCCCAAAAATTAAAAAAAATATCTTTCCTTTAAAAAGTATTTCATGGTAGAATTTGACATCAAACTGGGGTAAAATAACAAATATCAACTTATTGCAATACTAACAAAACTTAACTTAATTACATTGTTTACAGAAGCTCCCATTTCACCTTAGTTAATTCTTGTGTACCTAAAAATTTGTACTAAGGCAAACTGGGATTAATTATATATATATATTTTGACAGCTAAGGCGAAATGAGAATAATATAAGCCGTTCACACAGTGTTTTCACAAACCGGTAATTTCTTCGCCCAGGGATATGAATTTGACATTAAAAGTCCCTCAATTGCTTTACAATACCCGGCCGTGTCATTGCCGTATATTGTAGATGGAACGTGTAATATATGTTCCAGACCGTATGAGTATTTGGGCCGTACGCGTACGGTCTGGACCGTATGCGTACTTTTTCAAAATACTCATACGGTCGGACCGTACGCGTACGGTCTGACTAATATTAAGAAGTTGTCAAAGTTAATTAGATCCATATAACTGATCAATATAACTTAACTCTCAAATAGATATAAAAAGTTTAATTTTATAATTGAAAAAAAAACCAACTATATATTTTAATGATTTAAAAAATTCACGCTAATTGAATCTGTTAATCTCTTGTATTTTAAAACATGTCGATCACTCAGTAAAATAATTGAATTATGATCACTAAAATTGAAAATATCGGAAGTAAATATAATGTGGGAGGACAATTGTTTTAGAATATTTAGCAACTTTACCAAAAAATATTTTTGCTAAGGAACATACAGAACTGCAAAAATGTAAATGTAAAAAATATTAGTACGTTACTTGTGGTAGCAAGTGTAACATTGGTTGAGAGTACCAAAATTAGGATTAAGATATACAATTAAACAAATATTTTATTTCAATTGTTCATTTGTTCATTTTATCCGTGTAATTGTAATAATATTAAATTAGTAAATCTGAAAATAAAGATTGTGATTAATGTTAATTTTTTGAAATTTAACCCATATGATCTAATAACATGTATGGTCAGCTCGTACTGGACCATACGCGTATACTCATACGGTCCGACCGTACGCGTATGGTCGGACCGTACGAGTATACGTATACGGTCCGGACCGTACGCGTACGGTCCAAATACTCATATGGTCTGGAACATATACACAATGAATTTCATACACCAGATATACAAATACAGGTGAATTTTACCTTTTTGGAGGACTCCGAAGAGGTGGTGCATTGCATGTGCGCTAAGTTTGAAAAAAAATCTTTTATTTGGGGTACGTCTGAATACCGCTAATGACCTCCTGAGTGCACTCATGACATACAATGTGCACTCAGGACATACAATGTGCACTCAGGATCCTTCATATTCATCGTATTTGCAGGATGGATGCATATATTCGTTACACGCTGCTTATCTAAGAGTTAAATTTTGGTAGAATTTGAAATCGAACTAAGATAGATTTGTTAATTCTTTTGAAAAAATGACACCAATTACTGAGCCGTGAATTATCCAACCAAGCAGGAAAGTCCCTGAATCAACAAAATTGATCGGATTATCTTATTTTTGTTTATGAATTGTGTTGTTAGTACTGGTCCGGGAACACAATTATCCCCCTTCAATTTTCGTTGTCAATTTTCGTTCACAAATATAGTTCCCTTTAATTTCAGTATATTTTTTCTTAAATTTTTTTTTGCAGTTCCTTTGAATTTTCCCCATATTTTTGCTATTATGTGAATGTAAGGTCATCTAAGAGAATTTCTGTAAAATTTCTTTTTGATATTTTGAGCAGAAATGAGTGATTTGGTTAGGTAAACATAGGTGGGATTTCCCCTTTTCGGAAGCTCTCTGGCTTAACCCATACTGGTGTCCTTGTGTTTAGAATTAGAATTTAAAATATTTATAATTTTTTAATCTTTATTTGTCATATAAGTAACATTATACTTGTGACATAAACAAAAGTAACAACAACAATAAAATAACTGAGTTGAACACACACATATCTATATATATACAAGTAAAACTAACTAAGAGTCCCCTGTCCTCAGCTCTAAAGACTGTTTTATAAAGGAACCTGTTTTTTTCACTTGGTTTATATTAGAAGGATTTAGTAGAATTACTAGTTTTTGTGTATCAGATAGATTTGGAAACATAGGATTATCTATTGCCATGTCATTAAAAAGTTTTATACGTAAAACGTTATTAATTTATAAGACAGATCAGTATCTAAAAAAGAATACTTTAATGAACGAATGAACTTTATTACCTTAAAACTACATTTCATAGTAACAGAGAAAATATATATTTACAATTATTAATACCATGCACATTGGTTGAAAAAAAAAACCTTGATTTAACTTGCATGTAGCTTGCAGGACCGATTTACCTGTAACATTTGTAGAAATTAAGATTATTTTTATGTAAGATGACCGATAGTGCTGTCTCAATTCAGAGTTTGAACTTTAAAAAAACATGATTAAGTGTGTATTTAATATTGTACATAATAGTATAGAATGTGAAAGCGATTCCTTTGATATAAAATTTGCAGCAATATTCCAGTATAAAATGTCTGTCTATCTGTAGCTACATCCAACACTTAACATGTCATGATATAATGATATTCGTCACAGATATCTCTTGAGCCCCAGAAATGACAAAGTCTGTCTTGAAAGGGGTTAGTTATTATAACTTTATGAAGTTAATCTCTTTTCATGCTTTTGGAGAGTTGTCTCATTGGCAATCAATACCACATCTCGATCTTTTTTTTATTTTTTTTATATATATAAAGTTAGACTTCAATGCCCCCCCCCCCCATTTTTCTTGAAACTCCTCGTAGATTTATAATAGATAGCTTACATATAACATATGTTTTGATAACTTATAATAAAGATCTTATTTTAGTTTAAAAACTTTACGAATGCCCAGCAAAGATTAAGCGTGTTGCATTCGAAGTGATCAGACTACCGCTAGGCCATTTCAACTCAAAATATATAAAATATCGTTGCATCGGTAAAACTTTGAATCATTTTTGACAAAACTATTAGAATTTAAGACTGCTCTGCTTTTACAATAACTGTTTACTTGTTATCATTTCAATGAATATCGAGTAATATTTGTCGATGGACGGTTGTTGAGTTAATGCACGGTATTGTGATTTTTTTCACAATTGAATTTATAGAACCTTCTGTTAAGATTCATTGTCATATGTATCAAATCAAAATAGCTTTCTATTACCAGTTCCTTGGCGTTGCAACACCACTGCATGGTCATCCAATCAAAAAAGGAAAGTTATAATATTTATTTTATTAATAATATAATCTTTTATTCGTAAGCAATACAACTTACAGAAAATAATTATTACAAATATTCAATTACATCAGTGAAACATATTTACATTTAAACAATTAGTCAAATAATCATATAAGTAGGTATACCATTATAACAGTACAGCAGAATAGGATCAAATGGATTTTTAGCATTAATGAATGAATTTAATTTCGTACCTTCTCAGTCAGAAATAAAAACTTCCCTTTAATTGGTTAGTTCCTTTACATTATGAACAGATACTGGTGATAACCCAACCACTTTAAAAGGAGGTCCCAACCGAGCATAAACAAGGGGCGAGTTCCAACTGTATATATAATTATGCCCCCTTTCAAATGCATTGATCGTCTAAAAAGTTTAAGATTCGACGGTTTTCTCCAACAATATGGTTTGATAAATTTCTTTCGAAGTTCATTATACTTTTCACATACTAAAATAAAATGATATTCATCTTCAATTACTTGTTTATCACACCATATTACAAAATCTCGGATATCTCTCAATATTATAAAATCGACAAGTTTCTATATTCAAACAGTGAACAGACTGATTTATGCGGTATTTACAAATAAATGGTTTTATAAATATATTTTACAGCATGATCTAAATAAAATTGTTGGGGTCAAATACATCTATGCAACATACATTTAGGCGAGTCTTCAAAAAAATAGTTCATTTCACTATTAAGGCAGCAACCATTTGATTTTCTTGGGGGGGGGGGGGGGGGCAAATGTTTGTTCTTTCAATATTAGCATTACATATAGTGTCAACTGAGGGTAAAACAAACATTTTTTTTCTCAGGGTCAAAAACAATTTTTTTTTCTTCTCCAAAACTCGAAACAAACTTTTTTTTCCAAAAAAAAACATAGCCCCCCCCCCCCCCCTTTCCACCCCAGAAAATCAAATGGTTGCTGCCTAAAGCTACCGTTTAATCCATCTTTGAATTCAATTAAAAACAAGTTCACATTTTTTTTTAACCCTAATGTAACCGTATGTTAAAGCGTTGTCATCCGTATCAATAAATTGTTTATCAAAATTGAAGTGCATGAGTATTATTAACGTCTGGGATGAGTGTGAGATTTCTCTGTTGATGGGAATAAACAAAATTTAGCTGAATTTGTATTATTCAAATTAATGTAAAGGCAAGCTAGTGTGTGTTTAAAATGATATTGTTGGAATGGATTTATAACATTAAAAATGTGTGTAACCGATTTTAGGTTGACTTGGACTGCGAATTTGAAAATAATTTATTTGTTAAATCACATTCTTTAAGATGACATATTTTGTAAGTACGTTAACCTTTTATTCTAATTATAGTATCTTTGAAATGCATTTTATACCTGACTATGCGGTATGTGCTTTGCTCATTGTTGACGGCCGTACGGTGACATATAGTTATTAATGTCTGTGTAATTTTGGTCTCTTGTGGACAGTTGTCTCATTCGCAATCATACCACATCTTCTCTTGTATATTTATATAGCTGTTACTTACAACTGTCATGTGTACATGTTCCAGGCCCGTGCCGCTGAAAGAGGTCCCTTTTCAAGTTTGAAAATAGGTGAATAGGTCGGGAAAACTATCAGAAATATATATGATAAAAAAAAAACAGTAAAGTTCCCACTACTTTTTTGGTAATCTTTCTTGCTATTCCCGAATGTGTTTTTGTGATTTATGCAATTTTATTCATGGACTAGCTAGCATAAAGAATTACATGTACTTTAAATGTATAAAATAAATTTTTTCTACAATGATATATAATTAGGAATGGAAATTAAAAGCCTAATTCAAAAACATAAAAAGGATTTTTTTATTTGTATCTTTAAATATCCTCGAAAATAACTGCGTTTGAAAGCTTCTTTTAATATAATTTACACGTATATCGAAATGTGTTCATACCAATTGTCCCGCTTAATACCGAACCCGCGTAACCTTAAAAATTAAGACATTACACATTCAAAACATTACAATTTTGTTTATTACAGATATTTTTATCATATCCACGGTTGAATGCGCAATATCCCCACCAAGAGAACCGTCTACTGTTAGAGGTGGGACGACAGCCTAGATGTTGTGTGCAAAAATAATAATCACTTGGTACGGTTTCAGCTTGCGTATTGTAATTTTAAATAGTATAGATCGATTCGTGTTTTAAAATCAAACAAACGCTACTGCTTGCACTGATGATCAAAAAATTACTTATATATATATATATATAAAAAACAATGTATTTGTTGCATGTTATTGGTATTAAATTTTATATTTTGAAGATCATATTCCGTAATGTTATGCCCTGGATTCTATTCGATGTCTATAAAGCAAATAAAATCTATTTGTACTCGTAACAAAAAGGAGAAAAGATTGGGCTGCCTCTCTTCAATTTTGTCCAGTTACCAAAGTAAAATCAAAATTAAATTCTCCGACAATGCACATGTTGATATATTGTATATGTCATTCCAACACTTACACTTGTTCTTTTATTTGTGTGGCAAATTTAATGACCATTTTAATTCAAAGCTTGGATTTGCATCCTTCATTCTCCAGTACGTTTGAATTTCTACATACATCACAGTCAATAATTAAAGTTGTGTGTTAAACGTCAATACGAAAGCAAACAATCCATAGTAAAAAAAGATATTTAGAGGGCACATATGTATCTTTCGTCTGACAGCACGTATACACCACAGTTATCGTAAATTATATAAACATATAAAAAGAAATCGATTTTTTTTTTAAAGACAAAAAAGAGAAAAGAACTGATAAGTGCGGGTAATCCATGCGCCTTGCCTCCTTTATGTTTCGATATCTTAAAAATTAATTATTCTTTTATCTATTATAACACGTGAAAACTACACCGGTGAGTTCCATACATGTCATAAACTTACAGCTGGTCCTGAACATGCATGAAGTATTTGCCACTGGACTTTAAACAACAATCAATCACACTACAACTTATAGTATATATAGTTGTGAAATACAAAATGTATATTATAATGATACATTTAGATGAATAAATAGAATACAAATACACACTACTTTATATAACTGACACAATTTAAAGGAATACTCTCTAAACTATATAAAGAAGCTAAACGTTTCTTTTGAATACTAAACAAACTTCCTAACAGTACATGTTTTTTTAATGGTTTTACATGCGGCGCTCAAATATTTTGCATGGTCTTTTGGTATAGTGTTTAGACATATATGATATTGTAAGAACCTTTAACGTATAATAGATTCACATTCGTTACTTTGCTCAATATAAAAAAAACATAAGCATTAATTTATATTAAAAACTGAAGGTCAGACATCACTAATACGTGTTCATTCATTCTTTATTAAAGTTTAGACCTTTTTATCAAGAATGATGATGAGAGTAATTGTAAAATATAATAGGCATGTACTTTCTTACGTTATGGATCATTGATTTTGTTACCTGTTGACCCGGTTGATTACTAGCACGTGCCATTGAACTCGACCGTTTTAACTAAAACAGATTTTATCTTAAATCAACGCCATATATATATATATATATATATATACAAAGTATATACAAAGTACTGTATACATATTATATGGATAAGAAAATAAATATTATAAGGATATATTGTTTGAATGAAAATTTTTATACGGTGATACTTTAACACCGTCCCGACAGAGACTGAATGCAGTATATGATCAGGTTTCGGGATCCGGGAAGTCTTTTTTCGAATTTCCGAATGTCGGGAATAAACTTTAATAGAGTAATTTTACTCGCACGAAAAAAAATAAACATACCAAAAAAGCAACAGCTTCAACGGTAAACTAGGACATATATCAACAGAAAACGAATTAAAGAAACTGTCATGCATAAAACAAAAATATGCATGACTGTGTTAATTTGCCTCCGCTGCATTTCTGTGGATTGTCTCATTGGCAATCATACCACATCTCCTTAACTTTTTTAGGTTACCTTTAGGATTTTCCGTTACTAATCTTCAAATACAAAAAACATTTTTACCGGTGTTCACAACATTTCAAGGTTAAATTTATGGCATACATTCTGGTGTGTATACAATTAACGTACGTCCTTGCATTTAATTATCAATATATATTTATATAAACTAACATTTATTAAAAAATAAACAACATATATATATAGACGAATAGTTTATTAGTTCCTCAACAAAACAAGAAAAGAAATAAAGAATTAACACAAGATTTAATCTTTTTTTGTTAATTAATCAAAATATACTTCAAATTCTAATAATAAAATACATATATACATGTATTAATCTAAAATGCATTATCGAGTAGAAGGGGCGCAACTCGTGGTATCAAACCGGTATACTGAACGGATCAAAACAGGGTCTGAAAATTTTGAACGTTCTTTTGTATCCATGGTCTGTTTTGGTCTGACACGGTCTTAACGGGTCTAAACAACCCGCTAGACGATTCAGTCTTTTCCGTCTTGACACGCCTTAACGAACTGATTTACCTGATGAGGCTATCGATCTGAACGGCGACTTAACTATCTTAAATATCTTGACGATTTTTTCTAGCGGTAAATCCAGTCAATCAAGATGTGATCAGACCAAAATGACCGTTTCAGACTGAAATCGTGCTACTAGTGCAATTAGGAGAAAAAATAAAATTAGCGCAAATGAAACTAGAGGCTCTCAAGAGCCCGTGTCGCTCACCTGTTACTGTATTTACTGATGTCGGCCATCTTGGTTGGTAGGCGGGGTCATTAGACACTTTTTTAAAATAGACACCCTAGTTATGATTGTGGCCAAGTTTGGTTAAATTTGGCCCATTGTATTAGAAATATGGACTATAAAGGACAATAACTCCTTAAGGGGTTCTCTGACAATTTTGGTCATGTTTGACTTATTTGTAGATCTTACTTTGCTGAACATTATTGCTCTTTACAGTTTATCTCTATCTATAATAGTATTCAATATAATAACCAAATACTGCAAAATTTCCTTAAAATTACAAATTTTAGGGCATCAACCCAACAACGGGTTGTAGGATTCATCTGAAAATTTGTGAGGGGATAGATTTTATATTGATGGACATTTAAATCTTGAAAGATTTGCCCTAAATGTCTTAGTTTCAAAGATATAAAGCAAAAATTGCATCTTACCACTATGTTCTCATTTTAGCAATATTGGCCATTTTGTTTGGTAGGTGGGGTCATCGGACACATTTTTTAAACTATATACCACAATTATGATTGTGGCCAAGTTAGTTTAAATTTGGCCCTGTAGTTACAGAATAGAAGATTTTTGTACAGTTACAAAAAATGACGAAAAAGTTAAAATTGATTATAAATATAAAAGGCAATAACTCCTAAAGGGGTTGACTGACAATTTTGGTCATGTTGACTTATTTGTAGGTCTTATTTTGCTGAACATTATTGTTGTTTACAGTTTATCTCTATCTATAATAGTATTCAAGATAATAACCAAAAACTGCAAAGTTTCCTTAAAATTACCAATTCAGGAGCAGCAACGCATTAACAGGTTGTCCGATTTGTCTGAAAATTTCAGGGCAGATAGATCTTGACCTGATAAACAATTTTACCCCCATGTCAGATTTGCTCTAAATGCTTTGGTTTTAAACATATAAGCCAAAATATACATTTTACCCCTGTGTTCTATTTTTAGCCATTGCGGCCATCTTGGTTTGATGGCCAGGTCATCTGACACATTTTTTAAACTAGATACCCAAGGATGATTGTGGCCAATTTGGTTAAATGTGACCCAGTAGTTTCAGAGGAAAAGATTTTTGTAAAAGTTTACAGACGACGCACGACGGACGACAGACGCCAAGTGATAAGAATAGCTCACTTGACCTTTCAGGTCAGGTGAGCTAAAAATGAAATCGGCAAATGAAAGAATGAAAATGTTCAAAATCGGTGCAAATGTCATACGCCCATAAATGATGAACCCTACCTATTGTCTTTCCTCTGAACACTATAGTTACATGACAAGCATGGTTAAGGAAAATATTTCATATCTGGTATATGCTTTTTATGTATTAAAGTCTGTGATTATCTTCCCTAATTCAGTAGAAATAGCAAGGAAGGAACAATTGGCTCAGTATCATTACATATGTTTCTGCAGACTTGATAAAAGAGATTTTTCAAAAAAAAAAATTTGTGTTGATGGGTTTCTGTCTCATTGAAGTATTCACTGCATCACCATTTATTATTGTTAGTGTTGCAAATAAGCAAAGACAAAGATATATTGATATTAGTATGTTCTCTATGTTCCCTATCTTTTTACCACTATTTATCTGCTTATAGGTGAGTTTAACAATATATCTACAATCTACGTTTAATCATACCTCTTTTCAAGTTCTGGCCAATCATTAGCATTTCCATGTTCCTGTATCATGATGGCTGAATTATACAAAGATTGCTGAAAAAATCATTAAAAAGTAGATTATTTAGTTGATACAGACAAAGACTCAATAATTCTCAAACAGCAATTTTAAAAGAACATACATTCCCTGTATTGATACATGCATTTTTATTTGATAAATATCAACATGGTTTTTTTTTATATTTTTTTTATTTTGCTTCAAACTTTCAACGAAAAACATAATTATTTCTTAATTTATAGATGAGAGTGAACTTACACCTGGTAAATCTGCAATGCTTTAAGACTCCCTGAAGAGAACACATGGGGTTTGCAGGGTTGTTATGATAAAGCATATATGACAAATAACGAATACAATCTTGATTTCCATTCAATTTTTAATTTGTTTTTTGATAACCCAACAATACCTTATTTCGAAATGCTCTTCCACTTCATGCTTATTTGGCCTTTTTAACTATTTTGATTCTATCATCACTGAAAAATTTTTTGTAGACAAAAACTTTAAGTTTCATATATAGTATAAAAAAAAAAACATCGCCCATGTCTATCCATTTTTTTCTGTTACTATACGAGCTTTATTTGACCTTGGATTTAAATATTAAAAGGGGAGATCATAATTTGTTTAAATTCAAACATTATTTTAATACTGAACAATTAGACAAGCTTTATTGTTGATTCCTGCATTTAGAACTTAAACAAGAATGTGTCCCCAGTACACAAATGCCCCACTCGCACTATCACTTTCTATGTTCAGTGGACCGTGAAATTGGGGTAAACCCTCTAATTTGGCATTAAAATTAAAAAGATCATATCATAGAGAACATGTATACTAAGTTTGAAGTCGATTAGACTTCAACTTCATCAAAAACTACCTTGACCAAAAACTTTAACCTGAAGCGGGACAGACGGACGGACGGACGAACGGACGCACAGACCAGAAAACATAATGCCCCTCTACTATCGTAGGTGGGGCATAAACTAGAGGCTCTAAAGAGCCTGTGTCGCTCACCTTGGTCTATGTGCATATTAAACAAAGGACACAGATGGATTCATGACAAAATTGTGTTTTGCTGATAGTGATGTGTTTGTAGATCTTACTTTACTGAACATTCTTGGTACTTAGAATTTTCTCTATCTATAATAAACTTGGACCTTTAGATACAGTGAAAAATATTTTGTAAAAATTTACAAAAATTTACCAAATTAGTGAAAATTGTTAAAAATTGAATAAAATGGGCAACAACTCCTTAAGGGGTAAACTGACGATTTTGGTCATGTTGACTTATTTCTAAATCTTATTTAGCTGAACATTATTGCTGTTTACAAGTTATCTCTATCTATAACAATATTCAAGATAATAACCAAAAACAGCAAAATTTCCTTTAAATTACTAATTCAGGGGCAGTAACCCAACAACAGGTTATCCGATTTATCTGAAAATTTCAAGGCAGATAGATCTTGACCTGTTACACAATTTTACCCCATGTCAGATTTGCTCTAAATGCTTTGGTTTTTGAGTTATAAGCCCAAAACTGCATTTTACCCCTATGTTCTATTTTTAGCCATGGCGGCCATCTTGGATGGTTGGCCGGGTCACCGGACACATTTTTTAAACAAGATACCCCAATGATGATTTTGGCCAAGTTTGGTGTAATTTGGCCAAGTAGTTTCAGAGGAGAAGATGTAAAAGATTACTAAGATTTACGAAAAATGGTTAAAAATTGACTATTAAGGGCAATAACTCCTAAAGGGGTCAACTGACCATTTCGGTCATGTTGACTTATTTGTAAATCTTTTTTTGCTGAACATTATTGCTGTTTACAGTTTATCTCTATCTATAATAATATTCAAGATAATAACCAAAAACAGCAAAATTTCATTAAAATTACTTATTCTGGGGCAGCAACCCAAAACCGGGTTGTCCAATTCATCTGAAAATTTCAGGGCAGGTAGATCTTGACCTGATAAACAAATTTACCTCATGTCAGATTTACTCTAAATGCTTTGGTTTTTGAGTTATAAGCCAAAAACTGCATTTTACCCAAGGTTCTATTTTTAGCCATGGCGGCCATCTTGATTGGATGGCTGGGTCACTGGACACATTTTTCAAACTACATACCCCAAAGATGGTTGTGGCCAAGTTTGGATTGATTTGGCCAAGTAGTTTCAGAGGAGAAGATTTTTGTAAAAGATTACTAAGATTTACGAAAAATGGTTAAAAATTGACTATAAAGGGCAATAACTCCTAAAGGGGTCAACTGACCATTTCGGTCATGTTGACTTATTTGTAAATATTACTCTGCTGAACATTATTGCTGTTTACAGTTTATCTCTATCTATAATAATATTCAAGATAATAACCAAAAACAGCAAAATTTCCTTAAAATTACTAATTCAGGGGCAGCAACCCAACAACAGGTTATCCGATTTATCTGAAAATTTCAGGGCAGATAGATCTTGACCTGTTACACAAGTTTACCCCTTGTTAGATTTGCTCTAAATGCTTTGGTTTTTGAGTTATAAGCCAAAAACTGCATTTTACCCCTATGTTCTATTTTTAGCCATGGCGGCCATCTTGGATGGTTGGCCGGGTCATCGGACACATTTTTTAAACTAGATACCCAAATGATGATTTTGGCCAAGTTTGGTGTAATTTGGCCCAGTAGTTTCAGAGGAGAAGATTTTTGTAAAAGTTAACGACGCTGGACGACGACGGACGACGGACGACAGACGACGGACGATGGACGCCGGACGCCAAGTGATGGGAAAAGCTCACTTGGCCCTATGGGCCAGGTGAGCTAAAAAGGGAGATAATTTCCAACATTTCAAATTTTGTTGATTATCAAATATTACTTTAGTACTTGACAATTGGTAAGGTTGACCCTTGCATTTAGATCTTAAAAGAGGAGAAAAATGTGGATATTCTTTCATTTGCTAATTCAAATATAATTGGTAATTGACAATATTTTCACAAGCTTTAGCTTTATTTAACCCTGGGTGTAACTGTTAAAAGAGGAAACTTATCATGGCATTTTATTATTCGATTATGTATCTACAACAAAAATATACAAATGCTTACCCAATGATCTGGGTCATGCTGCAAAGCAGTTTCAAAATATACTCTTGCTGCATCTGGGTCTTTCAGTTCCAAACTCACAACACCAAGCTACAAATAACCATAAATCAAAGAGATGTTAATGCTGTAAGCAATCCATTCTGACATGACATACAAAAGCAAGTTATCTACTATGCAAATGATTACGTTTAGACATTTCTTTTAAATTGATTTATTTTAAGCAGTGTATGTGCTGAAAATATATGTATGTGATTTATTGAAGGTGGTACCCAACACTTTAACTAAAAATAATTTGGCTCGTTTAATTTTAATTAAATTTTGACAAAGTATTTACTTTGACCCTTTAACAAAAATATAAAAAATTCCAAAATATTGAACCAATCGTTTTGTCAGAAAAATTACACTGGTTATATAGCAGTTTGACAAACACCAATTTTGATCATTGAGAAGCTTAATATTCCCAATACAACACAACGTTATTAAAACGTTTAGCTGACTTTACAGAGTTATCTCCCTGTAGTGTTAGGTACCACCTTAATAAGTCATTTCATTTTCTTATTTAAGAGCAAATCACATGTGGAAAGCTGCTAATAAGTTATAAAATATAATTGATATAAAATCAGACTGGAGCTAAAAACTGACTCTCAAACATTTTTTTCCTGGATTTTAATATAAAATAAGTTACTTTGAAATCAAAAAAATATTCTAACTTCTTTTCTATCATAAAACATACATTGTAATAGACATCAGCATTATCTGGTTCATATTTCAGAGCTGTTTTGTAGATCTCTATTGCCTCTTTCATTCTGAAATATAAAACATATACTGTAAATTCTAAAACTAAAAAAATACATGATAATTCTGACATGTATATTAAGTTTTAGGGAACTCTGATATGTAGTTCCTAGAAAAACTAGAGGCTCTAAAGAGCCTGTGTCGCTCACCTTGGTCTATGTGACTATTAAACAAAGGAAGCAGATGGATTCATGACAAAATTGTATTTTGGTGATGGTGATGTGTTTGTACATCTTACTTTACTGAACATCCTTGCAGCTTACAATTATCTCTATCTATAATGAAGTTGGCCCAGTAGTTTCAGTGGAAAATGTTAGTAAAAATTTACAAATTTTATAAAAATTGTTGAAAATTGACTATAAAGGACAATAACTCCTTAGGGGGTCAATTGACCATTTCGGTCATGTTGACTTATTTGTAAATCTTACTTTGCTGAACATAATTGCTGTTTACAGTTTATTTCTATCTATAATAATTTTCAAGATAATAACCAAAAACAGTAAAATTTCCTTAAAATTACCAATTCAGGGGCAGGAACCCAACAACGGGTTGTCCGATTTATCTGAAAATTTCAGGGCAGATAGATCTTGACCTGATAAACAATTTATCCCCCTGTCAGATTTGCTCTAAAGGCTTTGGTTTTTGAGTTATAAGCCAAAAACTGCATTTTACCCCTATCTTCTATTTTTAGCCATGGCGGCCATCTTGGTTGGATGGCCGGGTCATCGGACACATTTTTTAAACTATATACCCAAAAGATGATTGTGGATAAGTTTGGATTAATTTGGCCCAGTAGTTTCAGAGGAGAAGATTTTTGTAAAAGATGTCTAAGATTTACGAAAAATGGTTAAAAATTGACTATAAAGGGCAATAACTCCTAAAGGGGTCAACTGACCATTTCCGTCATGTAGACTTATTTGTTAATCTTACTTTGCTTAACATTATTGCTGTTTACAGTTTATCTCTATCTATAATAATGTTCAAGATAATAACCAAGAACAGCAAAATTTCCTTAAAATTACCAATTCAGGGGCAGCAACCCAACATCAGGTTGTCCGATTCATCTGAAAATTTCAGGGCAGATAGATCTTGACCCTATAAACAATTTTACCCCCATGTCAGATTTGCTCTAAATGCTTTAGTTTTTGAGTTATAAGCCAAAAACTGCATTTTACCCCTATGTTCTATTTTTAGCCGTGGTGGCCATCTTGGTTGGTTGGCCGGGTCACCGGACACATTTTTTAAACTAGATACCCCAATGATGATTGTGGCCAAGTTTGGTTTAATTTGGCCCAGTGGTTTCAGAGGAGAAGATTTTTCTAAAAGATAACTAAGATTTACGAAAAATGGTTAAAAATTGACTATAAAGGGCAATAACTCCTAAAGGGGTCAACTGACCATTTGGGTCAGGTTGACTTATTTGTAAATCTTACTTTGCTGAACATTATTGCTGTTTACAGTTTATCTCTATCTATAATAATATTCAAGATAATAACCAACAACAGTAAAATTTCCTTAAAATTACCAATTCAGGGGCAGCAACCCAACAACGGGTTGTCCGATTCATCTGAAAATTTCAGGGCAGATAGATCTTGACCTGATGAACAATTTTACCCCATGTCAGATTTGCTCTAAATGCTTTGGTTTTTGAGTTATAAGCCAAAAACTGCATTTTACCCCTATGTTCTATTTTTAGCCATGGCGGCCATCTTGGTTGGTTGACCGGGTCACCAGACACATTTTTTAAACTAGATACCCCAATGATGATTGTGGCCAAGTTTGGTTAAATTTGGCCCAGTAGTTTCAGAGGAGAAGATTTTTGTAAAAGTTAACGACGCCAGACGACGACGGACGACAGACGACGGACGACAGACGACGGACGACGGACGCCGGACGCCAAGTGCTGAGAAAAGCTCACTTGGCCCTTTGGGCCAGGTGAGCTAAAAAGTAAATAGGAATTTCACAGGACAGATTGACGGACAGAGGGAAACCCCTTTAAACCTGTGATCAGTTTCACAAAAAAATCTTACAATTAAAGTTTATCGTAAGTCATGAACAATTCAGTATATATACAATCAACTTAATCAGAAGATGTTTTATGAAACTGATCACAGGAATATAACAAATTCAAAGTAGATGCAGTAGTATTTCAGAAATGTCAGAAAACAAATTATCTTGTATGCAGTTGTTAAATCTTTGATAAATAGTTGGATCCTTATAACCCTGCCACTCACTTTATGTACCTGTTTATAATTCTAGATGCCTTCAATTGAAAGAAAAAAAATCATATTTATCTGATGCATTTTTTCAGTTCATGCTTTGCCATCATAAAACTTTTGATCATGATTATCTCACTCAGACTCAGAAATCAACCAATCAAAATACTGGATTTTGTGTTTCGAGCACTGAGTACTGTCTTGAATATTGAATTAAGTAAAGTCTTATGACCGAGACCCCAGTTGTCGACATGTGATGTTTGTCTTCCAGTTTAATCTATTTTTCATTTTTTGTTGTTAACCAAGTTACCTTAAGCGTAATAGACCATACAACTAACCCTCCACATTTTCAGAGTCATAACTAGAAACCAAACATATTATTTTCAATGCCTCATGAAAACCATCTAAACTATGATCCTTGGTTAAGCTGGTGTAAATTTTAAAACTCTTCAAACAAGATAAATTACCGTACCTTCCTAGCTTGACCATGATATCACCTCTATTAATGTATCCCTGTACATAATCAGGTCTCATACTGACTGCTGTCTGTAACATCTAAAAGACACAAGAAACAAACGTATTCCTCATGAAGTACAAGTAAATTCTATTCATGAGTAAAAGGTGGAGGCACCCTCTTAACAAGGTTAAGGTTGTTATAATAACAGTTTTATCCTGAACAGCTTTTCTGATTTGTATGCATGGTATATTCTAAAGATCATATGTGTATAAAAGCCCTGTACAATTATTCTACAAACTCCAGAATATATATTTGAATATTATTCTTGATGAAATCTGATATTCTTAGGAGAAATAAAGATCCTACTATACTACATAAAGGAGGTATATAACACTACAGTGAGACAACTCTGTAAAAATTAGCTGAACGTTTTAATCATGATCTATTGTTAAAGAAATATTAAGCTTCTCAAAGATCAATATAATTTTTTAGTGTTTGGCAAACTGCTATATATCCAATTAAATGTTTTAGATGAAGTGTGTGGTTCAAGTTTTTTGAAATTTTTGTATTTTTGTCAAATGGTCAAAGTAAATATTTTGTAAAAATTATAAATTGAATGAGCCAAATCATTTTTAGTCGAGGTGTTTGGAACCGCCTTAACCTTGATAATATAATAATCCAGTCACAATATTTAAATTTGCGTCACTAAAGAATCTTTTGTAGACGAAACACTCGTCTGGTGTAAATAAAAATTTCAATACTGCAGCAATCAATCATTTCTGATGGATTACCTGTTATTCCTAAAAAAAATCTTTTTCACTATTGGAAAGATATAATTTTCAACATCTGTTTACCTTATCAGCTTCATGAAGTCTTGATTCATTTTTCACCATCAATGTAGCTAAGTTAAGGTAAACATTCAGATGGTTAGGTGCAATTCTGGCTGTATAACTTCTTCCTGGAAAATATGTGAAAACTCATTAATGATCAGGACAGCAAACAGGGAAAAGAAAATCAAAGTAAATTCAAAGAGGAAGGAAAATTGTTTGTATAAGCTGTCATTTAATTTCAGATCCACCATTAATATTTATTGATATGTGTTTTAGACAGAAAAAGTTCACTCAAATCATGGCAAAATTTCCCATTAAAATTTTTGTTTAAAGTCATATGAAACGAGTGAGTGGTGAAAAATAATGTTTATCCAATTCTTGAACCAATGTATGTATGTATCATAAACTTCATCCTCTGTGCACGATTTCTGTCACCAACCTCAAAGTATTGGGGACGGAATATTTTCCAATAGAGAAGAGTATCTGAAACTAAGAACAATAACTCCTTACAAACCAAAAAAGGGAGATAACTTAAAAATAAAAAATATTAAATGTTGATACATTTGTAGTATTACCTGGTATAATAGGAGGGAATAAATGTAAAGCTTTCATATAAGCTTCCTCTGCTTCACTACTCATGTTCATGTTGTTGTAAGTTCTTCCTACATTTATATGTGCTCCGATATCATCTGGTTGTACACTGAAAAAGCATGTGAAAATATTTATGTTCGGTCAATAGTTTGTTGCTGCTGCAAGATCTTCATCAGTGTCAGTTATTGTGGATTCATTTATTTTCATGGGTATCAATTTTCCTGGATTGCTAAAAACTTGTAATTTCATGTGTTTATTTGATTTCTTGGTTTTGCCCATCTCTATATACAAAGTCTATTGAAAATATGTTGAATATTTGAATTCTAGGTTTACCTGAACCCAAGAAAATTGGTATCCAAGAATAATAATGAATCCACAGTACATGTATTTACAACTTCTCAAGATCAAGGAGCCTTGTTGGACATGTGGTCTAAGTATTCCACTACTGTATCACTAGCATGTCAGCACTGAGGTTGTGAGTTTGTTTGAACCAAGAATAATAATGAATCCACAGTACATGTATTTACAACTTCTCAAGATCAAAGAGCCTTGTTGGTCATGTGGTCTAATTAGTCCACTACTGTATCACTGGCATGTCAGCACTGAGGTTGTGAGTTTGTTTGAACCAAGAATAATAATGAATCCACAGTACATGTATTTACAACTTCTCAAGATCAAGGAGCCTTGGGGGTGATCATGTGGTCTAAGTATTCCACTACTGTATCACTGGCATGTCAGCACTGAGGTTGTGAGTTTGTTTGAACCAAAAATAATAACCATTCCAAAGTACATGTATTTACAAATTCTCAAGATCAAGGACCCTTGGGGGTCATGTGGTCTAATTAGTCCACTACTGTATCACTAGCATGTCAGCACTGAGGTTGTGAGTTTGTTTTAACCCCACACAGGGCAGGTGCAATCTACCCCTATCTGGTTGCTAGCTTTTCTGCTGTAGGTTGGTAGTTATCTCTGGAAACTGCCTTCTTCCACCATCAAAAACTGACAGCCAAGATATAGTATATCAAATAAATAAATATATAACATGAAGAACTTGAACCAGCACATCATTTCACCAAATAGTCTGACAAGGAAAAATACTGTCAGTCATGAACATTTCAGTTTAACTTACAATCAGTGTTAGTTGTAACAAAAATGTGAAAAAAGCACTAAACTTTTCTAAAGTAATTACATAAATTATTTAAATGTGTACTTTGTTATTTTATTTTTCATTTTCATACCTTACTGCTTTCTGGAAATATTCCAAAGCTTTGGACCAATTCTGGTCTTTTTCTAGGGCATGTCCAACATTGTTAAATAACTTGGCATTCTGCTGATTAACCTTTAGAGCTGATCTGAATAGAGAATATTCTGATTTCCTGTAAAAGATGAAAAACCCCAATGTTGTATGCAAGCTAGAATTTCATTGGTCAATATGAACACAAAAAATCTAACCTATCAATAAATTCTATTTAGAAGCATGGCAAAAGATTTTTTATGGACTTGATAAAATATGTATAAAGTAAATGCTCATTTGCTTTCATATGAAAATAAATCTTTTTAACCTTTGTTTATAAGGAAATTAAGTGTTTTATACAGTCTGACTGCCTAAGTAAACTGTGTTGATCATTTACTCACATAATAAATTTACAGTAGATGTAATCGTTACATTTTTATATTTTTGTAAAATAAAGTAGAACTGTAAAAGTTTTAATTTAGGCTTTAAATTGCAGATAGGATTGACTTGTGAAAAAACATACAATGTTTATTATGCACACAGTTGCATTTCAACAGGTTTATCTTTTTGCAATAAGGTTCAGTTTAACAGATTTCATTGTTAAACAAGGTATCAATTAACTTTAACTTAAATAGTGTAAAATTGGGATATCTAGGATTGCATTCTAAGTTTTACAAGTTAAAAATATTCTTGATCTTCTAGCATTCAGGAATGTTCCACTAAAATGAATGAAGGTGTGCAGGATGGTACTTCCAAAATCCCTGGACAAGTATCTTTACATTAAATAAAGAAGCATACAAGAAGAATCAGCACATGAACATGGTCTAAAAAATATTTTACCTTACCCTCCAACATTCATTTTTCAAATGGAATAGTTCTAAAAAGGAAACATTAAAAGTTTTTCTCACCAATCGAAATTTCTCATATAAGTCTTTGTTCCATGAGTCAATAACAGTACTCCCATGCATCCCCACAGAATAGCTTTTAATTCTCTGGAAAAAAATACGTAAAATGTTTAAAATCAGTAAACAAAAATTACTCCTTTTTTGCTGCAATATATATATTCAAATGTTTATTCAATGTGATCAACAACAGAAAAAAATATTTTAACTTTGCACCTAACCTTAACTACTGTAAATTCAGAAATTATTGTAATAAATGCCACAAAGTTAAAAATTTAAACACACATTTTGAAATTTTTTATATGAATTAAACAGGATTTTTGTTCAATATATATATATATAGCAAAATTTTAAATCATATTTTAGTCTAAAATGACAAAATCACAATAATAAATGGACACAATAATTTCTGAATTTACAGTATTCAATGATGCAACAAGGTCATAAAAATATTTAAGTTTGAAAATTTATTAGATGAACCATGCATTAACTAATTCCTTCTCATAATATCTGAATAAACTAGTCAAAGTGCCTCTTAAAGTCATAAGAAACGAGTGACCAGTGAAAAATAATGTTCTTCCAATTCTTGAACTAATGCATACAAACATCCTAAACTTCGTCTTCTGTGCTCGAATTTATCATTTTTTTCGTGTAAATTTCGTATAATTGTCAATTTTTTTTCTCAATCGGTCAGTGTTGTTGTGAAAATATGGCAGGTAATTAAAGTTCGTGTTTTGAAGCCGAAGTTTAACGATTGTCACCTGTTTGTCAACAATTGACGAAAAATAAACAAAAAAGCATGGAAATTGAGCACGTGTTTAACATGTAAATTCAGATAATAGTTTATTTTAAGGACATCCATGCGTATTGTGGTCACCGGATTTTTACGAGATGGGTCACACTGAGGTCACCTTGCATACGGAAAATATGTCGGGGGAATAGCTTGCTGGAAGGAAGCTATTCAAATAAAGTAAACTTCTTCTAAATATGAATAAATTAAAGAATTTTCTTCAGAAAAAAGTATATGTACATAAGTTTTATAATGAAAACTATCCATTGAGTTATAAAAATCATATGCATTAATTTTTTTTGATTTGAGGTTTCTTATGACTTTAAGTCATTTTTGTGACCTATTGTTTGATTTGATACAGTAAATTACCTTTTTAAGCCTATTACAAATCAAACAAGCACTACAGCACAAAACCCTATATTTGTAACGACACCTTCCTAATCTTGAGAAATTTCAAAAAGCTAAAATTAATTTCAGACTTCATCATTGCAGGACTGATGAAAAAAAAGTCTCATCTACAGATTATAAATCTAGTACATTGTATGAGCTTCAAAATGTTTTTCAGGAAATTCTGCATTTCACTTTTTTTTTGCTAAGATTCTTTTTTAAATATTTAAAAAAAAAATTTACTTTTTATAATTCATTAAAATTTCAAATCCAAGTGCCACCAAAGCACAGAATCCCATGCTTGGTGTGTATAATATTCTCTCAGCCACCACAAATCCTACTGGGAAAAACAGGTTAGATGCTGGTATAAATGGTAAGATAATCATTGTCAGACACTGCAAATACAGAAAAATGATCTGGTTAAAATATAAAGATAGAAGTGAATGTGCATGAGACACATATCCTAAGATATAATAACTTTTAACACAGATGTTTTTCTCACATGTTTAAGGTGGTACCCAACACTTTAACTAAAATTAATTTGGCTCGTTTAATTTTCTTAAAATTTTGACAAAGTATTTACTTTGACCCTTTTACAAAAATTTCAAAATTTCAAAAAAATTGAACCAACCGTTTTATCAGAAAAATTACACTGGTTATATAGCAGTTTGACAAACACTTATTTTGATCATTGAGAAGCTTAATATCACCTTAACAACACAACATAATTAAAACGTTTAGCTGATTTTACAGAGTTATCTCCCTGTAGTGTTAGGTACCAACTTAAGCCACTATTTTCTTTGGTAAATGCCTGTAGAAAGTAAAGAATATGATGGCTGTTTTCCTCTTATTCTATTGGTTGATGTAGTCAAGCGTTTGTTTATATGTCAGTTGTTTTCAGTTTTTGGTTGGTTGATAAAGTTTTGTTTATTAGGTCAGTTTTTATAAACTTCCCCGTTTTGAATTGACCTTGGAGTTTGGTATAATTGTAAATCTTTTTCACATGTGTTGCATCAAATTAAAACTTAAGGAAGTTCGCTTCTCAGTTTCAAAGTAATTAACTTTTCAAAACACTAGCATATATTGATAGGGGATTAATAAAGGAATCAAAAGAGCAAAAAAATTATATAGGTCACCATGCTTGTTTTCGAGATATTAGCCATTGGAATTTTGGCGGGAAAATATTCTCTCTGGACTTTTCATAGCTTTATCATTGACAAGTTTAAGTCTTCAAAAACTATTAAAAAGTAATTAAAATTTTATAAGACTTTAACAGACAGCTTATCATTATACATGTAAAAGAATTATTATAAGAAAAATGGGGGTCACCGGGCAAGTTTTGTTAAGGCATTCAAATGGATAAAACCAGAGGATTCCGAAAATCTGACCAAAATTCCAAAACATGACAAGCGAGCTTCCTTAAAAAGAGATATTGCTCTACAATGACTTCCATACTTTGTAAGTCTTGTATGATATTTAATTTTAGTTCATTTATGTTTTGGAGTTTAGTATGATGTCCATTATCACTGAACTAATACATGTTTTTGTTTAGTGGCCAGCTGAATTATGCCTTTGGGTGTGGGATTTTCTCACTGTGTTGAAGACATATTGGTGGCCTACAGCTGTTGTTTGCTCTTTGGTCTTGTTGTTGTATCTCTGACACATTGCCCATCTCCATGCTCAGTTCTATTAGTCTAATCTATTCATTGCTTACTCTTATAATGACAGTTCTAAAATTTTACTAAACTGATAGGACACCTTAATAATTAAAAGAAAGTTTGATGGACCTATGACTAACTATGCAAAGGATATCATAATTCAATAATTGATTTCAGGATAAATCTATGTTTCATGAATACAAGAGGCTCTCAAGAGCCTGAATCGCTCACCTTAATTCTTTTGGTTAAATCTCTCATCAATGATTATTTTGGCTTTTCAATTTATTTAAATGTTTTTTGGATCGTCCTATTTTCTTCAAAAGCCAAAAAAAATAATCATTTTCTCCTATGTTCTATTTTAGCCATATGGGCTATGTTTCTTGACATACAAGGAAATAAAATATAAAATTTATACTAGATACTCTGAAACTCATTTAGCCTAAGTTTGGCTGAAATTGATACAGCAGTTTCAAAGGAGAAGATTTTTTAAAGTAAATCAACATGATGAACAAATTGTGAAAAAGTCTTTAAAGGGCAATAACTCCTTAAGGGGTCAATTGACAATTTTGGTCAAATTGACTTAATTGAAGATCTTACTTTGCTGAACATTATTGCTGTTTACAGTTTATTTCTATCTATAATTATATTCAAGATAATAAACAAAAACAGCAAAATTTCCTTAAAATTATCAATTCAGGGGCAGCAACCCAACAACAGGTTGTCTGATTCATCTGAAAATTTCAGGGCAGATAGAAATTGACCTGATAAACAATATTACCCACGTCAGATTTGCTCTAAATGCTTTGGTTTTTTAGTTATAAGCCAAAAACTGCATTTGACCCCTATGTTCTATTTTTAGCAATGGCGACCATGTTTGTTGATAGATCATAACTTCGGATACAATTTACAAACTAGATACCCTAAGGAACATTCAGTTAAAGTTTGGAAGTATTTGGCCCAGTAGTTTCAGAGGAGAAGATTTTTGTAAAAGATTACTAAGATTTACGAAAAATGGTTAAAAATTGACTATAAAGGGCAATAACTCCTAAAGGGGTCAACTGACCATTTCCGTCATGTTGACTTATTTGTAAATCTTACTTTGCTGAACATTATTCATGTTTACAGTTTATCTCTATCTATAATAATATTCAAGATAATAACCAAAAACAGCAAAATTTCCTTAAAATTACCAATTCAGGGGCAGCAACCCAACAACAGGTTGTCTGATTCATCTGAAAATTTCAGGGCAGATAGATCTTGACCTGATAAACAATATTACCCCATGTCAGATTTGCTCTAAATGCTTTGGTTTTCGAGTTATAAGCCAAAAACTGCATTTGACCCCTATGTCCTATTTTTAGCAATGGCGACCATGTTTGTTGATAGATCAAAACTTCGGATACAATTTATAAATTAGATACCCTAAGGAACATTCAGTTAAAGTTTGAAAGTATTTGGCCCAGTAGTTTCAGAGGAGAAGATTCTTGAAATAGTTTACGACGACAGACGACGACAGACGACGGACGACAGACGATGGACGACAGACGACAGACGCCGGACGACGACGGACGCCAAGTGATGGCATAAGCTCACTTGTCCCTTCGGGACAGGTGAGCTAAAAAACACTTTCAATTTTTAATAGGTTTCCTTTGTTTAAATAAATATTAACCATTATAACAGCTCTGTTCCTATCATTCTGATGACTCAGCATAAAAACAACAAATCTGGCCAATATCACATAGAATAACAATGTAATTAGGTTACGGTGATCTAATAAAGAATTAATGACAGGTATGGTTCCCATCGTCCAATCACAGCATAGGTGGGAGGGGTTTATCAATATCCAACTGTTGACAGGCAATAAGTAGTTATAAGTCATGTGTTTGGTAGGGAAGGGCTCCATGGATGCTGGATTATCAAATCTGTAAAGTAAAAAGCAAGTTTCACAATTATTATGATCTCGATAATCATTATCAGCAATTACTGAGTATATCCAGATTGAATATCTGTGTCAAAAATTATATGAAATGTTCATCTTGTTATATCAATAATTGTTTTCTCCTTTCTTTGCTTATGATACAACTACATTTTTGCTGCCTATGAGCATAGGAACTTAAGCATTTCTATGAAGTTTTTTTTGGTATGTACAAGAGCAATAAAACCAAAATTCAAACTTGATCTGTACTTTTTGGTAATAAGCATTGTGTATAAGATTCATAACATTTGGTTGAGGCAAACTAAAGAAACAGAACTGAAACCAATTTTGGGATGTACTGACATACATGCAGACAGACAAGGATAAAACCTTAATGACCCTTCACTACAGCGGGGCATAAATTTGGTCCAAGTTTCATAAAATTTCATAATCATTGTACAAATTCAAAGTTATTGATGTCTTTAAAGACTAGACATTTTAGAAACATGATGTTTTCAAAATTCTTCTAGGCTTTCTAATCAAGTATAACAAGCATTATATAGCAGTACTTCTTAATATTTAAGAGACAATTGATTTACCTAGTAAATATGGGAAGTTGAGCTCCCATGACTTTGATTCTGGCCACCATTAAAAACATAGTTGTACCAACAAGAAAAACACATCTTATAACAGAGTCCTTAAACCAAAATGGTAAAACTGGCTTTCCTTTGAATGTACTTATAATTATCTGCAGGCATTCTGTAAACGTTGCCTAAAAGTAATGAAAAACATGTGATAAAACGATCATTGTACCAAAGCTTTGATTACATAGTGAATGAAACTGTCAACCTATATTTGTGTTGTTTGTATAATTTTTATACACAAAAAACTAAAGTTTAAAACAAATTTGATAAGATATGGATAAACAACTTCCACTGACAGGTTAAACATGTTAAAGGTGGCATTGCAATTTTTTCTTTCTCTTGCTCTGGTTTTATCTTTCTTTTGCACTGATTGTGTACATGTGAATGTTATTTCTTATTTATCATTATAAATCTCTACCATTAGCCAGTCATATATATGTTAGGATTTGTCAATTATAACATGTATATGGCCCTCGATGATCAAGAATTGACTCCTCGTGCAATATGTCCATCGTGTCCCAATTAAGTTCTCGAACAAAATGAACTGAAACTAAATTAAACATATAAAGTGAACACGGCTTATATCCAGAGTTTACCAATATACCCTCAAGGTAAAGTACATGTACATTTATTTACTCACCTGGTTTAAAATTGAAATTCAAATATAGAATCAGTTTTCACTACTAGTGATAAAAAAAAACTAGGTGGTAATGAACATGATGAATGAATAAATGTCATACATCCATTATAGATTGGTTGCTAATTATAATAAGAAACAAATAGCTTACCCTTTGTACAATAAAAACTTCATATACACAACACACTCCAATCACTGTAATGCCTATTTCTTTACACAACATTGCTATGGTTACCAAAATAACTGTGTATATCAATGGTGGCCACACTGAAAATACAAATTGAATACATACAATAGTTCATTTATATATTTAGGTTGTTATCTACTCTTTGATTGGGTTATTTCTCTTTGACATATTTCCTATTTCTATTCTAAATTTAAAAATTTGATTGATTATACAAATTTTCATAAAGGGAGGTAATAAATGAAAAACATTAAAAAATATTATCTAATATTGTTTTGGTAAATTAAGCCTCCTCGAGCTCTGAACTTTTATTCTCTACTAGTTTACATTTGTAGGCTATATCCTCAACTTAATTCTAGTATGACAGTAAAGCTGTTTTATGTGAAGGTTTCAAGCGCATATATATTCGACATAATTTATGCCTCTAATTAAGGAAGATAATAAATATTGAAAAGATTTAACTAGATCGTTTCAATGAATTCTTGAGCTATATATCAAAACACAATTTTTAGGATTTTTCTTCCAAAAGTCATTTTCAATAAATAAACCCTAGAGCAGATTTTTATCAGTTGTTAATCATAAAAAAAAGTACCTATTCTAATGCAAACAAAAAAATATCAATGACAGTGAAGATTTACTTAACAAAAAATTATTGTTATATACCTGTTTTTGATTTGTGTCCTGTACATCTTGAGTAGGACCATAGAGCAGCTAGGAAAAATATAGAAGACAAACATTCAGCTCTGCCTACAACACCAGTTACCTGAAAAATATAAGAAAATTCATCTCTTTCACATCAAGTTAGCTTGAAAATTATGTATGTATCATCTGATCATTTCAATTTTTGCTAATAGGTGTAATACCACCAAATCATAGTACGTCACATCCGGTTGTATAAGAAAGTAGGTCTAAAAAAATATTCCCTTGAATTTGATAGTTGTAGGTAATTAATCCTACATTTTATTGCAGTAAAATCATTTCTGTGTCATAAACATATGTCTTGGGTATTTCAAAACACCATTATTTTTTATTTGGGATTTTTATAGAAAGTTTTGTAATCTTGAGGTTACATGGTGACTAAACCTTGTACACAGATAAAATAAGGGGAGAAATTTGGTTGGTTAACTTCCAATGATGGTTATTTTCTTATATGCAATGAAATGTCATGTGAATTTTTTTCTATAGTACTGGACAGGATAAAACTTTACTCATGCCAAGTATTTCTTTATTTGAAACAAAGATAAATTCTGTACATCTAATAGGGGAAAATCAATGGTGGTATTACACCTAATAGTAAAACAGACAGAAAAATAAGACAAATCATCAAATAAATAAGAGGAACATTTGGGTAAGAGACAATAATCTGACAATACAAAAAAATCATCTCCATGTAAACATTCTGCATTCTATTGTATTCTAACTTCCAAACAAATTTATTCTAAATGAATGGCAATGGGTTTTACCACATTTCCTCTGTTGCCATCATGCTGCTAACACTTTTCAATTTACATAAGTTTATATGGCTTCATTTATTTTTGTTGTAGCAATTTTCCTGGATTGGGTAAACATGGATCTGTAATATTTTTTATATATTTTCTGTTGGAATCCTTTTGTCAGAGAGAGAACAATAAAAAATTGACTTACAGCTTCCGTGTGAACTGGATGCACAGCAAACAGTAATGCTGCTAGAAAACTTGTAAATTCTTTCATAAAAAGAGTGCATATTCTGGAATGAAAGAAAAATGTATACCCAACAAACAGAGCACATTTACAATGCACTGTAGGTGCATTTATACTGAAATTGCATGAATGAAGATCTAAATGAGAGTATATAACTTACCTCAATGAGAAAACAACACAGAATAACACTAAAGATATCAATTCCTAAGATAAATTAAATAAATAACTATTTAAAAATACTAATTATTATTTTTTATGAAAAGAATATACCATAAAATTCTAAACTTTTAAACTGATCAATCAAATAAAATGTTAAAGTAAAAGTCAATTACTGATTCAGATGGAAAATTATTTTCCTGGATAGTTTTCTAATTGCCAATCATAGTGATCATACCCCATCTCCTAGCTATCAAAAACTTTCTTTTCATATATTTTATGATGGTATAATACTAAAACTCTAAGGGGAGGGATTGTGCCTCATATTCATATAATGAAGACATAACCTTTCCATCAGTTTTCAATTGAGGTCTGGAGCTGGCATGTCAGTAACTGCTAGTAATCTGTTGTTATTTATGTATTATTGTCATTTTGTTTATTTTCTTTTGTTACCTCTTTTGACATCTGACTTAGACTTCTCTTGAACTGAATTTTACTGTGCATATGTTATGCCTTTACTTTCCTACATTGGCTAGAGGTATAGGGGAGATCTCAAAAAACATGTTTAACCCCGCCACATTAATGTGCCTGTCCCAAGTCAGGAGCTTCTGGCATTTATTTGTCTTTTATGATTTGTAATAATAGTTTCTTGTGTATAATTTGGAGTTCAGTATGACATCCATTTTCACTGAACTAGTATATATATTTGTTTAGGGGCCAGCTGAAGGACCCCTCCAGATGCGGGAGTTTCTCGCTGCATTGAAGACGTATTGGTGACTTTCTGCTGTTGTCTGTTCTATGGTCAGGTTGTTGTCTCTTTGACACATTCCCCATTTCCATTCTCAATTTTACTTTGGGAAATTAGCTTACAAGAATGTTTTATTTATTGATACATATATCTTTTTTAACTTAAGAGAAACAAAATGAAATAAATGGGACACAGCTAGCATATAACGTTATAAATGGACAAAACTAAAGAAATGTTAAAGTGATGCTACCAAAATTTTAACTTAAACTGAGAATTGTGTATGAATTTCATAACATTTAATTTGGACAAGTTACATTTAAAGAACAGAACCAAAAAATGCATTTACCATTTGTAAAAGGGATAAGTCTTGAATAGTAAAAGTGACGCCTCCAAAATTCAAACTTGACCTGTTTTTTGTGGTAATGAGCATTGTGTATAAGTTTCATTTCATTTGATTGAGCATGGTTGAGACAACTAAAGTTAATGAACATTGATGAATGGAAACTAAAAATTCAACAATGTTTCTATTTGTAAAGAGGCAAAACTGAACAGTAAAAGTAACGCCACCAAAATTCAAACTTGACCTGTGTTTTGTGATAATAAGCATTGTGTATAAGTTTCATAACATTTTGTTGAAAGGCAAACTTCAATTAGAGAACAGAATCCAATTTTGAGTCGTAAATTCCAACGGACAGATGGACAAGATAAACTTAATGCCCCTCCGCTACAACTGGGGCATAAAAATAAATTTCCTAACAGATACTTACTTCATTAATACAATGCAGACAACAGCATGTAAGATGACGTTGATTAAATGATATGACATTGGTTCAATTTCACTAATCATATAGTTCATACGGAAGGTCAGTACACATAATGGTCGATAGGATTTGTGACTTTTCTCCTGTAATTACAATTAAATTATGTTAATGACTTGTAACACACTAGTTTTGACTAAATACACATTCATGAGGAGAAGGATGTGCTTACCCTTCTAGATTACATCATAAATCCAACTTCAACACAAGTTTTTGCGCTCAATCTTTCGTGCTTTGTCTATATATTGTTTTGTTGCAATTTTTTTGCCATAGCGTTACCATGGTTTCCTATAGTTTTTTACCCAATTATTATTATGATAATGACATTTCTTATTAAACCTTTTTTTTGTGACACTGACTACAATCATGACAATTGACCACATCAAGAAATGAATAACATAGGGAAAAAAATACTGTGAATACATTGAATATTTCTGTGAATGTATTCATTATCACACAACTATTGTGAAAAATTTGACCAGATGTAGATAATATTAATTCAAACTTGTTATCAAATTGTGATCACATCATTACTTCTATATATTGTTTTTTTCTGTATAAATATGTCTCATTATTTTCTGGAAATGATTCAGTGTTATTGAATGCTTGTTAATTTGGTCAGTACACATGTTATTCTTGTTATTCTTAGCTAGTTTGAATTATTGTTATAATCATTCCATTGCAATTTAACAGCTCTTCTAATCTAAACAAAATCTACAGTACTACAGGGGCAATAAATCATAAATTTAAATTAAAGATATAATTTGTTTCATTTAAGGCGGTAGACCTAGATTAAGGAAAATAACTCTTAAAATCATCAGTAGGTTTGTGTCAGCCATTTTCATAAATATGTTCTAAGCTTCTAGGTTACATAGATTATTTTCAATCTGTTTCCGGTAAATGCTTATTAAAATACATTGATGAACTTGACTTTAACAAACACATAACTAATTTAAAGAGTTATCTCCCTGAACCAAGGTCTACCCTTTAATTAATACATTCATGACATTGTGTACTAGCGTTTTTATTATAAAGTTCATACCATGTGCATAGGTGTACCCCAGAAATCATTCCAAAACAGGTTGATAAAAGGAACTCTAGGTTTCAGATCTTTGTTTTCTACAATAGCTGACATGTCATCAAAAACAAATCCACAATCTAAAGCATTGTGATAACAAACTGCTACAACTGCACAAAGTATTGCTGAATACACATTGAATTTTTCCATCTGTAAAAAAAATATGAAAATTGTTCAGTTTGTTCAATTAGTCATGTTAGTATTCATGGTATTTCATGTATATCAGGGACATATACTTTTTTATTAAATTGGTAAATTTATATTTTGATGTTCATTAAACCATACAATACTGGATGGTTGTCATAGACATTTTCAAATGATTTTAAGACACATGCCAAAATTAAGGAGCATTTTCATGGAATTGGGAGTCTACTTTTCAATTCCTGCCCTTGGCTTAACAACTTTTGGAACCAGAAATACTTTTCATAACTATTAATCATTCATTGCAAAATTTACCATGTTATGACTTACTGTGACAACAGAAATAGGCATGTAGCTTTGATTACTATTAAACATGTTAAACCCTCTTGTTGCAACCAACTTTATATGGTTATAAATATTTCATTTGCTAGAAAATATGACAGTTGGAAGTCTGTGACATACTACATCACTTGCCTAACAATAACTTCATTCATTGTATGATATTGTATGGCATGTATGGTATGATATGAAATGACGATTTCAAAGGGGACCCAGTGAAGAAGTCAGTCAAGATACATAAAATCAGCTGCATGATGCCATCTGCTGTGGATATTTTTTCATTTTGACCTTTTTTTATCCCACATTGACCATGTTGACGCAGGAAAGTGTTAATTGTTGAAGCAAAAATTTTAAATAGCTTCCAAGATGTTATAAAATTTTGACAATGAACATGACAGCTGGAACATGATCAGTCAGGGGACTTACTTAAATAAGTGATTTTCTAAATCACTGATTTAAGTAACATTATTTCCATAAAGGTTGGAAGTTCGAGTTGTCTTTCTTTAATAATCACCTATTTAAGTAGTACAAATTAATCACTAGAAGAAATGATTTAATTTTATTGTAGCTTTAAATATAGAATACTAATGATTCAGGGACTAATTATGTTTCTAAACTTATCAGAACCAACATCTGTGTTGTCTAGGATGACCAGGTCATTTCAGGTGATGACCTTGTACTGAATCTAGGATAATAAAATTTGGAACAAAATACAAAATTCCAATTTGTGACAAAACCTCGATTTTGCTACTCAAATAAGTGATTTAAAAATCACCTATTTCAGTAAGTCCCCTGACTGATGATGAAGAAATGTTATCTGCTTAATCTTAAATATTTTATTTGAACTGTTGAAAAGGATTCAGCAAGGTTTAGAAGTTTGCATTATAACATGTATAAATCAAACATATATATATACATGATATATATGGACATACTACATCATGTACATGTGTGTCCCTTTAGCACAGATGGTATGGAAACAAGTGACTCTGCAGCAGCAAGATGATTAGTCCCTATGTAGATTTGCAACTGTACAGTGATCTCTCCAGGGCCTTTTAGCATCATGATAATGTTATACTATAATCTTAAATGTGATGCAATCTGAAGTGGTTTTCTTACATGTCTTATAGATTATGTTCATGATGTTATTGATGTGATGCTACAATTTTTAGAAACAAAATGGTATTTCAATTTCTCCTGTTTACCAGGATGCTAATTATATATAAATAAAATATCTGGAGAGAACACTGCAACATTCCCTGTCAGTGTCAGTTTCAGGGGGATTCAGAACTGCAGCATTAAATTTTAACCATGCTATGACGAAATTGCTTCATTATATAAATGTGGTAGATACATCATCAGTCGTAAGTGGTTGAGCTACTTAAGGATGTACTTCTTTAGATCAGTCGGTATACATGCTGCCATGTAAACACAGAGGTCCCAGGTTTCGTCAGTCTGGGTGGAAACAAGAGGAGTGTGATGGGATTCCTTCCCTTATTAGTAAAAGTGGTGGAGACTTAAGACAGCAGTAAGTGGTTCAGCTAAGGAAGTACTTCTTAAGCTCCATATGTATATGTGCTGCCTTATAAAACAATTAAATCTGGGTCCCATTTTCATGATTTTAGACTAAAGAGTCCCCATGGAGACAAGCAATTTTTTAATGAAATTCCATGCTCTCCGGTTACACAGAATTATTTATATATATATATATATATCTAATATTATTGGATGTTGAATTGACTTTAAAAAGGTGCCGATTCGACTAGATGCCAATTTAAAGTCATACGAAACATCAAATTAAAAAAAATTATGTATATATATGTTTTTTTATAACTCAATGGATAGTTTTTATTATAAAACTTATGTACATATATATATATACTTTTTTCTGAAGAAAATTCTTCAATTTCATGAATTTATTCAAATTTAGAAAAAGTTTATTGTATTTTAATTGCTTCCTGATTTAGGAAGCAATTTCGCCTGACATATTTTCCGTATGCAAAGTGACCTCAGTGTGACCCATCTCGTAAAAACCCAGTGATCGCAAAAAGATTCGCAATACGCATGGATTTCCTTAAAATAAACTATTATCTGAATTTACATGTTAAACACATGCTCAATTTCCATGCTTTTTGTTGATTTTTATTCGTTTGTTGACAAACAGGTGACAATCGTTAAACTTCGGCTTCAAAACTCGAATTTTAATTACTTGCCATAATTTCACAACACTGACCGATTGAAAAAAAAATTGATGATTATACCAAATATACACGAAAAATGCACAGAAGACTAAGTTTATGATGTTTGTATGCATTAGTTCAAGAATTGAAAGAACATTATTTTTCACTGGTCACTCGTTTCTTATGACTTTAACCAGGTGCCAATTTGACTTTTTCTATGGGTGCCGATTTGACCAGGTGCCGATTTGACTTGCACCTAATTCAACATACATATACGTGGTGACCGGGTTAACTTACTTAAAATTAGAAAATGGGTACCTTGTGTTATATTAAACAATATGGTGTGGGTTTTTTTTTAGAGACAATTGAGTGTGTGACAGACACCTTTGACTGTTTTTTTTCCAGACTTGTAAGGTGGCACACCTGTGTAAATGCATGGATGATTAATTATTGCATTTGACAAGTTAATACAATTCGTGAATCTTATCTTTAAGAATGTATCTTTTTTAGTACCTCCAGATTCCAGAGAAAATGTGTGCAGATTATTATGACCGTGAGAAAAACTTTTCTTAGTACATTTTTGGTGATTGTACAGACCGGTTCTTTTCAATTTTTTATTTTTAAAATAGAAGAGTTAACTTGGGAGACTTTATTAAAAGTCTTATCATAATAGAAATGAGATATTGTCGGTATTTGACAGTAAACTGTATCACAAATTAAAAAAAAAATGGAACCAGAATACTGTATAAAGTTCAAATAAACAGAAAAAATATTTGATGATCACAACATTCACAAAAGATGTTGTGTGACCTAATTAAAAAGTAAGTACTTCTCCCTAAGGCCATTTGAAGTGTCTATTTATAGTTGCAACATGGTCATAGAATTTTAGAAATTTGTAAGTTTTGGTAGCAAAAATTGAAAGTATTTTTGTTTTATTTTGCATGTGCAAGTGTAATGAATGGAGTGTTTCAACAAGAAGATACATTCATATGTATTACTTTGACCAGCTGTATTTCTACTTTCGTTTTCACTTTTCCCACCTCATTCCACCCATAATTAATTTTTTATTATCAACATTAACAGTCACGAGTTATATTCAAATCAATGATAAAACTACTATGAAAAAGGAAAAGTTGCAATAAAGAAAGGTAAAAATTATGAGTGAGGGGCCTCAGGGGGGGGGGGGGGGGGGGGGGGGGGGGGTAGGACCTTTATCCGGACCTCGCATATCCAGAAATCAACGCCCCTTTGCTTATTTGAATATTATACTAAAGAAATCGGATACAGGTCACGGAAATTACATTAGAATGATAGGGAATTTTGAAAAAATGTCTGTTTTAATTTTAATTTAATTGATAGACAGGTTGCCGGGGCAGAAAATGAATATACACAACAATATACACCATTAAAACGAAACATAATGACTGTTGTTGCAAAAATACAGGTTCCTGAGCTATTTTAAAAATCGAAGCGAGAGGCTTTTAATATTGCAGTGTAAAATACAGGCTAAAATGGCTGAAACGTCAAATTTGCAGACTTCGTGTTGAAAATTGGCTACTAAGGTCATTACAAAAACAGGTTGCCGGGGTGAAATTTGATACTTGAATTTCCAAAGAATAAGCAAGTCCAAACCTTGTATGTAGAGTCGTTAAACTCTAGGTTCCCACGTAAAGTTAAAATGTCACTATTTCAAGAAGAATAAACTCACGAAAGCACGAAAAATTCACTAAATTCGCGTTCATTGTTTTGATTTTGACCACCTGACAACTTTACGGAAATACCAAAGTGATTGTAAATAAGGACTCTATGCCCGGGCAACTTATAATATCCGCGTGTTTTAAAGATTTTAATGATTTTAATGATATCAAGCCAGTCCAGTTTAAACTACTATCACATGGTACAATTCTCATTTACATATTATGAATATTAATTAGCAAAACCACTACTAATTCTGGCTATGAGGATCAGGTGTTTTTAAGCTTGAGATAATTTTCGGGATTGACCCTCTCTGTATCCTGGAATTCTTTTTTTTAATTTCAGGATGTCAGGATTTAACAGTTCAGCTAGCAAGCAAGCTAACCAAAGATATTACATTTACCAGTCAGGGGACTTACTTAAATGAGTGATTTTCTAAATCACTGATTCAAGTAACATTATTTCCATAAAGGTTGAAAGTAAGAGTTGTCTTTCTTTAATAATCACCTATTTAAGTAGTACAAAATAATCACTAGAAGAAGTGATTTAATTTTACTGTAGCTTTAAATATAGAATATTAATGATCCAGGGACTAATTATGTTTCTAAACTTACCAGAACCAACATCTGTGTTGTCTATGATGACCAGGTTATTTCAGGTGATGACCTTGTACTGAATCTAGGATAATGACATAAAAATCACTTGTTTAAGTATCATACCTCAATTTTCTTCCCAAAAATCACTTCTTTAAGTATCATTATTTTAATAACCCCCACTAATTTCAACACCCCCGAACAGTGAAATTTTTATCGCGAACAGTAGAATTTTATTACATAATCTGAAAGATGAAACCTTGAACTTTACAAGAAAAATACTCCCACTGCTGGGAAAAATCTGTTAAATAAGTATCAGTTCATTATGTAAAGCCATTATTATAGCATTTTTTCAACTAAAATAGAATTTGCAGCTAAATGATAGCATCAAAGGCATAAACCTTGATACTTAAAAGAAGCAAAAAATTCATTTTTTTAAATTTTACTAATGAAAAGATATTTTTTAAACCTATGCGTTTAAAATTTTGGTAAAACTACAAAATCACAATTTGTGACAAAACTTTGAATTTGATAGTGATACTCAAATAAGTGATTTAAAAATCACTTATTTCAGTAAGTCCCCTGACTGTTTACCTACTAACTCAATGCAATCGGCTGTAATATATTTTCTTGGCTTTCAGTTTTAATCTTGGCACATAAATTGCCATGATTGCTGAATTTGGGATTTGTCACACATTCTTACTTGTTGGCTGTCTGTAGCAACCATCTTTTTCAAATCTGTTTGTGCAATAATCAAGTTGGGACTATGAGTTGCCCAAGTTGAAGGGCAGTTAGGTTATTTGGAATAGTTATTTGGGAAATAAATTTTTGGCCAGGTCAAATGCTTAAATTTCTGTGGCAAAACATTTATTGTTTAATAAAACAGTTATTGGAAGTTTAATACATATTGTATTTCACGTTTTTTTACCTTACAATTTAAGTGGTATATGATTGCCAGTGTGTAGACATTATAACTGTACATTATATCTACCAGAGAAAAAATTGTGTAGATGCAATTTTTTTCTAAATATATATTTATTTAACATAAATTGAATGTATATAATTTATATGTTACAAATCATGTTTACAATACTTTATTCAGATAAAAATCATGTGGCATGAAGATACATTGATTGATTTGAGGCATTTTTTTCCTGCAAATTTCTCCATGGTATTCAAAAATGAACTAGAGCATTTATGTTATTCTTCTAATTAGAAAGAATTGTAAGTGTAAACTGGGTCTCAAAGTAAGATTTTCTCTTCTTAGAAGTACTGGTAGCAAAGTTCTTCAAAATGACTGTTAACTGACTGTTAATTATATATCTTACCTGGTATCATATATGTCTCCCTAAATAATTAAATAATTAGTTTAATTTTTAATTTCTGAATTTAACTATGTATTTATAGACATGAATAGGATTTATAAACTATATCATGTACATGTACAAATGTATATATGTTTATCTTACCTCCTATAGACAAATGGAAGTACGATGTTCAAATACTAAGTATTGAAGACTTGATCACTTTCATTTAAAATAAAATTGAGAATGGAAATGGGGAATGTGTCAAAGAGACAACAACCAAATAGGCTGCTAGTTAAAATACCATGTATGTGAAGATAGTCAGTAAGATAAATTTGTTATTCAGTGTGCTAGTGACATTATACGATATAATAATATATGGGGTCAGTAAATTCCATATGGGGATTCAAGCTTCGCTCTGACCCCATATATATCATATTAGGTCACTAACACACCCATGTACCGTGGCGTAACTAATAATACATTTCAGGCCATCATGTGCATACCATATGCATGATATGAGTATTTGAACAGTATGCGTTTGAATTTTTAATTGTTCCTTTGTTAGTTTGATATTTTCTGTCTCTTTTTTAACCTACATATTTTTTTATCACCAAAGAAGGGGGAAAACAAATTATTAACATTTGTTTTGATATTGTGACAATATGTTTATCTACATGTAGTGAAAGATTGGGGCCTCAAAGAAATGAAGAACCTCTGGTTACTTACTCGGTAGATGTATAATTGTTTTTATTTATTTTCTCACTTTCAGAGATTAAGATTCACCATGACAAAACTTGATACAGAATTCCAGCTTCTTCTTTCAAAAATTAGTGACCAATTGGACACAGGTTTGTACATGGTTCAATATTTTTCCTGGATTGGGGCTGTTCAAGAGGATGTTTGTCTGAAAAATTGGAAACTGGAACTTAACATGCCTCTAAACAAATAAGGAATCTATGATTTTAAAAGATGGGGGATCTAATTAAACGGATGTGGGCACCATCATGGATAAACTCTTTAGGGAAAGCATTTTTGTTTCTCTGAAAGAATATCATGACCTTTGATACAAATAAAAGGAGATATGAGGCATCTGTAAATGAGACAGCAACCATTAAACAAAAATAATCTTTATAAATTCTTTAGCTAACATTCAGTCTTCAAAGCTCAGTGTTGAAGACCGTACCTATAATGGTTACTTTTATAAAGGAGTAGGTCCGGTAAGGACCGATTTTGGCCTCAAATTTCAGGTTCATCTGACGAAAGATTTTGAACACTTTTTAAACACTTAATGGTCTATTTCATTTGAATCAATTAGTTTATGGGAAAGGTTTCAACTGATTTATAGTCATTAAAAACGACCCGATTCAAGCTCAAATATGAAAAATCTACCAAATATGCCTAAAAATGTCACTTTTCAGATGGTTTTTGCCAAAAATGAAAGTGGCCGCATCCGTGTTCATCCTCAACCTTTATATATGTTATGCATTATCATAAAATACAACTTACATTTCAATATTAAGGATGAACACAAATGCGGCCACTTTCGTTTTACACGAAAACCGTCTAAAATTTAACTAAAATGCTAAAATTGTGAAGATTTCAGTAATTTAGCAGGACTTAATGATGCTAGTACCCAATATATGTGCATTGTATTGTCAAAAACAGCCCATATTTATGTAGCAGAAGCATTCTACTGTTCAATAAATAACTTAAAGTTTACATTTGAACAATTTTGTAAAACTGCTATATTTTTGGGCCAAAAATTGGTCTTACTGGACCTACTCTTTTGATTTGGATGGAGAGTTGTCTCATTGGCACTCATTTTCCACATCTTGTTATATCTATTGGATAATAAACTGGACTGGTGTCTATATACTGTGCCTGTGGATTCATTTATAATCATGATATACTAGTTTTTGTGCGTTTCATGCCAGGTAACAGTCAACTTTGAATTTATTGTTGATTGAATGTTGGTTGCTTAACTTCCAGTGGCAAATATTTCATTCATGTTCAGGACAAAAACAAGTTAACAATAAATACAATAGGTAGGTCTTGTCATAATAGAGGCCATCCTGGATGATGGTAGGGGAAATTTGGACTGCCACTGGAAAATGAGGGTATTTTGGATAGGGACAGAAATTTTGCCTTGCAACATATAGCACCTATGGACCCCTTAAAAGAGTTTTTGCAAGGGTTCTTAATGTTCAAAGAGCGTGGAACTCTCTTTACACAAGGCATCAGATGTAATGTACCCATTGTGACTGGATGTGAATTAAAGAATTCAACGAAGAATAAATCCCAAAAAATGAGAAATGAGTCAGCTGATGTTTATTTTAGTCTGCATGATGATAAGTTTTCTATTTACAATTTTGACTGACACAATGACTGAAGCAAATGATCCAAAATATTATATAAAATTAACAAAATTTAATTGCTTCAGGTAGGAGAATAGGAGTTATCCCCCTTAAATCATTTTGCTTCAATGTTAAAGGGGCACTAGCTGTCAAATTCATGTTCACCGATTTGACTCAAATTCTCATATTAGGTTTATAACAATGTAAAACATTTATCAAAATTAGATGCCATCTAATGAACAATTGAGATGAGCCAGAAAGCAACTAACCTTCACATAACACAATATATATATAAACATAGATATAGATAGATATATGGCCCAAAATTGTTAACAGGTGCATTAGAATTAAAGACTTAAACATGTTAAAATTCATACTCATTATTTATAATTATGATATATTTTTTTATCTTTATGTGCTTTCATTTTTCAGATGATGTCAAAAGTTTAAGATTTTTATTAAAAGCAGAGGATAAAATTCCAGTTCAAAATTTAGATGCAGCAACGACAGGGGAAGACATTTTCCATTTAATGACAAAACATGGCCTTTTGTCAAAAACAAAGGCAGACTTATTGATAGATTTATTGAAAGAAAAGAACTGGCAGCCACTTGTAAATCAGCTGGAGAAATTTAAAACAGAAAATGAAGAAGAACTGTCACAACCAGTGGAAGGTACAGTTTTTATAATATTAGATATTTATAGCAACACATATTTGGTATTATTGTAACTTACTTGTTAAGTTTCTGGAAAGTTTGATCAAACATGCATTACAATTCATACATCAAGATCTAGAGAGATGGTGAGTTTCTCTCTGGTTAAAAAAGGCACTGAAGAGGCTATTATTTGAACTTGGAATTATTTTTAATTTTTAATAGTTTGAAATTTTTGATAAATTCCATGTTTATTCTGAATTATTTTTTTTTGAGCAGTGCAAAACACTTTCCACACGATGTATTTTGTATCAGATCGTGTTGTGCACGGCATAGTACATTCTATTGAAAATGTGCTATCTTCATTGTAATAGAACGTGTTGTGCGCCACACAGAACATTATAATACAGAATAAACATAGAAATCATTAAAAATTTCAAGCACAAGAAATTATGCAAATTCCATAATTAAAAATAATTCCAAGTTCAAATAATAGCCTGTTACTAAGATTTGACTGAGATTTGACTTGATTTGACAAATTGTATAGTCAAATTTTAATTTGATGTAAGAACAAATAAATGCAGGCAATAATTTCTTTTCATTATTGAACCAAGGTTTAAATAAAGATATTTTTAATATAGAATAAACCTGTCATATCTGCTCCTTTAGGAATAAAGGATATATAGAATCTTTGTTCCAACAGGAACAGATATTATGACATTGTTTATAACAACGTTTCCAGGCTAGGGGAACTTCTGTTAGGGTGAACATATATACAATGTATATATATTGACAGGGTGAATTATCAAAAAGTATACTTCATTGTGCAGAATCTTCTTTAAATTTTTGTTTAGGTCCCTGTAATATACAAGATGATATGGTTGTGGAGCATTTTATGGAAACCACCAAGTTAGTAGAGCTGACATCTAAAATGGAAATCGAAAACTTTGCTGTTCTATCAGGTTTGCTCTTATTCTTTTATTAGGTAATTGAGTCATGGTTTAGGTCTGTGGCTTTTAATTGAAGCTCTAGTGGTATGTTACCCTTTTTTATGCCCAACCTAGACAAGTACTGAAGAAGAGGGTGGGGGGGGGGGGGTATGTTCCTATTCAGTGTGTCTGAAGTAAGCTTTTTTTTAATATCTATAAAGCTATAAAGTATTAAAAAATACAATGAATTAATTCCCCTTAGAGAAAATGAAAAAAAACAATTGTAAAACACAATTGAAAACAGTATTTAGGTATTATGACCTGATATTTGCTTAACGAATAATGCAGGTTATGACCTTCTTCTTCTTTCTGTAACTTCCTCTTGTGGATAGGAGCACATCAATTGCTTGATTATTTTTCAATGGGCTTATATTACAAATGTATTATGTGGTCTAAAATATCTAAAATCACTTTGTTATTTTACATTTAAAGCGCAATTGCATATATTTAAAAGATGATGGGCTTATATTTCACTGAAAATATTGAAATTTATTCACTTTGTTGCTTGGTTAATAATACTCTTAAATCTAAAATATCACTGATTCACTTTATGACCTGCATTTTCACTTTCAGAGGTTGACAAGTAATAGTACATATGTAAGAAAATAGTATGTATGTTAAAATTGATAACATAATTGACTGCTGCCTCAGCTGCTTTACAAATAAAATACTATTCAGCCATATACTTTTTTTAATTTTTATGCTCCATTTATGGGCCTTATGTTTTCTGGTCTGTGTGTCTGTTCGTTCGTTCGTTTGTTCGTTCGTTTGTTCGTCCCTTGTCTGTTCTTCTGTCTGTTCGTCAGTCTGTCCTGCTACAGGTTAAAGTTTTTGCATGGTTGAGGTAGTTTTTGGTGAAGTTGAAGTCCAATCAACTTGAAACTTATTACTTTATTCCTTATGATATGATCTTTCTAATTTTAATGCCAAATTAGAGATTTTACCCCATTTCCAAGGTCCACTGAACAAAGAAAATGATTATAAATGCGGATGGGGCATCTGTGTACTTAGGAAACATTCCTGTTTTTATATTGTTTCATTTCATTCAGTTGTTTTTGGTTGCAAGCTAATTAACTTTTGCATTTGTTCCTGAAGTTTACTGGATTGTGACATTAAGAAATAATCAACACAGATCTCTAGAGCCAAAAAGAATTAGGTGACTTACTTAATAGACCAATGCTATATTTTCCCCTGCATTCTGATTTGTTGATTAAAATTCTTCTGAACAGTTAGTTGTAAATTATTTCTTGTGTTTTATTTGTCTTTAAGAAAAATTCATTACTATTTGGTGATTGTTTACATTCCGTCATCACAGGTTTCTCCTTTCATTTGTGTTGTGGCATGGTGTGTCTCCTTTTACTTGTGTTGTGGTATGGTGTTTCTCCTCTCATTTGTGTTGTGGCATGGTGTGTCTCCTTTTACTTGTGTTGTGGTATGGTGTTTCTCCTTTCATTTGTGTTGTGGCATGGTGTTTCTCCTTTCATTTGTGTTGTGGTATGGTGTTTCTCCCCTCACTTGAGTTGTGGTATGGTGTTTCTCCTTTCATTTGTGTTGTGGTATGGTGTTTCTCCTTTCATTTGTGTTGTGGCATGGTGTTTCTCCTTTCACTTGCGTTGTGGTATGGTGTTTCTCCTCTCATTTGTGTTGTGGCATGGTGTGTCTCCTTTTACTTGTGTTGTGGTATGGTGTTTCTCCTTTCATTTGTGTTGTGGCATGGTGTTTCTCCTTTCATTTGTGTTGTGGTATGGTGTTTCTCCCCTCACTTGAGTTGTGGTATGGTGTTTCTCCTTTCATTTGTGTTGTGGTATGGTGTTTCTCCTTTCATTTGTGTTGTGGCATGGTGTTTCTCCTTTCACTTGCGTTGTGGTATGGTGTTTCTCCTCTCATTTGTGTTGTGGCATGGTGTTTCTCCTCTCACTTGTGTTGTGGTATGGTGTTTCTCCTTTCATTTGTGTTGTGGTATGGTGTTTCTCCTTTCATTTGTGTTGTGGCATGGTGTTTCTCCTTTCACTTGCGTTGTGGTATGGTGTTTCTCCTCTCATTTGTGTTGTGGCATGGTGTGTCTCCTTTTACTTGTGTTGTGGTATGGTGTTTCTCCTCTCATTTGTGTTGTGGCATGGTGTGTCTCCTTTTACTTGTGTTGTGGTATGGTGTTTCTCCTTTCATTTGTGTTGTGGTATGGTGTTTCTCCTTTCATTTGTGTTGTGGCATGGTGTTTCTCCTTTCACTTGCGTTGTGGTATGGTGTTTCTCCTCTCATTTGTGTTGTGGCATGGTGTTTCTCCTCTCACTTGTGTTGTGGTATGGTGTTTCTCCTTTCATTTGTGTTGTGGTATGGTGTTTCTCCTTTCATTTGTGTTGTGGCATGGTGTTTCTCCTTTCACTTGCGTTGTGGTATGGTGTTTCTCCTCTCATTTGTGTTGTGGCATGGTGTGTCTCCTTTTACTTGTGTTGTGGTATGGTGTTTCTCCTTTCACTTTATGACCTGCATTTTCACTTTCAGAGGTTGACAAGTAATAGTACATATGTAAGAAAATAGTATGTATGTTAAAATTGATAACATAATTGACTGCTGCCTCAGCTGCTTTACAAATAAAATACATTCGTTTGTTCGTTCGTTTGTTCGTCCCTTGTCTGTTCTTCTGTCTGTTCGTCAGTCTGTCCTGCTACAGGTTAAAGTTTTTGCATGGTTGAGGTAGTTTTTGGTGAAGTTGAAGTCCAATCAACTTGAAACTTATTACTTTATTCCTTATGATATGATCTTTCTAATTTTAATGCCAAATTAGAGATTTTACCCCATTTCCAAGGTCCACTGAACAAAGAAAATGATTATAAATGCGGATGGGGCATCTGTGTACTTAGGAAACATTCCTGTTTTTATATTGTTTCATTTCATTCAGTTGTTTTTGGTTGCAAGCTAATTAACTTTTGCATTTGTTCCTGAAGTTTACTGGATTGTGACATTAAGAAATAATCAACACAGATCTCTAGAGCCAAAAAGAATTAGGTGACTTACTTAATAGACCAATGCTATATTTTCCCCTGCATTCTGATTTGTTGATTAAAATTTTTCATTTGTGTTGTGGTATGGTGTTTCTCCTTTCATTTGTGTTGTGGCATGGTGTTTCTCCTTTCACTTGCGTTGTGGTATGGTGTTTCTCCTCTCATTTGTGTTGTGGCATGGTGTGTCTCCTTTTACTTGTGTTGTGGTATGGTGTTTCTCCTCTCATTTGTGTTGTGGCATGGTGTGTCTCCTTTTACTTGTGTTGTGGTATGGTGTTTCTCCTTTCATTTGTGTTGTGGTATGGTGTTTCTCCTTTCATTTGTGTTGTGGTATGGTGTTTCTCCTTTCATTTGTGTTGTGGTATGGTGTTTCTCCTTTCATTTGTGTTGTGGCATGGTGTTTCTCCTTTCACTTGCGTTGTGGTATGGTGTTTCTCCTCTCATTTGTGTTGTGGCATGGTGTGTCTCCTTTTACTTGTGTTGTGGTATGGTGTTTCTCCTTTCACTTGTGTTGTGGTATGGTGTTTCTCCTTTTACTTGTGTTGTGGCATGGTGTTTCTCCTCTCACTTGTGTTGTGGCATGGTGTGTCTCCTTTCATTTGTGTTGTGGCATGGTGTTTCTCCTTTCATTTGTGTTGTGGTATGGTGTTTCTCCCCTCACTTGAGTTGTGGTATGGTGTGTCTCCTTTCATTTGTGTTGTGGTATGGTGTTTCTCCTTTCATTTGTGTTGTGGCATGGTGTTTCTCCTTTCACTTGCGTTGTGGTATGGTGTTTCTCCTCTCACTTGTGTTGTGGCATGGTGTGTCTCCTTTTACTTGTGTTGTGGTATGGTGTTTCTCCTTTTACTTGTGTCGTGGTATGGTGTTTCTCCTCTCACTTGTGTTGTGGTATGGTGTTTCTCCTTTTACTTGTGTTGTGGCATGGTGTGTCTCCTTTTACTTGTGTTGTGGTATGGTGTTTCTCCTTTCATTTGTGTTGTGGTATGGTGTTTCTCCTTTCATTTGTGTTGTGGCATGGTGTTTCTCCTTTCACTTGCGTTGTGGTATGGTGTTTCTCCTCTCACTTGTGTTGTGGCATGGTGTGTCTCCTTTTACTTGTGTTGTGGTATGGTGTTTCTCCTTTTACTTGTGTTGTGGTATGGTGTTTCTCCTCTCACTTGTGTTGTGGTATGGTGTTTCTCCTTTTACTTGTGTTGTGGCATGGTGTGTCTCCTTTTACTTGTGTTGTGGTATGGTGTTTCTCCTCTCATTTGTGTTGTGGCATGGTGTGTCTCCTTTTACTTGTGTTGTGGTATGGTGTTTCTCCTCTCATTTGTGTTGTGGCATGGTGTGTCTCCTTTTACTTGTGTTGTGGTATGGTGTTTCTCCTTTCACTTGTGTTGTGGCATGTTGTTTTTCCTCTCACATGTGTTGTGGCATGGTGTTTCTACCCTCACATGTGTTGTGGCATGGTGTTTTCTACCCTCACTTGTGGTGTGGCATGGTGGCCAAATTTCTTACTAGAGGTTTTGTTGTAAAATTCAATGCATACAGCAAAACAACACTAAATCAGAGTATGGGAAATAAAGGCAACAGTAGTATACTGCTGTTCAAAACTCATAAATAGTCAATAATTAAATAGCAATACATTTATGAAGATTTTGATCATCAAAGGAAATTTATTTTACAAGAAAGTTCAAATACACTTGTTGCATACTAAAACTTTATCCATTCTAGTATATAAAACATATTCAACTTTATATTTTTTTAATTTGAAGATATCTTTGACTCTTAGAGAATAAAGATACTTTTTTTTTATTTATAGGATTAACTGGATGTGGGAAAACCCAGTTGGCCTTGACCTTTGCCTGTAATTTTCGTAAAGACCATGTAGAAAGCATTTGTTGGAAGATATATTGTAAGGATGAGATAACGTTAATGAATTCTTTGAAGAAATTAGCAGATAAATTGGGTCTTGAGGAAGAGAGTACACAGACAGAAAATGTTGATAACGAAGATTCCCTAGATGAACTACGAAAATTAATTCAAAAAGAATTGCGTAAAAAAACTAATGGTCCAAATGTGATCATTTTGGACTATGTCACAGAGGAAACAAAAATTCCATGTCAGAAATTGAAAGATGCTCTTTTAAAATTGAATTTGAAAGTAATTGTAACAACTTGGGATTCAACATTTTGTGATACAGAAAACATTATCATAGTCAATGGCTTTTCAGAAGACGAAGCAGTTAAGTTTTTACAAAACAAGAAGACGGAACTGAATTCAAAAGAGGAAAAAAGTTACAGAGAGTTGGCACAAATGCTTGGTAACCATCCATTGTTACTGTATGGAGCAAGGAGTTGTATGGCTTCGTCAAATCAAACACCAAAGAAATTCATCAAATACTTACGAGGAAGTAAATCTTCTGAAATGGATAAATTTGTAAGATCAGTATCATATCCATCCAGAAACAGAGAAGTTTTCAAAATATTGCAGGAATATTTAGAAATCTTAAAGAATGATTATGGAGAAGATGTTTTTGATATGGTGCAAGCCTTGCAATTTTTTGCTCTGGAAGATATCCCTGTCCTTCTTTTCGATTTTTTTCCTACAAGAAAACAGAATCATCAAGGATTCAACACTACAAATTTCATTCAAGCCATCAAAAAGTTTTCTTTTGGAAACGTTAGGGGAGTTGATGATGATCGATTTATTACAACACACTTAGCTGTCGTGAAAACCATAGAAGAATCAATGTCAGATGACAAAAAAGCCAAACTTATCAAAAACATCTTGACAGCTTTGATGTGGCTTATGGACAAAGATAATTACGATACAAATGATTACGACAGAAATTATCGTCTACTTCCCCATGCTATATCAGTATTACAACATGTTAAAAAATTGAAGGCAGAAAATCTTAATCTCTTGTGTGATTTTGAATCGAATGTTCTCTTGGCTTATGTATATGACATAGTTGGGTACACATACAATTTTTTCGGAATTTTGAAAAATGCCGGGGAGCATTCAACAGCTGCCAAAGAAGCATGTTTTGCCATAATAGGTATATCAGAAGAAGATATTGAAAAACAGGTCAGGAAAAGATGCTGTCATGACGACCATCATAGAACATGGGAAACATTTGCAGAAGAGGAGGCAGATATCATTTTTAAACAAATTAAAGCTCAGATTGGTGATCATGAAAAAAATGCACTTTTGTGCAAGATGGCAAAACAGTTTGCATTAAATAAGTATAGGGGTCGAGATCACTTGAAAAAACTTGAGTTATATTTAGAGGCTGAACTGGAAGAAGAGTATCGTTTGACGGAGAAAGAATATAACACCCTATGTAAACAGCATCTTGCCTTGCCAGAAGATCAACTTGGGGGCATATTTTTATTTGAACTTGTGTTACAAGTTTTTTATACTTATGGAAGGAGAATTTTCTATTTGGGTGATGCTTTTGACAAAGATTTGGCAAGATCCTTTGCTCATTCTTTGTTTTTGGCAAAGGCATTAGGTCACAGAATTGCCAGTGAATATCCAGAGTGGAAGATTCTCTATGTCATGCTTACAGAACTTAGTGGAACCTTGCAGCTCAGATTTGAAGACAAAGCAGATCTCCAACTTAAAACGTTGGAAAATCTTGAAGAAGCAGCTGAACGATTTAGGAGATTATTAGAATATAATATTGAAAACTTTAATTATGGGGTAATAAAAGCTGGACCAGAAAATGCACAGCATGTGCATATTTGTTGCAAACGCTTGGTGAAGTGTTATACCAGCATGACTGAGATAACATCGGACGAAGAGAAACTAAAAGAAATACACGAAATGGGCGACAAATACAAAGACATGCTTAAGATTACACAGCACTCATCTAGAGCTGTCACTGCTGCAAACCTTAGAATGGCAGAATTTTCCTTACGTCGGGGAAACTATGAAGATGCTGAAATTAGATTTAAAGTTGTTGCGCCAGAGGATATGATAGAAAATGATCAGAAGACTGTATCGGCAAAATTCACTCACCATGAACTACAAGCTTTAAAGGGACTAACTAAATGTTATTCATTAAGCGGTCAAACTGAATCAGCTAAAACACTAGCCAATAGAGTAAAGATTAGACTAGGAGAGGCTAAAGAATATGAAGAATTAGGACATTTTAATAATTTGATGCAACAGTTGGGCTTGTCTTCTGTAGTAGAGTAAAAATAAGGAAAATAGCTAGGAACTGTAAATACTCTGTGTCTTATTTCTGAAAGGAGTAGGTCTAGTAAGACCCCTGTTTGGCCAAAAATTAAGCAGTTTTACAAAATTATTAAAATGTTAACTTTTAGCTATTTATTGGAAAGTAGAATACTTCTGCTACATACATATGGGCTGTTTTTGACAACAAAATGCACATATATTGTGTACTAGCATTTAATCATGCTAAATTACTGAAATCTTTCACAATTTTAGTATTTGAGTATAATTTTAGACAGTTTCCGTCTTAAAATGGAGGTGGCCGCATTTTTTTTCATTCTTAATTACTTAATGTAAGTTGTATTTGATGATGTTCATATAATATATAAAGTTTGAGAGTGAACAAGGATGCAGCCACTTTCATTTTTGACAAAAAAACATCTGAAAAGTGACATATTATGGCATATTTGATAGATTTTTCAGATTTAAGCTTGGATTTGAGTATTTTTAATGACTAAATCAGTTCAAATTTTTCACATAAACTAATTGAACTGACTGAAGTAGACACTAAAGTGTTTAATAAGTTTTCAAAATCTTTCATCAGATGAACCTGAAATTTGAGGCCCTTACAAACCCTTTATTAACTCCTTTACCACAAAATGGAATCTCACAGTTTTTATGTTTTATTTTCTTATTTTGTTCCTTGTTGCAATTAATAAAAAAAATTCTGATCAAAATCAGAAAGCAATTTTTTTTTCGTAAAGGTTATATTGTTTTGTGCCAAAATGATTCATTTATTAAATTAATGCTTTTATATGGAAAAATACTAGGGTACCCTAAAAACAACTTAGTTAAAAAGGTACAACCCGGTTGTACCTTTTTAACTAGGTTGTTCTTAGGGTAAAAATTGCATGAAAGGCAATAAAAATTTTATGTTAATGCTTTTATATCTTTTGATATTTTGATATCTTTGAATTTTGATGATCGTATTTTGTTTATGTTGTAATAAAAAAAAAATCTGATTTAATGGAATTTTTTTAATTGCATGTTTATACCAAAATTATACATTTATTAAATGCTTATACAAAAAAGTTTTTTTTTTAGGGTAAAAAATGCAATAAAATATGTATGTTAATACCTTGATATTTTTTGATACCCTGATATTTTGTTATTTTGGACTGAAAGATTATTTTTTATAATGTCATAAATGAGAATAAATATCTAGAAATTATCATTATCTTGTGTTGTATTTGTGACATTTGTGATGTAAAATTTATTAAATAAGTTTTTAATACCAATAATATGTATTTATTTAACAATTGAATGCTGTTTTTTGTAAATTTATTGGGGTGTAAAAGCGTTGACCGAAGTACATTTTGTATGAAGCGCTTCCCTAAATAAAGGCAACAGTAGTATACCGCTGTTCAAACTCATAAATCCATGGACAAAAAACAAAATCGGGGTAACAAACTAAAACTGAGGAAAACGCATAAATATAAGAGGAGAACAACGACACAACATTACAATGTAACTAACACACACAGAAACGAACCAATCATCAGACAAAATGCCACAAGAATAACAAATATAACATCAAAACCAAATACATAAATTTGGGATAGACAAGTACCGTGACACGTCTTATCGCAATGTCAATTTACACTAAAAAATAAGAGAAAACAAACGACGCAATGTTAAATTGTAACACACACAGAAACAAACTATAATATAACAATGGCCATCTTCCTGACTTGGTACAGGACATTTTTAAAGGAAAAAATGGTGGTTTGAACCTGGTTTTGTGGCATGCCAAACCTCGCACTTTAATGGCAATGTTAAATATAACATAGAAATGACAACATAATATTACAGGACTACAATACAAATAAATAGGAAAACGTATTAGACAAAGAAACACATGATTGATGAATAACAAAAAGCATCAGGTTTAAAATTTAATACGCCAAAAACGCGCCTCGTCAATGTGCACACGGTCAACGCTTTTACAACCCTATAAAGTTACAAAAAGAAGCATTCAATACTTATAATTACATTTTTTTTAGCTAGAATCATGAAAACACGATTTTTATCAAGTTTTCATTTAATTTACCTGTACACTTTATTGTGGGACCTCGTGTCATCATGAATGATAAATGTTATTGTCTAATACAATTGTTTCAGGAATAGCACGTGATGTGCAGTTAGCCAATCAGAATAACGTATTATAATGAAACATACATCCAATGTAATTATTAAATAATGTTAGATAATTGTTAACTTTTTATACATTGTGATTTGGACAGAGAGTTGTCTCATAAGCACTAATACCACATCTTCTCTATCAAAATGCTTTTATATCATGCATATAGAGAAAAGTTTTTTTCCAATCTAATTAAGATAGAAAAAGGTTAGATATTCTGTCTCATATTTTGATATTTTCCCAATCATTTTTATTTTATCATGTTTATTTTAAATGTTAATTTTATACCCATGGCCATGCTCTGAAGAAAGGGAATGTTATTTTATACTCTGAGATCCTCAAACTCTGATTGTGTGGGTATACTAAATTAAGTTCTGTTAGTATACAAATCCCACAAAATTAGGTCATGTTTTTCTGAGATCACAAATTCAGAGCTTCAAGAAATGTGGTACAAAGCATGTAAGTATGCATTACTGAATCATGCATTTATATATATTCATCACTTATGAACATCCTATTTACCGAATATATTCTTAATACACTTCCTATCACAGGAGTGGTATGACCTTTTTGCATCCCCAATGAATCCATCAATGCTGTATGGTGCCTATTTCCCTATCCTTATTATCTGCTTTCTTTTAAAGGTATACTTATTCATATTATATTAGTGTACATTACATTTTCATATTTAATAAGTTTCAAAACTAATAGCAGGGTACATTTATGATATTTAAATAACAATACATGATTTATTTAAGCAGTTAAAAAATAATATATATTATTAGAGTAAAAATAAAAATAACAAGAATGTATAAAGTAAAGTGACCATGCGCCTATCATATTTGGGGCTAATTAGAACACAGCTTTGTCAACAAAGGGTAATAAGGATGTCATATTTGAATTGATGATTATACTGGCCAATCAAAATGACAGATATTTTTGCAATAAAAAATTGAGCATCAAAATGTTTATAATTATAATGATCAATCATGAAGTCTTTTTAGATGATTGGTAGAACGTTAGTTTTATTTTTTATTTGATTATTCTTTTCATTGCATTTTTCATAGTGTTCAACATTATTCAATATGAGTAAAGATATTTTTTTCTTCGTACAACTGTTGTATTCCATTGTGTTTATATAGTCAATGATAATTATACATCAATATTTTTATAAACTTGTAGGTTTAGATGTGCAATATGTTAGATTTTGTGTTTTATAAACTTATAGGTTTAGATGTGCCATACATTAGTTTTTGTGTTTTATAAACTTATAGGTTTAGATGTGCCATATGTTAGTTTTTGTGTTTTACAAACTTAAAGGTTTAGATTTGCCATATATTAGATTTTGTTCGTGTTTTAAAAGTTTTAGGTTTATATTTGCCATAATATGATATTTGTATCTTATGAATTTAATAACCTGCAGTTATCTTTTCATACTTGATATTCACAGTAGAAAATATTGCATCTCAAAATAGAAAATAGTTATATATGTATATATATATATTCTTAATAAATACACAGAGACCTACCTTTTCTCTATTAATGTTTTAGTCACTGTGCTGGATATTATATATTATTGAGTCCAAACATTTTTTGCCTGTGTAGTTTAGACACAGTGATATTGTTGACCATTATTCATTAGCATTAAAATTTTGTTTTATCTTATTGTTGTTGCCTGTTTTCCTTTTCCTTAGGGATGACATCAAAATTAAAATGTGGGATTAAAAATAATGAATTCACATAGTTTTTGTCAAACCTGCATCTTTTGTTGCAGAAAGCTCGACATAGGGATATTGATCCAGCAGCAGCAGTGGCGTTAGCTTACTTCTTAAAAGCTTTATATTTTAGAAGGTGGAAGACCTGGATGTTTTATACTTTGTATATAGATGCCTTATCATATGTTACGAACTTTCCATCATTCACATGTCCAATGTCCTTGACCTCATTTTCATGGTTCAGTGACTACTTGAAAAAAAGTTGAGATTTTTTGTAATGTTAAATTCTCTCTTATTATAAGTTATAGGATAACTATATTTGGTATGTGCGTACCTTGCAAGGTCCTCATTCCTGTCGGACAGTTTTCACTTGACCTCGACCTCATTTCATGGATTAGTGAACAAGGTTAAGTTTTGGTGATCAAGTCCATATACTATAAGCAAAAGGTCTAGTACATTTTGTGTATGGGAGGACTGTAAGGTGTACATGTCCAACTGGCCGGTGTAATCTGACCTTGACCTCCTTTTCATTATTCAGTGGTTATAGTTAAGTTCTTGTGTTCTGGTCTGTTTTTCTTATACTATATGCAATAGGTCTACTATATTTGGTGTATGGGATGATTGAAAGGTGTACATCTCTAGCTGACAGGTGTCATCTGATCCTGACCTCATTTTCATGGTTCAGTGGTCAAAGTTAAGTTTTTGAGTTTTGGTCTCTTTTTCTAATACTATATGCAATAGGTCAACTATATTTGGTGTATAGAAATATTTGATGATCTTTATGTCAGTCGCTCAGGTTTTATTTGACCTTGACCGTATTTTTATGGTTCATTGCTAAGTGTTAAGTATTTGTGTTTTGGTCTGTTTTTCTTAATTTATAAGCAATAGGTCAACTATATTTGTTGTATGGAAGAATTGTTAGCTGTACATGTCTATATGGCATGGTTCATCTGACCTTGAACTCATTTTCATGGTTCATTAAACAATGTTTAGTTTTCTTGGTTAATGTTGAGCTTATGTGACATTAATAAAGCTTTATATTTAGAACTATCAACATATATCAATGATTAGTAAAGAAGGCGAGACATATCAGTGTGTTTCACTGACTAACCACCCCTCATCAAAACTTAATTTTGGACAAAATGATTGACCGATATGGATATATGTAGAATCGATTTTGGATTAACAAAACTTGCAGCAATTTTTACCCCCACCTCAAAACTATTTAATTTTTATACCACCGCAAAAATTTTAATTTTTCGTCGTATATTGCTATCACGTTGGCATCATCGTCTGCGTCGTCGTCGTCGGCGGCGGCGGCTGAAAACTTTTAGTTTTCGCACTCTAACTTTAGTAAAAGTGAATAGAAATCTATGAAATTTTAACAAAAGGTTTATGACCACAAAAGGAAGGTTGGCATTGATTTTGGGAGTTGAGATCCCAACATTTTAGGAATTAGGGGCCAAAAAGGGCCCAAATAAGCATTTTCTTGGTTTTCGCACAATAACTTAAGTTTAAGTAATTAGAAATCTATGAAATTTTGACACAAGGTTTATGACCACACAAGGAAGGTTGGGATTGATTTTGGGAGATTTGGTTCTAACAGTTTAGGAATAAGGGGCCAAAAAAGGGCCCAAATAAGCATTATTCTTGGTTTTTGCACAATAACTTTAGTTTAAGTAAATAGAGATCTATGAAATTTAAACACAAGGTTTATGACCACAAAAGAAAGGTTGGTATTGATTTGGGGAGTTGAGATCCCAACAGTTTAGGAATTTGGGGCCAAAAAGGGGCCCAAATAAGAATTTTTCTTGGTTTTGACATTATAACTTTAGTATAAGTGAATAGAAATCTATGAAATTTAAACACTAGGTTTATGACCATAAAAGGAAGGTTGGTATTGATTTTGGGAGTTTTGGTCCCAACAGTTTAGGAATTTGGGGCCCAAAGGGTCCAAAATTTAACTTTGTTTGATTTCATCAAAAATTGAATAATTGGGGTTCTTTGATATGCCGGATCTAACTGTGTATGTAGATTCTTAATTTTTGGTCCCGTTTTCAAATTGGTCTACATTAAGGTCCAAAGGGTCCAAAATTAAACTTAGTTTGATTTTAACAAAAATTGAATCCTAGGGGTTCTTTGATATGCTGAATCTAAAAATGTACTTAGATTTTTTATTATTGGCCCAGTTTTCAAGTTGGTCCATATCGGGGTCCAAAATTAAACTTTGTTTGATATCATCAAAAATTGAATAATTGGGGTTCTTTGATATGCCAAATCTAACTGTGTAACTATGTAGATTCTTAATTTTTAGTCCCGTTTTCAAATTGATCTACACTAAAGTCCAAAGGGTCCAAAATTAAACTAACTTTGATTTTAACAAAAAAGTGAATTCTTGGGCTTTTTTGATATGCTGAATCTAAACATGTACTTAGATTTTTGATTATGGGCCCAGTTTTCAAGTTGGTTCAAATCAGGATCCAAAATTATTATATTAAGTATTGTGTAATAGCAAGAAATTTTCAATTGCACAGTATTCAGCAATTGCAAGAAATCTTCAATTGCACAGTATTGTGCAATAGCAAATATTTTCAATTGCACAGTATTGCGCAATAGCAAGAAATATCTAATTGCACAATATTGTGCAATAGCAAGAAATTTTCAATTGATTGGAGTTATCTTTCTTTGTCCAGAATAGTAGTTGAATCAACTTAAATCATTGTTTTATACAATATACAATGTATATTCACTTTTACTACCAACTGATAAATTAAAACAATCTTTACCATTCAGTGATAACAAGCACCTTTTGTTACATTTTAATATTTTATGATGTATTTAAATGAGTAGTCATTGTTTCAAACTGCATTAGAAATTTGAATTGAGATCAGTTTTGGAAAAAGGGAAAGGGGGGTGTGAAAAAAAATGGGGGGAAGAGGGGGTTAAATTTTTCTCATTTCAGATTTCATAAATAAAAAGAAAATTTCTTCAAACATTTTTTGAGAGGATTTATATTCAACAGCATAGTGAATTGCTCAAAGGCAAAAAAAATATTTGAAGTTCATTAGACCACATTCATTCTGTGTCCGAAACCTATGCTGTGTCAACTATTTAATTACAATCCAAATTTAGAGCTGAATCCAGCTTGAATGTTGTGTCCATACTTGCCCCAACCGTTCAGGGTTTGACCTCTGCGGTCGTATAAAGCTGCGCCCTGCGGAGCATCTGCTTTTTTTTTTATCCTACATTGATCTTTTGATGTTGTCCCTTAATCAAGCGACATTTCTTTTATTAAAGAGGATGCGATTTTATGTATTTCTTTTGTTTTTGCAAACTTAATGCAGTAACAAATTGCATCATGTTTCAGTTCATAATAAGGTCAATGATATCCTGAAACAGTCATAACACACTACTTTTTTTCTGTATGACATTAAGTTTCTGAAAATGTTAATTAATAATCATTATTTTTTACTTCTATTAGATCCTGATAAATAGAAGAGTCATACATATTATGATATCTCCTTTTTAATTTTGATGTTATTTGACCAATCCAATAAAGCAACTTCTGTTTAATTTCTTCTAATGATTTTTTTGTCTTTGTGCCAAGTTCTCTCAAATAAATCCACATCTCAGCTGATGAGCTAGCCAATCTGATCTGAAACCAGGTTCAACCCATCATTTTTTCTTAAAATGTCCTGTACCAAATCAGGACAATGATAATTGCTATCTTACAGTTCGTTTCTGTGTGTGTAGCATTGTTTTGGATTTATTGTCCAACTTCAGTATTTCTGTTGTTTCGTTGTTTTTCCTCATACATATGATGTGTTTCCGTCAGGTTTAGTTTGTAACCCGGATGTGTTTTCTCTCAATCGATTTATGACTTTCGAAAAACGGTATACTACCGTTGCCTTTATTGATAACAAAAGGTGCATATACAAACATGTAAATTCATTACATTAAAGGAATTTATTTAAGGAATGACTAATATTTGTTTCTGTCTATGAAGAAATAACATAAAAAAATGTGCTGCAGACTCAAAAACCTGCGTATGAATTTCCATTCATTGCGATGTATTTGACAATTTATTGTAGTATAAGACAAAGTCAGCATTAATATTGCTATTCAAATGTATATTTGATTATTATGATATTAAAGATTATTTGAGAGAGAAAAAAATTATTTCAAGCATCCAAATCCATATATATATTATTATATATTATCGTCTTATTTCTACTAAGGATTTTGGAAAAGAATTGTTTAAAAATTTGATGATCATGAGGTATATTTATTAATTGTAACAGTGCTTTGAACTATCCTTCATTAATAACACGAGGTAGCCCTTAAATTGGTTCTTTGCGTCTTTTGTATTTTTTTTTCTGAAAAGTGAATTAATTTCACAAAGTTTAAATTTTGGGATATCTAGCACCAACTTTATAAGCAATGATTTAATTTGTTTTTTTAACTCACCTGACCCTATAGGCCATTTAAGCTTTTGACATAACCTGATATCTATTTTCGTTTGTAGTAAACAATTTTAAGATCTTCTCCTATGAAACCGCTGAACTAATTTCAATCAAACTGCTAGCTATTGTGTTTTGTTTTGTTTTTTTCGATCAAGTTACCTGGGTGCCGTGGTTAAAAATACAACAGAAGAATAAAAACTGTATTATATCATGAAAACCGTTAGAGATAGAGGAAATCTGACAGCGAAGTTTAACGTGTTCAAATGGCTAGTTCTACCTGTTTGCATTTTTACAAAAACCGTCTTATGACTTCCGAAGGAGTTATTGCTTTAAAAACTATGATATTGCTCTTATTTTACCAATCATAACTCATACGTAGAAACACCAAATAGCAAAAAGGATCATCATTACAAGATCTACCAAAAAGCCACTATGACAGAAACCTTGCATGACCCCTTACAGAGTTATTGTGCTTGGAAGACGATTTTGGAATAAATTTTTATCGAGTCTGCGACGTTTGTCGCAGAAAGCTTGACATAGGCGAATTGATCCGGCTGCGGCGTTAACTAACTTTTTTATTAATAAGAAGGGGGAAGATTCATACTGTGTATATAGATATAATGAAGTTTCTGTCTGTCTATTGCTTTTGACCTCATTTTCGTGGTTCAGTACAAAATGTCAAGATTTTGTTATGTTAATTTCTCACTTATAATGAGTAGTAGGAAAACTATATTTGGTATGTGCACGTTCCTAATGCCCATCACAGTTTTCACTTGACCTCGACCTCATTTCATGGATCAGTGAGCAAGGTTGAGTTTTGATGGTCAAGTCCATATCACAGATATTATGAGCTATAGCCTTATAACTAGTATATTTTGTGTAAGGAAGGATTGTAAGGTGTACATGTCCAACTATCAGGTTACATCTTACCTTGAACTCATTTTCATGGTTCAGAGGTTATAATTAAGTGTTTGTGTTTTGGACTTTTTCTAATATTATTTGCAATATGTCAACTGAATAAGGTGTATGGGAACATTTTTTGATGTACATGTCAGTCTCGCAGGTTTTATTTGACCGTGACCTCATTCTCACGGTTCAGTATTAAGTTTTTATAAGACCGCAAAAATTTTAATTTTTTGTTCGTATATTGCTATCACGTTGGCGTCGTCGTCTGCGTCGTCGTCGTCGTCGTCGTCCGAATACTTTTAGTTTTCGCACTCTAACTTCAGTAAAAGTGAATAGAAATCAATGAAATTTTAACACAAGGTTTATGACCACAAAAGGAAGCTTGGGATTGAGTTTGGGAGTTTTGGTCCCAACATTTTAGGAATTAGGGGCCAAAAAGGGCCCAAATAAGCATTTTCTTGGTTTTCGCACTATAACTTTAGTTTAAGTGAATAGAAATCTATGAAATTTTGACACAAGGTTTATGACCACAAAAGGAAGGTTGGGATTGATTTTGGGAGTTTTAGTTCCAACAGTTTAGGAATTAAGGGCCAAAAAAGGGCCCAAATAAGCATTATTCTTGGTTTTCGCACAATAACTTTAGTATAAGTAAATAGAAATCAATGAAATTTTAACACAAGGTTTATGACCATGAAAGGAAGGTTGGGATTGATTTTTGGAGTTGAGGTCACAACAGTTTATGAATTAGGGGCCAAAAAGGGGCACAAATAAGCATTATTTTTTGTTTTTGCACCATAACTTTAGTATAAGTATATATATAGAAATCTATGAAATTTAAACACAAGGTTTATGACCATAAAAGGAAGGTTGGGTTTGATTTTGGGAGTTTTGGTCCTAACAGTTTAGGAATAAGGGGCCCAAAGGGTCCAAAATTGAACTTTGTGTGATTTCATCAAAAATTGAATAATTGGGGTTCTTTGATATGCCGAATCTAACTATGTATGCAGATTCTTATTTTTTGGTCCCGTTTTCAAATTGGTCTACATTAAGGTCCAAAGGGTCCAAAATTAAACTTAGTTTGATTTTAACAAAAATTGAATCCTTGGGGTTCTTTGATATGCTGAATTTAGAAATGTACTTAGATTTTTGATTATTGGCCTAGTTTTTAAGTTGGTCCAAATGGGGGTCCAAAATTAAACTTTGTTTGATTTCATCAAAAATTGAATAAATGGGTTCTTTGATATGCCAAATCTAACTGTGTATGTAGATTCTTAATTTTTGGTCCAGTTTTCAAATTGGTCTACATTAAGGTCCAAAGGGTCCAAAATTAAACTAAGTTTGATTTTAACAAAAATTAAATTCTTGGGCTTATTTGATATGCTTTATCTAAAGATGTACTTTGATTTTTATTATGGGCCCAGTTTTCAAGTTGGTTCAAATCAGGATTCCATATCAAGAATTGTGCAATAGCAAGAAATTTTCAATTGCACAGTATTGCACAATAGCAAGAAATATCTAATTGCACAATATTGTGCAATAGCAATTAATTTTCAATTGGAGTTATCTTTCTTTGTATAGAATAGTAGTTGATAATATATGTTGGAAATTTGCCAGACATGATTATGATGTCATTTTCTATTTTTATTTGCCAATAACTTTATGTAAATAACTTCATTGGAAATTTGCCAATATAAAATGTTGCTGATGAAGCTTTTTTCCTTATCTTATCTAAAATGTTTTTAGATAATGTATGTTGGACATTTGCCAGACATGACTATGATGTCACTTTCTATTTATATTTGCCAATAACTTTATGTAAATAACTTCATTGGAAATTTGCCAATATAAAATGTTGCTGATGAAGTTTTTTTTATTGTTTTATACAATAAACAATGTATATTCACTTTTACTACCAACCAATCTTTACCATTCAGTGATAACAAGCACTTTATTTTACATTTTAATATTTTATGATGTATTTAAAAGAGTAGTTATTGTTGCAAACTCCATTAGAAATTTGAATTGATATCAGTTTTGGAAAAAGGGAAACGGGGATGTGAAAAAAAGGGGGGGTTAAATTTTTCTCATTTCAGATTTCATAAATAAAAAGAAAATTTCTTCAAACATTTTTTGAGAGGATTAATATTCAACATCATAGTGAATTGCTCAAAGGCAAAAAAAAACTTTTAAGTTCATTAGACCACATTCATTCTGTGTCAGAAACTTATGCTGTGTCAACTATTTAATTTTAGATTTAAAAAGTTTGAAGAAGAAATCTTTAGTTGATTTGTAAAATCTTGACATTTGTTTTGTGTAAAAAAAAAACCATGTAATGTCAAAAATTTGATCACAATCCAAATTCAGAGCTGTATTAGGCTTGAATGTTTTGTCCATACTTGCCCCAACTGTTCAGGGTTCGACCTCTGCGGTCGTATAAAGCTGCGCCTTGCGGAGCACCTGGTTGTGTTTTGGTCTGTTTTTCTTAAACTTTAAGCAATATGTCATCTATATTTGTTGTATGGAAGGATTGTAATCTGTACATGTCTGCCTGGCATGGTTAATCTGATCTTGATATTTAGGTCTATCAACATAATATTAATGGTTAGTGTAGAAGGCTAGAAATTGTGTGTGCACAGCCACTCTTGAGTTTATTCACCTGGCCAAAAAAAAAAATGTAAACATTTGCCATCATTTGGCGTCCGTTTGTCGTTGTAAACCCCTTGTTACAAAACCTTCTCTGAAAATACTGGGCTAAATTCTACCAAAATGTTGTATAAAGGGATTTGATCCATCAACAAACATGACTGGCCAGTACTGTTCTTAAAAATTTAAGTATATATGTAATTGCAGTAGTTAGTATTAGTAGCGTATATACATAAAGCTAAAGCATGTAGAACAAATATGATGGGGTGAAAAATATCACCAGGTCAAGGTCAATTTTATGAAATTTTCGGAATTAGAGCAACCCTTTTGGTGTTATTGCCTATGAAATGTTTTTTTTGCTAAATTTCACATTTTTTTCAATACTATTGATTTTTACAATATAAGCTTATAAACTAATAAGAAATAATCGCTTCAGTACATCCCATTATCACTATACAAAAACTATCAACAATTACTTTTCCCTTATAAACTTATAACAACAAGCGTAATCTGTATCCAGAGGAAGTGGCGTCAACAATGTATATGATTAGGTCAGTATGCAGGGAGCCAAAAGTCGTGGTAGGTCAATGATATTTGATATGCAGTTGTAATAGCATTTACACACCTTATGTCTATAGAGATTGTTGCTTTTGTACCTTCAGTTGTGGTTCTCCGTCTTTGAATATTTTGTATAATTTACAAGTTATTTTTTTTTTTATTTCAATTTCATCATTTGATTTTAGATCACACATATTTGATTTCTTTTTTCTATGGATTTCTCCACTCCAGAAAGTGGGACGACGAGCGATTTGAAAATTGTAATAAAAAAAAATCCTTAAAGTTTTTCAAAAACACCTAAGGTAATATATTCTTGAGATAGAAAAGCCATACTATTTCAAACGTTCAAAGTTTTGTAAACAGTTAATTTATGATTATGAATAAAAATTTCACCAGCAGTGGCATCGACCAAGTGGTTGTAATTAAACTCATTATATTAACCATAATTGCAATTTTATATTTGCGCCAGACGCGCTTTTCGTAGACAAAAGACTCATCAGTAACTCTCGAATCAAATATATCAAAAAGGCCAAATGAAGTACGAATTTGAAGAGCATTGAGGTATATATAAAAAAGAAGATGCGATATGATTGCCAATGAGACAACTGTCCACAAGAGACCAAAATGACACATACATTGACAACTATAGGTCACCGTACGGCCTTCAACAATGAGCAAAGACCATACCGCATAGTCAGCTATAAAAGGCCCCGATATGACAATGTAAAACAATTCAAACGAGAAAACTAACGGCCTTATGTATATGAATAATGAACGAAAAACAAACACATATTAAACAAACGACAACCACTGACTTACAGGCTCCTGACTTGGAACAGGCACATACATAAATTATGTGAAGGGGTTAAACATGTAAGTGCGATCCCAACCCTCCCCTAATCTGGGACAGTGGTATAACAGTTAAACATGAGAATAAACTATACAAATCAGTTGAAAAAGGCTTAACTCATCAGATGAACAAAAATACAAATGGACGTGGCCGGGTACTTATACATACCGACAACAAAAAGACACTAGGAACAGATCTGAGAGTACTCGCAATTATCTGACAGCTAGTTCGAAGCCACTAACAACTAATAAAAAAATCATGCATCTTATACTAAACTATTAATCCGTACACATCCAACATCCAATGGATTTAGTGTAAAGACGTCATAAACAGTCAGAGAAGAACATGACCTTGTGCAATGCCAAGTTACAGGTATCGACAGATTGTAGATCCATGAACATGTATATGTATATAACATACTAGTAATATTTAGTTTGCTTTTAATTTACTGATAAAAAAATCAATATTTATACCAATAAAAACAATATTCAATGATCTTATTACAGTCTCAAAATAATTTTAACCCTTCGTGAACCTTCTCCTTTTGTCCCATATCTGTCTTTTGAAGCTAACTTAATTCTATTGGTTTTGCACATTGTTGAAGGCCGTATTGTTACCTATACGCATTATTTCATTTGAATCTGTTAGAAAGTTATCACAAAGGAATACCACATCTTATTTTCATTAAAAAGAAAGACCTAAAACTTTCTGTCATTTGGGGTTTTTTTTAGTTTTTTTTTAGATGGTTTGTAAGAATATACCGATGCTAAATTACATACTATTGAGTTTACTATATAGTTTCATCTTCCCCTTACGTAAAAAAAATATTATGCTAGCATGAGCAACACGGCGGTTGCCACATGTGGAGCAGAATATGTATCAAGTCAGGAATATATCAGTTGTTATCGTTTCTGAGCATGCTGCATTGGCCTTTGTTTTTGTTGCACTTCAGTATTTCTGATACTCCGTTGTTTTCCTCTTCTAGTTGATGTGCTTCACTCTGTTTCAGTCTTTAATCCGGATATGTTTTCTCTCAATCGATCAATGACTATTAAGAAGCAGTATACCACTGTTGCCTTTATTAACCATCCCCGAGTACATAAGATCACCCTTAGTTTTTAGTGTCGTATGTGTTGCTCAGTATACAGTTTTTTGTGTTGTATATTAGTAGTCAGTTGTTTGTCTGTTTGTCTTTATCTTTTTATTTTGTCCTATACCAGTTTGTTTTTTACTTCTGGGTTTGAATGTCCCTTTGGTATCTTTTACCTCTTTTTTTTATAACACGGAATGAATGCATGCATTATTTTATTTACAAAAAGCTATTGAAAGCGTATATTACAAAATCTGACGCATCAGTAACATTGTCAGTTTGTTTCACATTCGTTTGATAATTGATTGTAATGATCAGATTTTCAGCATTTTTGTTGACCACGTTAAAATTCGTTGTACTATTCATGCATTGACGACTTAATGCCGACAATCAGCGATATTCTCTACTTGCGCTTTGTTAATGTCTTAATACTCTGAATTAACTCTGTCACGTGTTTGTTTTAGTTATACATAATCTGTACATTATTTGTAACGCATAAATTCATACTCTTCTTGCAATTCACTAAATAATTTATTGAATATCACATAGAGAAAAAAAATAAGCAATACTATGTCATGCAGTCAATTGATAACCTTTAAAATAATTAAGACTTGTGTATCATTCTACTTCCCAATTATAACATTAACAATTTTTTTTTTAGATCATTCTCCAATCACACAGAGGGTCATATGTGTTTAATTTATATATACATAATAAAAAAATAATAAATAGATCAATAATTTATTACTTAATATATTTCTAATCTCTTAGCGGCTGCATCAAAGCCAATTACAATAACGACAGCGTATTCCATAAAAAATATATAACGCCCTGTCAAACGAATTATGCCTGTAATCTGTTATTAATATCTCTTATTATCACGAAAGTTTTTATTTTAAGATGCCAATGACTTTAATTTTCCGCGCCAATTGGTCAAAATCACTCGGTGGCACATTATGCCAACACTTTGTTTCTCGTGATCGGAAAGGAAATGATCAGATGTAATATAAATCAGTAGTCTTCTCTATACCTTATGTTCCTTGTTTGTCGACTAGCTTGCTGCTTGTGTATATTCTGAGCTGCCGAATTTTATTAAACAAATATGTACAAACATGTCACAATACACATAACAAATTGTGTCAATCATAATGACTTCAAATATCTACTACTAATATATAAATGTTTCGTGGCCGTCCAGGAAAAACTACTTTTAGAAACCTGTGTCCGTTTGCCAGATTCCAAGCGAAACCCCAAGTGTTGGACCGCACTTGATATAAGAATGTTCAAAAAAACATTTAAGAAAACATTTAAAAACAAAGAATCTGCTATCAGTCAAAAGACTGCGGCTAAATGAAAAATAATTTGAAGACAGAAATGAGTCTGAAATAACCAAATCCGATTACGTTTGTATAGCCATACCACCTATATATATATAACGAAAAGTTTTAACTGCTTATTTGAACATACTTATATATAAAAAAAAAAACATTTAAAGAACGTTTCTTAACGTACAGGTTAAAAAATTTGATGTTCACTCAAGCAAAGCAGGGCTAGAAATGACCATATATACACCTATCATTTAACACAATAATTTTTCCCGCCCAAAAAATTCATACGCCTTCGAACTACTACGTGAGAAGACAATTAATTCCCGTTACACTACGTGCCACGGAAATTATGAATTTCAACGAAAGACTTAAAACGAATACAAGTACAAAATTAGAAAATTTCTGACACAAGGACGAAGTTTTAAGCTGTCTCTGACAACTTTAGGAATCTGCCATCGGATTTTGAAACTGCATTATCTTACACATTCTGCACATAGATGAACACGTTTGATTTATATCTTTATATACTCCAGTGTCAGACTAAATATCAAACATTCATTCCGGCAGACCTACTTGCATATACATGGATTATTACCATGTACGCTACAGTTAATTATCCTAAAATCTTTCATGTAAAGAATTGTTTTTGGATTTTGAACATTCTCTAAAATTCCAAAGATTTGATTAACTTAAATTGTATTTTTGATTAACTTCCTCCAATGTTTGTAGTTCCAGAGTATCTTTAGTGTTTTGTAAATTCAGTGTAAGTCTATGATACAGTTTTTTGGCTCTATCCATTTCATTGCTCTGGCATATGCATTTTATGTAACAGTATGGATGCTTTTTTCTCGTATTTGTTTAGCTTTTCCTTGATAAGTTCATGGTCTGTCAAATTTGAACACAATGTCTCCAATGTTTTTGCGGCCTCATCATAATCTTCTATGCATTCACAAAATTCGCCGACACTAAACTGTAAGCCTTGGAAGCATGTTCTGTCTTCCATTGAAGGTAGCGACTGTTGCAATCGAGCTACGCATTCTTTTCCTTTGGTAATAACTTCTTTCTTTTCGGTCTCGTTTTGCGCAAATTGTAGCATGTGCTTATAGCACCGAATTAACTGTTTTAACCAAATTGCTTGACAATGGTCATCCGTTCTGGTATCAGTCTTGAAAATTCCAAACATAAAATATCTTCTATCCTCTTGTAGCATTGCTTCACATCGGCTTGCTACCTTTTGGAAGGCAATCATTTTGTGTTGTTTCAGATTGGAATGATCATCAATGCACTGTTGTAATGTACCACTGCGCTCTGTAAGCATAGCATACAAACATTCCCATTGTTGGAACTTGTTTGTAATTGTCTGGGCCAGATGATAGGAAATGTGAAAATAACTGCAAAAAATCCTGGCTTTAATAACATCAACAGGTGTTATCAAGTAAAATATTCTTCTGCCATGTGTGTAAAATGTAGACAATAAGAGTTCATAAAGAAATAAATGTGTCATATCCTTTTCTGGCATTTTCTGAAGCCATACATTTCATTTCATCAAATAAATGTTTAGCCTTTTCTTGACAAAACCTGTCTAGCATGTCAATACTTTCCACTCGCCCACATTCGTCCTTTAAATCATTTTCAAATGCTTCCTGGTCTACATTCAATAAAACAAAGCAATATGATTTTGCCATGTCGGAATGGTGTGCAGCAACATTCAAAATGCCATCGAAATTGTAGGTATATCCAACCAAATCATGCACGTATATAACAGACATCAGAAACTCCAGGTCTTGTCGTAATATTTTATCTTTCTTGAATAATTCATCAGCATGGATGAGAGCTGATCTGGCATGTTGAACCATCATTTTATTCCTTCTGAAATCTGTTTTACTTCTATTGTCTTTATCCATGACATGCATGAATGCTCTCAATAATTGCTTCAATAAAATTCTATCCTGTGTTTGAAATTTCGTATTCAGTACTTCTTTTTGTTGTTCAGAAAAAATCTTGAGTGCGCTTACTACGGCATAATGGGTACTTAAAACTCTGTCATCATCTTTTCCTTCAATTTTTCCAAAGGAAAATTTTCGTAATGCTTGAATGAAATTGTTAGTTTCAATAGCATAATTTGTCTCGGGACTATCAGATCCAAAAAAATCAAAAAGAAGTAATGGAATTTCTTCAATTTCAAGATATTGGAGACTAAGTATCATGTCAAAAACCTTTTGAGTCTCCGCATTTTCGAGAACATCTATGAACTGAATGAGTGCTTTAAAAAGGGTTTTATTGTTTAATACCGAGGGATCATCTGCAATACAATGATTGTCCTCTATTTTTCGCAGTTCTTTAGTTTCGCAAAGTTTATTAAATTTTCCTGGTGAAATACTTGTATGATGCATATATGTTCTAGCACAGTAAAGACCCAAAGGAAGGAATCCGTACTTAAAACCAAGTTTGATGTACTCGTCTTTGTCCTCGTTTGTCGGCTCTATTCCTCCAGAAAGAAAATCAACTGCTTCCTCTGAAGTGAATCCGTTTATATCGATAATTTTGCAATCATCGAATAAAGGCTGGAATGTAGTTATGATAATTTGTATATGCTGGTGGGTCCTACATTCTCGTATGAAATTCTGGAGGCAACGGCAAGAATCCTGTAACAAATCATCTAAAATCAGTAAATGAATTGCTTCTTTTCTTGACGTGAGTATTTGTAAAATCGCTTGTCCTAAGTCTTCAATGAACGCTTGAGGTGGTTTGCTTTCATCCATTTCTACTCTTATATCATGTATGGTACAAAAGTATCTTAATGAAGTCTGCAAAGATGTCAAATCTTTACAGTTTAGTTTCCAAACTATACTTGAAGCGTTATTCTCCTTGAATTCACATGCATATTTTAATGCCATCTGTGACTTTCCAGACCCGAGCAACCCTGCAAAAAACCAATATTTGATATGCAATGTTCTCCGTTGTAAACAATGTACAAAACTTATCTTATCTTTTATTCTAAAAAATGTATTACTTCATTTCTAAAGCAATGTCTATATTTGTAAATAAAAGTATACGCATATATCAAGTAGTTATCAGAAGTACCAGGATTATAATATATTACGAAAGACGCGCGTTTCGTCTTCATAAGACTAATCAGTGACGCTCAGATCAAAATAGTTATAAAGCCAAACAAGTATAAAGTGGAAGAGCATTGAGGATCAAAAATTCAAAAATAGTTGTTCTAAATACGACTAAGGTAATCTATTCCTGGGATAAGAAACCTTAGTTTTTCGAAATATTTTAAGTTTTCTCAACAGGAAATTTATTACAATGACCATATAATTGATATTTATGTCCATTCCGAAGTGCTGACTACTGGGCTGGTGATACCCTCCGGGACGAAACGTCCACCAGCAGTGGCATCGACCCAGTGGTATCAATAGTTATCAAAGGTACCAGGATTATAATTTAAGGTGGGTAATCAACACTATTTATTGTAATAACATTTCAAAATAATTTCATATTTGGAAATGTATCTCCCTCATGCAATACATTGGTTCCTAGTCTCGGTTTAGCTTTACTTCTGTTTTTTCCAGTTTTGTCAGCCCTTCGACGTTGTATTATGTTTTGGATTGTAGATAGTTAGGCCTCAAGTTAGGCCTCGGAATGTGCATCTGGGCAGTAAAATTGGTACCGCTAATGGTTATATCGAAATATCAATTGACAAGAGACGTACAACGATATAGTAAAAATAATGGACGAACAGACACAAAAAAAATGGTCAAAGAAAACAAGGCAAACATTACATAACAAAACACTCCACAGAAAACAAAGAACTGCGGAACAGGAACCTTCCAAAACACGAGGGTGAACTTTCTTAAAACACGAGAAGTTAATAGTCGTTTATATTCGTTAATTGGGATACTTTCCGTTGCATATTCTCATGTCTAACCCAAATGAAATTACTAAAGCCCAAAAACCATTGGTCTATGAAATTATGCAAAGCACTGAAACATAACCTTATGTGAAATTTAGATGTAGTTGATGATGAAATGATATTCAAGAAAAATATACCTTTAAACTAGAGGTATGTATGATTTTAGTCATTTTTGATACATGTATTTGATTTATTATATTACTGGTATTTAATAAAACTTAGTTCCAAATGGAAAAGTTGAAATCATCCCTTCGTAAATTTTACGTACGCCTTCACGGGTTGGTTGACCGTCATGGAATATCCATTTCACAGACGATATCGGATATGTTTCTTATGTCATAACGACAATACCGTTCCCTTTCCCGATTGTGACCTACCGAATATATTTAACGAGTTTGTAATACCACGTGTAACACGATGGGTGCCACATGGGGAGTAAGATCTACTAGGAGCACCTGGGATCACCCCCAGATTTTGGTGGGGTTCGTGTTGCTTAGCCTTTAGTTTTCTTTGCTGTGTGTTTGCCTGTTTGTCCTTTTATTTTTTAGCCATGGCGTTTTCAATCTATTTTCGATTTATGAATTTGACTGCTCCTTTGATAGCTTTCGTTCTCCTTTTATAAATCATAAATTATGAGTTACTCTTATCATATGGTATTCGGGTTATATAATTGACTTTCCTCAAACGAATGGGAAGCAACAACATTCCTAACTTGGTACAGGCATAAAAGCCATTTCGTTATGTAGAAAATGTTTTATTAAACCTCGTTTTGTAGATATCTTAATCTCTCACATGTATGACAATAACATAAATTTACATTATATTGACCACAAAGTATGACAAAAATAAACAGACATGATAAATGTAAAAAAACAGTCAACATTGTGTTAGAATCGATCTCAATCACTATTAAAAGACAACTATGTCAAAAAAGAACAACAAAATGACATATCTAAGACACTCTATAGACAAAGCACGTAAGTAACAATAAAAAAAACAGAAATACAATAATGCCCAAAGTACAATAACACAATGGTGGAATGTATAAATATCAAGCCACGCCAAAAGGATTTTACCAAACATGGACTAAACAGTATAGTTAAAAATTATACAAAGACAAATAAAAAAACACTATCAAATGTTATCAAGGTAGATAGCATCGTCAGTTCCTATGATAAATTCTTCAAGACCATCATATATCATTTGTTAAGTTGATAAGGAACATTAAGAAACCAGGTCTTGGTATTTTCCGATGAACTTTCATTTAGAAAAACACGAGACGTTCGTCGACATAAACCTGGTTTATCAACTTTCTGTCAAGATACAAGTGATGTTTTATAAAGTCTTAGCAGCAGCTGCTAGCTCTTGAATACCAAATGAGTTGGAAAATGTATATTGATACTAAGGTTGGGGGCGGGAATTTATAATTACAAAATAAAAATGTCTCTTTTGTCAAAGGTAATCACATTCTGCGAAAATACTTATTTGATTCCTACTGCAACAAAAGTGTTCATAGATATTCCACCTAGTGTTTTTTGTTAAAACAAAGATTTAAGATGATCTATTCACCTTTAACATCATGTAGAAAAAATACATGGGGATGTCTGCTACGTCTGACCAGTTTAAAATTAAGAAAAGAAAATCATGGTAAGTAATAAAAGTATCAATTTTTCATGTTATGAGAGCTTTTAGCACCAAATAATGTATTACTTGGATTCATTTATTTCTGTGGGTACCAATTGTCGTGGATTGAGGAAAACTAGCATTTTCGTGGTTTTTGCAAATATCTACGTGCAAGACAAAAGAGCATTTGAAATTCCAGCTAGCTATAGAGGAACAAAAGGATGTAGAATAAAATATCAGGTCCTATGGCTACGGCACGAATAACTCGGCATTGCAAACCAACATATACATAGTTTAGGGTTTAGGATCTTGACCACTTACTTACAAGACATAAGAACCTTCCCAAATGGCAAGGGTTGGGTGACCCCTAGGGACTAACCTTTAATTTCATTTAATGTGCATTATCATTTAGAACATTTTCAATTTTTAAAGTTGAATCACTATTTTTTTTCAAGTTATAATCATTCAAAAATTAAAAAAAATTAAATCCCATAGGGTTCACCTCCTTCATTTTTGCCCCTCAAAAAATGGAAGAATAAAAATGATAATAACAATGAAACAGAGGAAAATTAATATGTCACCTGACATTGTCGATCCGGTGACATGATAATGAGAACTGACCAAAAACAATTAGTCTTCCCAATCTTCGTTTTTGACACTTAACAAATCATACCTAGATGCTACATGCATACACGTATATCCTCTAAAATTAGAAGTTTTCAATTTTCAACTACAAAATAACCGATCAACAGATACAACAACAGTACTTGAGGTTAAAACGATTAGCTAATTTTGAAAAGGCGAACGAACAAAAGACAAGAAGACAATACCAGTCCTGAAAAACAACAACAACAAAAACAACAAGAGGCTGTCACAACGACAGCAAACCGGATTTATTAACATTTATTTGTGTCCTGTCAATATCACAAGAACCATTACTGATGAATGGTGAAAGTGAAAATCGTCAATATCAAATTTGACCTCCATTTTGTCATCAGTATCAACATATTAAAATTTGAAAAGCTTAGATTGAATGGTTCATGAGTAAATGCAACAACCTGAATGGAAACGCCATTTTACGATCTTTCAAGAACCATAACTCCTGAACGGTAAAAGTCAAAATCGTCATTATTGAACTTGACCTCTATTTTGTCATCAGTAACAACATATTAAAATTTCAAAAGCTTTGGTTGAATGGTTCATGAGAAAATGCACGGACACGACGGGAAAAACCATTTTTCAATCTTTCAAGAAACATAACTCCTGAACGGTAAAAGTCAAAATCGTCATTATTGAACTTGACCTCCATTTTGTCATCAGTAACAACATATTAAAATTTCAAAAGCTTTGGTTGAATGGTTCATGAGAAAATGCACGGACACGACGGGAAAAACCATTTTTCAATCTTTCAAGAACCATAACTCCTGAACGGTAAAAGTCAAAATCGTCATTATTGAACTTGACCTCCATTTTGTCATCAGTAACAGCATATTAAAATTTCGGAAGCTTTGATAGAACAGTTAATGCATAAATGCACGGACACGACTGGAAACTCCATTTTTCAATCTTTCAAGAACCATAACTCCTGAACGGTTAAAGTCAAATTCATCATTATTGAACTTGACCTCCATTCTTTCATTAGTAACAACATATTAAAATTTGGGAAGCTGTGGTAGAACAGTTCATGCGTAAATGCACGGACAACTCCATTTTTTAATCTTTCAAGAACCATAACTCCTGAACGGTAAAAGTCAAAATCGCCATTATTGAACTTGACCTTCGTATAGTTGTCAGGAATTACATATTAAAATTTTAAAAGCTTTGGTTGAACGGTTCATGAGTTAATGCACGGACAACATTTGATTGCCGCCCGCCCGCCCGCCCGCCGTACATCCCCAAATCAATAACCGACATTTTTGTCACAAAAATCCGGTTAAAAATCAAATTCAAATCTTACAACTTCAATATGATGCACCAAACCAAGGCCAAGTCATGGAAGCAGGTGCTCAGCAAGAGCCAGCACATATTGTACTAAGACAGTCACAATAGATTTCGAAAATGGGTAAATGATTCATACAGGTTATAAAAGTGCTTATTTATTCTAACGATTGAAAAAAATAATAAAAACGATTCTATATGCTTAACCATTATTTTGTCAGTACTTAGTAATGTCAGAAAAGAAGGCAGAACAATTCGAATCTTCAAATAACAAAATATTTGAATTTTTCTACTAGATTAATTTTTTTTTAAATGTTGTTGTCTCCATTTATCCTGACGCTTTCTAATCAATATATGTACTTTTATATAAAAAAAAAAAATAAGAAGATGTGGTATCATTGGCACTGAGACAATTATCCACCAAAGTTGTTTTAATCCTGACACTTGCATATGAAGTCTCAAAATCAGCAAAAAGGAAAACTGAGGAAGGGTGTTAGAGCACTGTGGAAGTCTGCTCCTGTTTGTACTAAATAAACTCATCATAGATACCAGGATAAAATTTTGCATTTACGCAAAACGCCCGTTTCGTCTAAAAAAGACGCATGATACGGTGCTTTTTTGTCCGCAATTCGCTTTTTGTCCGCTTTTGCTTTTTGTCCGATAATTTTGCTTTTTGTCCGAAACTTTTGCTTTTTGTCCGTTGCTTTTTGTCCGTTTTGCCTTTTGTCCGATTATTTTGCTTTTTGTCCGAAACTTTTGCTTTTTGTCCGTTGCTTTTTGTCCGTTTTGCCTTTTGTCCGATTATTTTCCTTTTTGTCCGAAACTTTTGCTTTTTGTCCGTTGCTTTTTGTCCGTTTTGCTTTTTGTCCGATAATTTTGCTTTATGTCCGATATAAAATGTGTATATTTTTGGCAGGTTTCATTTTGAACTTCAAAATACCATGTCCTTTTAGGAGTTAAATACAGACCATACTCACATTATAAATTATTTGTACA